>NW_027397088.1:12967739-13132838 GCF_003265705.2 Callorhinus ursinus | reverse complement strand
TCTTAATCTCAGGAAACAAACTGAGATTAAGAATTCCTCATATCAGTGAGGTCATATGATACATGTCTTTCTCTGGTTGACTTATTTCACTCAGCATAATACCCTCCAGTTCCATCCATGTCATTGCAAATGGCAAGGTTTCATTCCTTTTGATGGCTGCATAATATTCCATTGTGTGTGTGTGTGTGTGTGTGTGTGTGTGTGTGTGTGTGTGTGTATCTATATATATAAATATACATATATATACATTTTCTTTATCCATTCATCTGTCGATGGACATCTTGGCTCTTTCCACAGTTTGTCACAGTGCCTATTTCTACAAGGGCCTTTTGGTAATGTGATAAATCTAAAATGTGATAGAGTAGTTCCGGTTTGGGACAGGGCATACCTTCACAAAGTCTCTGTCACCTGGTTTCCCTGCCTTATTTTGCTGGTTGGACCTTAAATAAACTTTTTACTAAAGAGGCATTTGATTTCTCCTGATTTCCAGCCTTTTTCTACCTGTGTCCTGGACAAAAATCTTCTCCCCCTTCCGTCTTCTATAGCTTGGTGCCCATAATCCTTTCAATAATGGTTAAAGATGGGGGTTCCTGAATGGCTCAGTGGATAGTTCAGTCGGTTAAGCGTCTGCCTGCAGCACAGGTCATGATCTCAGGGTCCTGGGATTGAGCCCCGTATCTGGCTCCCTGTTCAGTGGGGAGTCTGCTTCTCCCTCTGCCTCTATCCCCCCACTTGTGCTCTCTCTCTCTCAAATAAAAAAATAAAATCTTAAAAAAAATGGTTAAAGATGTATTCCTGGGACTTTTTGTATATTATCTCTAGATCTTCACACAGTAATGTTGGGTATACATTCTTACACTCCTTTTACAATTAAGAAATTCAGATTCATTAAGACATTGACAAAAGCCAAATGACTCTTCGGGTATTCACACTTCAGTCTGCCTATCAGCAAAGCCTGTGTCTTCCCCCACAGCACACCAAGCTGCTTCCCTGGTTCAAGGGCACCATAAAATTTACTACAGTGGAAGGAAATTCCAGAGTTGAAGCTATTGTCAAGGTAAGACATTATGTAGTCTTATATTAAGTCAGCTTGACAAGCTGTAAACAACCTCATAGATATTTCCTGTTGTTTCTCTATGATAAACCTTGACTTACAGGTGTCTGATTTGTCTTTCTGGCCTATCCTCTGTCTCTTCCCTAGGGGGACATTTAGATATGTCACTAACTCCCTTTTGGTGAAACAAGAAATAAGGTCACTTCTAGTTTGATTTATGCAGGCTTAAATCGAAAAGATTGGGCAAACAGCTGGATTTTGTTTGTTTGGGCTATCTTTGCTTGAGCAAGAAGGAAAAGAAGGTTGAAGAAAAAAAAAAAATCCAGAAGTGGTTAGAGGAACAAGAAAGCCTTTTAGTTTGGTTTATTGTCTCAAGTTGATTATTTGTGGCTAGCAGTTGACGGATGAAGCATTTTAATGATCACAACCTAGAAATATGTGTTGTGCTATTTTGAGTCTGTGTCTTTAAAATTTAAGATAGCTGGAGGTAAAAAGAGAAAGTTTTTGCGGTTTAAGATAGCAGGCAATATTGATGATCTTTTCAAAGTTGCTCAAGATTACTGTTTAACTAGAGGAATTTTAGATCTGGATGCCAGAAGATATGGCATCTTTGTTGTTTGCCTTTGCTTATTTTTTATTCATTTTTTTTAAACAGATAAAGCACAACAACACACACTGTCCACAGGTCCTTTCACTATGCTCCATTGAAGGAAATTAGCTAACCTTCTTGGAATGTGCAATCTTTCACTGCTCAAGGTTTTGTTTTCCATCCTTTTGCAGAAGAAATTGTTCTTAATATCCTACCAAGGGCACACCAATAGACAATTGATGTATATTTTCTGTTATGTTAATAGAACAGTGTGCATAAAGGGTTCTTAGCCTTCTTTATGTAACATGGTAGGTGTCCGTTGGTATTTTTTTTTTAAACAAAGAATAGACATTTTATAACCATCAGGTTTATGAATACTAGCAATTGGTAACTCAAGTTCTGCACTGGAAAAGTATATTTCAGGATGACTTTCTCACAAAAAGAGTCTTTCTTTGCCTAGTATTTAAATCAACTTTCTTGTTTCTGGCTCAGCACCTACCTGCATATAATCTATCAGCAACATCACATGTGTATGTGGGTATGTATATATCACACATGCATGCAATTTGCATTATTGCTTACCATCTCAGAACTTTTCTCATCTGTAACATAGGTTTAGATGTTCATTAAGAATGTCATCAGATCTACAGGGACACAACAGAGCCAGTATGGTCAGGATAAATTCTTCTTCCAAAATCCAGTCTTCCTTCAGGTAGCCAAGTACTTAATGATGAAAACAGAAAAGAGGTCTCACCTTTGCTAGTATGAGACTGTTTAAATGAAAATATTCAGATTTGTGAAAGTAAAGATTTTACATTTGCTCTATGCACAGACCCTGTGTTATGCTCCAGCCTTTTAAGCTTATATCCATATAGGAAATGGTTGAGAAAGATTGGCAATCACTTGGGAAAGTTAATGAGTGGCAATACAATTTATAACTGAGGGTTTTAAATATTGCGATGGTTGCTCCACCACCAGGAAAGTGATTCCGTGGCATATATTTCTTGCAGAAAAGAAGAAGAGATACATGTGTGAGGACCTACGGGTGTGTATGAGGGAGAATAGGAGTGGGCAAGGGTAAGCATTGTGATATAGTCAACAGGGAGGAAAGGGACAGATGAGAATCAATTTCGCAGTGAGGCTGAATTTTTCTCTCTCTTCCTCATTGCCTCCTTTTTGGCTCTGAGCAGCTGAGGTCATTCCTTTGTAAGTTTTAGTATTTTTGTCTAGTGGGACATACAGAGAGACGTCCAAACAAGTCTCTGCTTGTGACTAGATCGATTGCCGAAGAGGACTTTTTCTGACAAATGGCTTTAATGACTCGTGAGAAGGTCAGCCCAGCAGAGCGAGTCCTCAAGGATGCCAGGCTCAGTCGTTGGGATCTACGATGAAGGCTGGTGCTTCCAACCCATCATTCAGCCAGAACAGGCAACCTTATCTTCCCACCTCTTTAATGATAATACACTCCTTCCCCTTCAAACACTCCGTTTTCAGATTTTGATAACTCCTGCCCACCTTAACTCCCATCAATCAGACTTTATGTAATGGCACTGTGTGTTCACTTCCCAAAATGAGATCTATTCTTCAGAACAACTATAAGTGCAACAGGATTGGAAAGGAAAGTGGATGTCGAACACTGTTTGTCATACCCTAGTAACAGCTAGACTTGCAGAAGTAATATGCCATCCAGTTGTAGCTGGATATAAATGGAAGATTAAAGTCGAGGAAGTCTAAAATTTGGTAGACAAAATAAGGAGAAATTTCCCTTATACTGGGACCTAGTCTCCAGAAGCATCCCTGAAAGTGGCAGACCTCACTCAGTGGGAATCCCTCTGAAATCTGTTTAATCTTTTGTGATTGCGTTCACGAAATTCATGTGGTAGGGCTGGTGCGGGAAGAAGTCTCATAATGAACTTTATGAGCTTTGAAACCCAGTTGTTTGAAAATGTGTAAGGTGGTTTTCCAATTTAATTTGAGACTAGAACTGTTTCCACCGCCCCCCCCTTTCATTCTTATTGTGAGGCATGTATTAACGGGAGCTGAATCTTATCTGATGGAATTGTTGGATTATCACGAAAGCCATTATCATAAAACTCATGCTGGCTTGCATGCTGTGTGCTCTCTGGTGAGGGTCAGGTTGCTCTAACCCTCACCGAAACTGATTTAAGGCATGCCTCTCTATCCTGGACACTAGGTGGCAGCAAACTGCTGAGATAAACAAGTAGCCCAAGGACGAAAAAGGTCAAACCTGTTGATGATACCCCAAGGGAGATGAAGCAAAAGCTATGTGGATAAAATGGAGTGGTATGAAAGAACACGCTAGCTTGCAAAGTTTCAAAGGCATAATTATAATTATCGTATCTCCCAATATTTTTTGAGGCTTCTGGAAGTTACATCTACTTATTTTTTTAAACTTCCCAGAGCAGAGGTAGGCACACAATAAGCCCTAACACTTTTCTAATGAAGACCTTACCCCGTTTTATTATTTCTCTGGAGTGAAAACTAGATATCCAGATGCCATAGCTTTTCCCAGTTAGCAGGAAAAGTTATTTTACAATCTATGCTGCCAACTAACCTCTTTTATTTGTTTTAGACATATGCTGATAGTTGTTTAAGTGGCAATGTTTAAGTTCAAATAACTACAAGTAATACAGCAAACAAACTTAAGGTCAGCCCAATGCTTAGTACAAATGCTTAGGGAAGCATAAGCTGTTTAACTGCACGCAGATCACCACTCAGTGTTGGCTAAGGATATTCATTGCCTACGAAGGACTATTAGATTGCAAATATCATTCTAAATGTAAAGCAAATAAAGAATTGAGTCAACGAAACTTGACAGTGAGAAATTAAAGACTCCCCAGGGGCAGGTCATGTTATAATTTTCAACTTGGGTTTTTTCCTATAAATTTTTCCTGTAATATTTCATTATGAACTGCGGGTTCCATCCTATTCCAGCTCCTAATCAGACACGGTACATCTTGTTGAATGTCTTAAAGCTTATATAAACTGAGGACCAGGGGTCCCCGGGTGGCTCAGTCGGTTAAGCATCTGCCTTTGGCTCAGGTCATGATCTCAGGGTCCTGGGATTGAGCCCCATGTCGGGCTCCCTGCTCAGGGGGGAGTCTGCTTCTCCCCCTCCCTCTGCTCCTCACCCCCGCTCGTGCTCTCTCTCTCTCAAATAAATAAATAAAATCTTAAAAAAAATAAACTGAGGACCGGCTAAGGATAAATAAGACAAATTATCAATAGAATAAAGAATGAATAAGAATAAAGAAAAACTGAAATTAAAGAATAAAGAAAACATAAATAAAAATAAATCAACAGATAAGTTTTAGAAACAAAACTTTTTGTGTGCTCCTGATTGGCTAGGTCTGTCCTCCCAGGACATAAGAATGAACATAAGTGAGACTAAATAGAAACCCTAAAACAAAAATGGAACAGAATTCCCAATGATCAAACCTAATATTTCAGGGAAATTCCAGTGACGTTGTGTTTAGAGTGAGTCCTCACCTTATTGTCAAATAAAGTTGTTACAAGGGGGAATTTGAATTTTCACGAATTCATTTTGTGGCCTTTAGGTTGACTCAGGCTTGAATAATTTCTGAATTTCTGCCAAGTCTGAATAGCACTTTGTAAGGCTGTTAGCTTGTCAATGAGACATCGCCAAAGTTTTCATGGAGAGTGAGTAGAGAAATAAGAGAAACTATACTTTTCATGTGTAGCTAAAAATATTCCTTAGCTTCATAGAGCCATCAAATAAAAATAATTGAAGGGTGGGTATTCTTTCAGAGCAGTAACATTCTCTTTGGGAATCTTACTTCTTTAGAAACAGACTAGATGTACATTGCCAATCTTCTACGAAATAAAATAGGATCTGACAAAATATTTTCCTGACTTGTGGACTTAGTTACATGAAAACGTATATAAAGGTATAAAAAGTTTTCATCTTTACCTGCCTACTTAATGCATTGCTTTTAGAGAAAAGAGTAAGTTTATCTGAAAGTAGAATTATACAGAAAATAAGTGGGATATGATTGTTAGTAACAAAACAACTTTAAAATGACTTCTTGGAATGATTTTTGAAATTTGAATTTGCTTTGTTTAATATGGATTTACAACAGCAAAAACATAGCAGAGTACTTTTCTTTTTTGCTACTTGAGTCTACTGTCAGCCAGTATTTCCCAGCCCGTGGGAGAGAATGCTCTTGCTTTCTTTGTTCAAAGGGGTTCTGTTTCTTCCCTTGCCAGAAAAAGAAAGGTTGTCTGCAATTCCAGAAAGCACCAAATTGTGGCAATCCTATGTGCTGACATCTCTTTTGTACATTCTGAGAAGCAGACACTTTTTTAGCACTTTCCTCCTCAAATTCTCCCCCAATTCCTTCGCTCACTAAGGAGCTGCTTGAGAGCAGAGGCCTGGCCATTTTTCATCTTTATATGTCCCTTTCTGACTAGCAAGGTGTCAGGCATAGGGGAGGCAACCGACCCATTCTACTTGAATGTGAATGAATGACTCTCCTGGCTTAGCGGTAATGGAAACAGACCTGATTGGTAGCGAGGGTGTGGTGATGTTCGGAAGGGACTGTTGAAAGTACTCTGTGGACGTTAACATTTTCATTATGAAATCAGTCAACCCAATTAAACACTACACTGGTTCCACTTGAGCAATTTGTGAATTTTGGGCTTACAAGCAGAGTGGGAAAAGCTGATGCTAGCTAGCAGTGGCCTTTAATTTGAGTGTTTTTGTTTTTTCCCCAATATGCTAAAGGTACCACTAGAGGTCACTCCAGTCATTAGCAAAAGAGTGATTGGCATGGTCTTTGTCTACGGGGTAAGGCAGCTCTTTCAGGCCCTTAAAATTTACCATCAACAGGAGTAAAATAAAAATTAAGTTGAACACTCGTAAATGGTTAGTGCAAATATAGGGTTTGCTCTGTCTCTTCACCAACATAGGGGTAAGTCAGGCAAACGACCAGTGTGAGGAGGTATCCTGCCTGCGTGCGCGCGCACGTGTGCGCGTGTGTGGTGTTTGAGAGCGGAGGTGGGCTAGGTAAGAGTATGGGGAAAACACCTAGCAAGTTAAAGTGGAGTTTGCTGTTCAACGTGGTAGAAGTGGTCAGCCCAGCAGATCTTTAAGTTCATCGCTTCAGAGTAATGTCTCCAAAAGAACAACAAAACAGATCTTCCTGAAGTTCTGCACAGTCACTGGGTAATGTACCTAAAGCCAAACAAAGTGCCTTGTCCATGGCATCTTCCGAATATCTTCCGCAGTTTGGAGGGGGACCCAGGAGCTCTGATTCACACCCTGCTCTACAGAAAGGAGAGCTCTGTTGGCTAAACAGAACACTTATTTTTCCAAGAAAAGATAATATCTATGTATTTATAGAATACCTGTCCCCGTGCCATGCCCTACTCCATAGATGAAGAAATGGAGGCAGAGAGAATTTAAAGACACTTTGCTTGGCTTACAAGGCAAGTAAACACAGACTGCGTTTAGAATCCATAGCCTTGAGTTTCCACTCAATTTTGGGGGCTACAAGTACCCTGCTTTATGCCTGCTTGCATCGAACCTAGAGATTTCCCTTGTTGAATTTCCTTACAGGACACCTTTCACCCAAATGGTGGCAAAGGATTACAGCTTACCCTTACAGGCCAACATCTTTATTTATTTATTTGAGAGAGAGAGAACGTGCACATGAGTGGGGGCAGAGGGAGAGAATCTCAAGCAGACTCCCCACTGAGTATGGAGTCTGACGCAGGGCTTGATCTCAGGACCCTGAGATCATGACCTCAGCCAGAATCACCAGTCGGACCCTTAGCTAACTGAGCTACCCAGGCGCCCCTGATAGGCAAACTTCTTAGTCTCATAGCAAAACTTCATGGAACCCCCTCTGCTTTCACTCTGAGCCCCATAAAAACCAGTAACCATGTGTGCCCCTCATCCAAGCAGTCTGGGCAATTGGCACCTGTGGTTGCCTATGTCTCTGGAATGGAAAGTCAGGATGGTTTCAAAGTTTCATATACAATAACAGGAAAAAAATGAAACAAAGGAACATTTTAAGCAGTAGCCCCCACCTCCGAGCTGTTCCTTTCCTATCTCAGCCAAAGCTCTGCATACCTAAATTCCCTTGAGAGTACAGAAGACTATAAAACCGACATTTAAGGTTTTCTTTGCCCCACAGCAGAGGAAATACAAATTGTTATAAACTTTCTCTTCTAGCCTGACTTGCTGCCTTCAGAACATTCTAGGATCGCGAGTAGAGACAGTTGAAAAGGAGAAAAAACTGAGCTCCACAATCTACTGATCTCACATTCTCTACCATTAGTACAAGACATAGTATTTGCTGGGAAGTTGTTAAAACAGCATTTGCATTTCAAGTCGATCTTCACAGTTTAGCTTTAATACGTATGGAATGACAAAGCAGCAGATTAATGACTCTCTAAATTGAAGGATGGGGAAATAGGATCTAAAGGAAAAAGAAAAAACCCACCTGGTAATATATTGTGTCTTATAATAGCAATCTACACTCTTTAGATGAGGGGCTTATTCATTGTTAAAACCCAAGAGCCCTTCCACATAGAAATCGTTACTCTTATTATAAAAGCAACATGCATGGGTTTCATTGTGATCAGACAGGCAGTGTTTATGGTAGAAGTTCTCCGGAGAAGGAATCAGAACTGGTTCCCAGCTGCATGACAATTTCTTAGGGCCTTGGTTTCTTCTTTTGTAAAACCTGGGTAATAACACTATATTGTCCCTTTCATGTGGATCTGGTTTGTGAAAAAAATTTTATACCGTAGATATTTTGTTAGGATCAAGTGAGCCTTTTAAAGTTATGTGTGTGTGTGTGTGTGTGTGTGTGTATAAAATTTATTATATAGCTTCTTTCATTCAAAGTCTTTAAAACTTCTCAATTGAGTATTCACATTTTTATCATTAGGAAAGATATATACAAATGTGGAAGAAGAGATCATGTTAAATTATTTGCCTTCAGTGGGATGATAATAATGAAATAATGTTACCTACTCTGTCATTTGCCAGGACGACAGTCATGCTGTCAACCTTGACTCCTTTCTTTCTCTCACGCCCAAGTTCATTCCAATAGGACATCCTGTGGTCTCTGACCACCTCTCACGGCCTCCATGGCGACCTTCCTGCCCTCACCACTGACTGCATTGCTCTCACAGCTGACTACCTGGGCACCTTCCCACAAATCTACTCTCAAAACGGCAGCCAGAGGAGTAAATTTAAGATGCAAGTTAGACTATGTTTCTTTTCTGATTAAAGTCTCCCAGTGGCTCCCCATCTCCCTCAGAGAAGCAAATCCTTCCAATGAGCTATAAGGCTCTGTGCATCTGGCCTCCTGCTAACTCTCTGATCTTTCTCCCACCGACTGGCTACGTTGGCCTTTTCAGTGTTCCTTGAACACAGAGTCATGTTCCCACCTCAAATCCTTCACAGCTGTGTGTCCTCTGCCCCAGGCACTCTTCCTCCAGATATCTTCATGTTCACAACTCATTTCCCTCAAGTTCTTTTCAATCGTCGCTCTTAGTGAGCATCACCATTCAATAAGAATTGGAATCCACCTCCAACCCTAGACTTCCCTGCCCCCTTTCCCTGTTTCAGTTTTCTCCATACAACCTACCATCTTCCAATATATAGTTTATTTCTTTTGTTTATTTCCTCTTCTCTCCCTCCATTAAATGTTGGCTCTTACAGTGAAGGGACTTTTTTTTTTTTTTTTTGTCTCTTCTGTTCTCTACTCATCCCCGCACTTAGAATAGTGCTTGACATGTAGTGCTCAATGGCTGCTGCGGAGTGAATGAATCATATGCAATACAGATGAAAATACCTTGGCCTTATAGTGTGTGGCTTCTTCTAAGAACCAATGAGACTACCATTCCACATATCATACTTAATCCGTGTTTTTTTGGGAAGCAGGTGTTCTATCCATACCGTATTGGAGAACGTGAGGCACCAGATGGCTGTCTTCTCTAAGCCACGTAAGCAATTACAGAAGAGCTGTAATAGGAGACCTGAGCTCCTTCCAACTTTCAGACCAAATCTTTTCACATCCTTCCTTCCCTTCCCTCCCCAAATTTTCAAAGGTGAACTGTTACACTGGATCACATATTGTGCAAGGAGGCCCACAACTTTCATTTGATATTCTAAAACTGTTGCTTAAGAAAATTTTATTTAAGAATTTATTCAGGGAACTTAAATTCTTGACAAATAGTGCTATTTGCACATCACATGTCTGTTTATATTTCGCTTAACTGGTGCATGGTAGATGCTCACTTGGGTTTTTCGATACCTACAATTAGACTAAATTATCTCATGAGGTTTGTAATTATATCTCCATCTCAATTCCCATTTTAGAAAAGCAAAAGTTTTTCAGACTTCAGAGGCACACTCATATTTGGATTGATCTTAAGGAAGTTCTGTTGAACTAACAGGTCAATGCCACACAATACATTCGTTTCTACTACTTTGTACACCACAGCAAACCATGTACTGGAAAGCCTGACCACTGTGACTCTTCTCAAAATGATTCGGTTTATGGGACAGCCCTAAAAATGTCATTCTGCTTATCCAGGTATTTGGGAAGGAGCGCAAGCTTGAATGCTGTCAAGATGTCACCTTCAATCATGGTGCCGATGATGTGGTAAGAGAGATGCTGTTTTTCTTGCCGCTGTTCACACAGTGGCCTTTCGAAAACAAAGGCATCAGCTATGTGGATTCTGTGGTGAAGCAATGGTGAAAGAAGCTATTCAAAGAATCAAGGTAGTCCAGACAGAGACTCTCAGAGGTTTTCAGATCTACTTTCCCCTCCAGCAGGATGATACTAACCACACACCATAGCATAGGAGATGGCTCACTTAGCTTAAGTATTCTAGATCATTGTTCCAGTTGTGACATTAACTGTCCTTGCCCTGATGGGTTAGGTCCTTGATTTCCTGGGAGAAACAGAGTTGTATGACCATGAAACCATCTGGTTGGTAAGGGCTGTAAATAGTGGAATGAATGATATATTATAGGAGCACAGAAGAAACAGTAACTAAGTTTGCCTGGGAGATGTGTTTTTGTACAGTGAAGGGAGTAAGGGGGAATAACAAGAAATGCTTTGCAGAGGATGTAATTATTTTTTGTATTTTGAAGAGTAAGTATAATTTTTCCATGTGGAGAAATTTGGGAAAAATATTCCAGGCTCAAATTTAAGCAGAAGCAAAGGCATGAGGTGTGAAAAGTCATGGCATGATTGAAGGGTGATCAAAAATTTCCCCAAGTGGGGCACCTGGATGGCTGTCGGTTAAGCGTCTGCCTTCAGCTCGGGTCATGATCCCATAGTCCTGGGATCGAGCCCCACGTAGGGCTCCCTGCTCAATGGAGAGCCTGCTTCTCCCTCTCCCTCTGCTGCTCCCTCCACTTGTGCTCTCACTCTTGCTCTCTCTCAAATAAATAAATAAATAAAATTTCCCCAAGTGTGTGCGTGGTATAAAGAAGGGGAAGAGGGATTAGAAAAGTAGATTGGGACTGATCTTCAATGAGACTCTGTGTCACTATGAGAATTTTCATAAGGATTTGAACTTTATCCTGAAGACAATGAGAAGCCACTCCCGTGTTTAAGCAGGGGGACAAAATAAGATTTATCATTTAGGAAGATCACTCTGGCAAACCGTGGAAGAAGAATTGGAGGGTCACCAGAATTGAGGCAGAGATGCATTAAGAGGCTTTAACTCTAAACAAGGTGAGAGGTGAGGACAGCCAGCATTGAGTGATGGCAGTAGGTTACATGTAGAGAAAGAGGTTGGGATTGATAAATACAAGGAAGGAAGATCTAACAAGAATTCCTGTTGGTTGGGCTTGGGAAGTCAGAAAGAATAAGTCCTAAAAACGAATAAAATTACTTGGGAGAGCTAATGGAACGAGAAGCAGATCAAGACCTGGACCCTGGGGACTACAACTATTTAAAGGATCAAGAGTCATAAGATATCTGGAAGGAATAACTAGATGGGTAAGAGAACTGGAAAGAAGTTAATATTTTAGAAAGGAGAGCATTGCAAGAAGGAAGAAATGGTCAGTAATATCTAATAGTGCAGGAGGATTAATTAGGTTGAGAATCACTAAGAATTCATTGATTTGTAAATGAGGAGATTAATAAAACGATATAAATACAGATAAGGGAACTCCAGATGGGAATTGTTCTAATAAACATTTGTGAGATGTGTGTGTGTGTGCGTGTGCATGTGTGTATGTGTGTGTTTGCTTTTTAAGAGGGAGAAAAGCTGAGCAGTTTTCATGATGAACTAGGGCTAAGAGATAGGATGAAGGCATGAGAGAGGATGGAGACTATGGTATCATAGGTTCCAGAAGACATATCAAAAGTATAGGTCTCAGTGATTGAAGAGAGACTTGGTTACATCAAGGGGTGGGGGCAATGAAAACATTTTCCTGTAGATGAGGTGAGGAGGTGGGAATGGGGATATATGGTTGAGTGATGATGGAGAGAAACTGAAGAATTTCATGAATGGTGGCCCTTCTTTCTCTGAGAAACAGGTGCCGAGGTTGTCTTCTGACAGTAGGTAGATATGGGGCAGTACTGAAAGCTCCAGAAGATAAAGCTTAGAGACTCTGGGGAAAAGTGAAAGAATTGCAAGCAATACTTGAGGGTCTTTTTGAATCAGAAGTCACAAATGGCCGTGTCTGGCTACCTGCCTCTCTTGTGAATTCTTATTCATTCCTCAAAGCTTAATTTAGATGTAAATTCCTCTGGGATGTAGTCTGCGGTAGAAGTCCTCTCTCTGTCTTGGTAAGTCTTGAATCCCTAGACTTGAATTGAGTGTCTGGAACATACCAGGTGTTCAATAAAGGTTTGCCAGATGACTGGGCATTGCATGGCTTTGTGTGAGCTTATTCCCACAATGACCAGAGCCAGTTCGGATAAAAGATTTAAATCAGAGAAATTAATCTTTCTTGTTGTCTCCTCCCCTCTTCTCCTTTGTTATTTTTTGTCTTCTGATGTCTTCGCCATCTCTCTTCCACCTTCACCCACAGACACATCACTTGCCCTCCCTTCTGAAAGAGTCATCCTCGTTCTCATCTGACTATGTACTGATTTCTACCAAGACATCACTTCAAAATTAATCCAGGCATCAACAACACTTAAAATGAAGACTTCTTCCAAGTGTCTTTGTTTAAAAGAGAGGAGATGCTGAAAATTGTCTAGAGAGGCAAATGAGCTTGAATGTTCAAGAGAAATGTCCCATCCCAATACTTGGAGACTTCCTTTCTGGGCGGCTTTCCTTTGGCATCTCGGCTAAGAGGCTCGGCGAATTTCTTGAGGGGAAGTTGCCATCAGCACCTTTTCCATTCTGGGAAAGAGCGGACCTCGCCCATTATTTGGAGAAGGAAAAAATAAATACTTGGCACAGTGACTTAATGAGGATTGAACAAGTATGTATATGGCGGACATCTACGCTCTAAAACACAAATTATATGCCTCTCTTCCCTGTTCCAAGTGAAACTCTGTTGATACCTTTTCCTTTACTGAAAAGCTTCCACTTCCCAAATCTTCATTACTATGACATTTATTGGAGTCACTGTCGATAGGGAGAAATTCTTGTAGGTTGCTTTGTCATTCTCCTTTATCTTCATAAGTCTCAATACTGGGTAAATACTCCTTTTGCCACAAAGGGTCTAGCGATAGTCTAACATATGAATCCTGATTCCTCTCGCTTTTTAAGTGGAGACAAAAGAGAACTGAGTTGTCCGTGTAGAAAAAGAGGCAGCCTTAAAACCAAGAAAAACGAAGACATTATTGATAATGTTTCCTGGCCCATTAGAGTTGGCATTAATTTGCTTAAGCTTGTATGGTGTGAGTCCTTTTGCTTCCAAGGCTCTTTCTTAAATATATTGCAGCATTTTAGAGTAATTCTGAGTGATCCTCCTATACTCAAGAAATTGATACCCAGAGTTTAGCATACCCGAAAGCAACAAATAAACTTTTCCCTTGTAGCTGGCCATGATTTTATTGCTGTTATTCATTTTGAATAAATAAATAAATGAGTGAATTAGCAAATGCCATTTTTTTTCCTCCTAGGAGTGTCTGATTCCAAAGCTGGGACCTAGGCCTTTCTTTCTACTCATTCTCCTGAGTCAAATTAAATTGCTTATATTCTAGTAACTCTGCCATTTATGTTTTGCCTGGGGTCTCTGGAGGCTGAGATATACTCCAGGCTTGGTTTGCCTGAGGGATACTGAAACCCACTCACTTGAATTTCTTTCCCCCTGAAGACTTTCCTACCTGGTCCTGTTCCTCACCTCCTCATCCACAAATCCTAACCCAAATCTCGGTATTACACGTGGGACCCCAGTCAGATCTCATCTGTCCCAGTGCAGCCACTATTTAGAAAGACAAGATGAAGGAAGAAAAATGAAAGTACCAATAATAACTTGTAGCTTTCCAGTTTCTGTGTGATCTTTTATCATTTCTACCCACTCCTTCTTACCCTGCTTTTTCTCTCCATCCCCATGGCTGCTCTATTATTCACTGTATGGTTATATGCAAATTGAGATTTTTAAAAGAAAAAACAAAACAGAAAGTTTTGTGACTTGGTCCTCTCAGGACAAGGTTTACAAAATGATGACTTATGAGCTGAGACCACGTGAGGGAGAAAGAGCTTCCTAGGACCCCTTTGCAGAGTTGCAACATGCTTCGGAGGGTCTGATTTCAGCCTTCTGTGGTCATCCCACCTAAAAATAATTTCTTTTCTTTTGTTAATAACATTAGAGAATGTTGATGAATTCAGCCAAAAGGGTCAAAAGAGGAAAGCTCACAAATCCCAGCATTCTTTGTTAGAATTAACAAAGCCACAAAAATGTGTATTGGGGAATAGCAAGAACACAGGTCACAAACTCCGTGATGAGAACGGGTAGGAAGCTTCCATCCTTTCTTCCAGAGGCCTGATGGAGGGCTTGAAAGGAACCCTTCCCTAATCTCTAAGTCAACGCTGATCGGTCTGTTCTTTTTTCTCCTATTCATGTGTTTATTTATTTTTACTGAAGTACGGTTGACACACAACGTTATATTAGTTTCAGACAGACGACATAGTGACTGGGCAAGTCTATACATTACAAAATGCCCACCACGGGTCTAGTGACCGCCTGTCACCCCACAAAGTTATCATTGTCTTTTTAAAAAATTTTTTTATTGTTATGTTAATCACCATACATTACATCATTAGTTCTTGACGTAGTGTTCCATGATTCATTGTTTGTGCATAACACCCAGTGCTCCACGCAGAATGTGCCCTCTTTAATACCCATCACCAGGCTAACCCATCCCCCCATCCCCCCTCCCCTCTAGAACCCTCAGTTTGTTTTTCAGAGTCCATCGTCCCTCATGGTTTGTCTCCCCCTCCAATTCCCCCCCCTTCATTCTTTCCCTCCTGCTATCTTCTTCTTTTTTTTTTCTTAACATATATTGCATTATTTGTTTCAGAGGTACAGATCTGTGATTCAACAGTCTTGCACAATTCACAGCGCTCACCATAGCACATACCCTCCCCAATGTCTATTACCCAGCCACCCCATCCCTCCCAACCCCCCCACTCCAGCAACCCTCAATTTGTTTCCTGAGATTAAGAATTCCTCATATCAGTGAGGTCATATGATACATGTCTTTCTCTGATTGACTTACTTCGCTCAGCATAATACCCTCCAGTTCCATCCATGTCGTTGCAAAGGCAAGCTCTCATTCCCTTTGATGGCTGCATAATATTCCACCATATATATATATATATATATATACCACATATATATATATATATATATGTCGATGGACATCTTGGCTCTTTCCACAATTTGGCTATTGTGGACATTGCTGCTATAAACATTGGGGTGCATGTACCCCTTCAGATCTCTACATTTGTATTTTTGGGGTAAATACCCAGTAGTACAATTGCTGGATCGTATGGTAGCTCTATTTTCAACTGTTTGAGGAACCTCCATACTGTTTTCCAGAGTGGTTGCACCAGCTTGCATTCCCACCAACGGTGTAGGAGGGTTCCCCTTTCTCCACATCCCCGCCGACATCTGTCGTTTCCTGACTTGTTCATTTTAGCCATTCTGACTGGTGTGAGGTGGTATGTCATTGAGGTTTTGATTTGGAGTTCCCTGATGCCGAGCAGTGTTGAGCACTTTTTCGTGTGTCTGTTGGCCATTTGGATGTCTTCTTTGGAAAAATGTCTGTTCATGTCTTCTGCCCATTTCTTGATTGGATTATTTGTTCTTTGGGTGTTGAGTGTGATAAGTTCTTTATAGATTTCGGATACTAGCCCTTTATCTGATATGTCATTTGCAAATAGCTTCTCCCATTCTGTCGGTTGTCTTTTGGTTTTGTTGACTGTTTCTTTTCCTGTGCAAAAGCTTCTTACCTTGATGAAGTCCCAATAGTTCATTTTTGCCCTTGCTTCCCTTGCCTTTGGTGATGTTTCTAGGAAGAAGTTGCTGCAGCTGAGGTCGAAGAGGTTGCTGCCTGTGTTCTCCTTTAGGGTTTTGATGGAGTCCTTTCTCACATTTAGGTCTTTCAACCATTTGGAGTCTATTTTTGTGTGTGGTGTAAGGAAATGGTCCAGTTTCATTCTTCTGCGTGTGGCTGTCCAATTTTCCCAACACTATTTGTTGAAGAGACTGTCTTTTTTCCACTGGACATTCTTTCCTGCTTTGTCAAAGATTAGTTGACCATAAAGTTGAGGGTCCATTTCGGGGCTCTCTATTCTGTTCCTATCATTGTCTTATTGACTAAATTCCTTATGCTGTACTCTCCTCTGTGACTTGCTTACTTCAGGGCTGGAAGTTGGTACCTCTGAATCCCCCTTTGCCTATTTTGCCCACCCGCCACCCTCCCCTCCCGCAGCCTCGTTTGTTCTCCGTATGTAGGAGTCTGTTCCTGTTCTTCATGTGCACATTTCCTTTTCTTTTTTTTTTTTTAAAGATTTTATTCATTTTTATTTGACACACAGAGAGAGATAGTGAGAGAGAGAGCACAAGCAGGGGGAGTGGCAGACAGAGGCAGAGGAAGAAGCAGGCTCCCCGCCAAGCAAGGAGCCTGACATGGGGCTTGATCCCAGGACCCTGGGATCATGACCTGAGACGAAGGCAGCCGCCCAACCGACTGAGCCACCCAGGCGCCCCACGCATTTCTCTTTCATACAGATCTAAGCAAATCCACAAATATTTCCTCTCTTCCTTCTCCTTCTCTCTCTCTCAATTTCTTTTTAAAAAGTTTTCTCCATACGTTTTTGCCAATTAGAGCCTAACATCTAAGCTCTAGATTCTCCCTGTTTTACATCTTTCTGGATGAGCCCTTCACCTTCCCCCAGCACCAGTAACATCTTTTCCTTTGTGTATAGGAGGGTCACGTAATTCACTGGGATGCTTTTTTTTTTTTTTAAGATTTTATTTATTTATTTGACACAGAGAGAGAGACAGCGAGAGAAGGAACACAAGCAGGGGCAGTGGGGGAGGGAGAAGCAGGCTTCCTGCGGAGAAGGGAGCCCGATGTGGCACTCGATCCCCGGACCCTGGGATCATGACCTGAGCCGAAGGCCCCACTGGGATGCTTTTGAGAGCAAAAGGGCACGCTGATAATAATTATTCTGAGACAGAAGACATAGCTGGGGCCACAGGAAGCAAACTGGTATCCACACTCACCCTATTTTCGGGCAGCTGTCTAGCTGACTCAGTGTTGCTCTCTAGCTATTGACATGCTGCTTTGGGAATCCTTCTCGAGTTGCTTCTGGCAGGCCAACTGGCTTGCAAACTCAGTGGCTTCTCTTCTTCCAGTATTCCTTTCCCTTTTCACTCAACCTGTAGCATCCCAGCAAATGCCTGTGATTTGTCTGGGGTCAGGAGGAAAGCGTTTAAAGCGTCTCTTATAAAAAGTGTGTATTTAAAAGTCTGAAGCCTGAAAAGAGTACCAGGTGTCCATGAAAAATCTCTTTCACACTGGTCTACTTGGTTCTGGTACCTGCTCTTTGGGGGCCCTCTGTTTTTATCTCTGCTTTTTTGGGGGGGCATCTAAATAGAACTTCAGGTAAAATAAAGCACATAAATCTGGGGTGCTGGGGTGGCTCAGTCAGTTAAGCATCTGCATTTGGCTCAGGTCATGATCCCAGAGTCCCAGGATCGAGTCCCGCATCGGGCTCCTGGCTCAGCTGGAAGCCTGTGTCTCCCTCTGCCCTTCATCCCACTCATTCTCGTTCTCTCTCTCTCAAATAAATAAAATCTTTTTTTAAAAAGCACATAAATCAGCATTGTGAAATTTATGATGTGTAGAAAAGAGATTATAAAACATCTATGCATAGTTTAAAGACTAACAGTAAAAGGAAAGGCCATGTGTCTTTCAGGTAGATTAAGAAAGAGAACATGGCCAATGTTTTAGAACCACCCTCCTTACCTGGTAAATCTCTGTGATCATGTCACCTTTGCCAGAGGTAAATGCCCATTTTACTTCTTACTTTTACTTACTTGTTATTCCCAGCCTTTTCTTTTTAGTTTTATACACATGTATGTATCCCTAAATAAGATCTCTTCCTTCTGGTGTCAGATGGTGCTATCATGTAATGAAGAAAAACACTGCCATTCTTTCTAGTAGGGGAACAAAGTGTTCTTTTTTAGGGGGAAAGAAAAACATGAAATACGATGTGCTTTCCGAATACTTAACCGAGGAGAACATCAACACATGTGTAAGGGAAGTTTAGGGAGAAACCCCAGCCCTCATGTTCCACTTCTTGGGCTCGGTCTTTGTTTTCCATTTCCTTTTGTGATGAAAATTCAGCCTTCCATTATTCAGAATTTACATGAACAACTAATGTCACCAGGGAAGTGGTGACTTATGTGGGATTTCCAGCTTGTGGCAACTCTGCGGGCAGGGACTGTGTCAGGCGAAATTTCTAACTCCGTCAAATATGTTGGCCACGGTACCCACGAAATTCCTGTCTTCTTACCTTTCACGCCCACCCTGGGCAGCCAGGGCCCCCTCTCACTGTCTATCACCTCGTCCATCCAAACCTTAAAGCTCACCATTTACATTGATTAACGGTAAGACAGGACTTTTAAAACATTACCTCCCCAAATAATCCAGTGGCAAATAATGAGATATTTTGAAGTACTTTTGGACATGAACACCAAGGTAAGCATAGATTTATTTATTTTTATTATGGAGTGTCTCATCCATACACAAAAGTGCCTAAAATACACTGGTACTATAAGGATTATGATAAAGTGAATACCTCCATACTTACCACCCAACTTTAGCAATAGAACATAACCTATAGTTTAAATCCTTCCATGTGAATCCAGCAATTGCCTTCCCTACCCTCATCAGAGGTAACCAGGATCCTGAATTTTGCATTAATCATTCCCTGCTTTAAATATTTATGTATGTATATATATATATGTGTGTGTGTGTGTGTATATATATATATATATATATATATATATATATACATATATATATACATATATAGTTTTAACATTCATGTGTACATCCCTAAACAAACTATAGTTTAGTTTTGACTTTGGGGGAAATTTATATCAAGGAAATATTCTATTTCTACTTCCCTGGGGCTTATTCCTTTTGCTCAAAATTTATGTTTTAGGAATGCATCCATGTTGATGCTTATGTCTGGCGCTCACTATTTTCCACTGTTAGGTAGTATTCCTTCAGATGAATTCATTTATACTGCTTTTGATGCACATTTGAATTTGTCCATTCTGCTGTATTTCTTCTGATTTTGATCGACATTTGCAAGTCTCCTAGGTAGGGGCTACTGCAAAGAGCACTGATAAGAATTTTCGGGTACTTGTCTCCTGCTGAATATAAGCAAGAGTCTCTGAGTGAATCAGAAGTGGATTGCTGGGTCATAAAAGATGAATGCTCAAATTTCTAGGCAATTCCAAACTGTTTTCCAAGGAGTAGTGCACATTTAACACCCCCCCCCGATGTAGATGAGAGTTCCCATTGTTCAACATCCTCTTTAACATGTGCTAATGACCAAATTTTCTTTTCTTTCTTCAATCTGGTACATGTGGAATGAAATCTCAGTTGTGACCTTGCCTTTTCACTTCTCTGATTCCTGAAGATGCAGAGCACCTTTCAATGTTTATTAAAGGCCATGTGTGTTTCCTTTCCTTTGGGGAATGATTTTTTGGGTCTTTTGCCCATTTTCCTATTGGGTTGTTTCTCTTTTTCTTATTAATCGATTCAAGCTCTTAATCAAAGCAGGAAGAGCGATAGGCAAAAATTTTAACTATGTAGAGTTTATTTACTTTTATAAATTATATGCAAGGTAACTATGTTTTCTCACTCCAGAGCTAATTATTTTTACTCTCTTGGTGGGCTCATTGGACAAAGAAAAGTTCTTAATTTTAAAGTCATTGAATTCTTCAATCTGGTTCTTTAGAGTTTGTGAATTTTAAGTTCTGTTTATAGAAACTTCCAATATTCCCTTGGGATTCTATACTTTTTTGATTTTCATATTTATTTCTTTAATCTTCTTGGAATTTGATTTTTGTGTATAGTGTGAGAACAGGGTGTAATTTCAGTTTTAAAAATTTGAATGTAGGGACCTCTGGCTGGCTCAGTTGGTGGACTGTGCAACTCTTGATCTCGGGGTTGTGAGTTCAAGCCCCACCCTGGGTGTAGAGATTAATTTAAAAAAAATCTTAAAAAATTTTGAATGTAGCATTTATTGAATAGCTGATCTTTTTTATTGATCTCAAATGCCATTTCTGTCGTAAATCAAGTTCACATGTATCTGTGAGTTTGTTTCTAAGCTCTCTATTCCATTCCTTTGGTCTACTTGTTAATTAGTGTGCAATATCACATTGTTAGTATCCTAATTAGTATAGTTTTACATGAGTCTCTACATCTAAGAGCACAAATTCCTTCTTATTTTCCTTCCCTGGGAGCACATTGGCTGTCCATTATCCTTTTATTCTGTTATGTAAATGTCAAAATCACCTGGTTAAATTCTTAGAATAAACTTCTTGAAATTATTACTGTAATCATGTTTACTATTCAGATCCATTTGAGGAGAATTGACAACTTTACGATATAACTCCTCGTATCTAAGAACACGGTGTATTTTTCCATTGGTTGAGTGTTTTAATGAACTTTGAAAAGCTTCCTAATCATACATGTCTTGTATACCTTTTGTTAGATTTATTCCTATGTATTTATGTACTTTATATTGTTTACTGCTTTCATAGAAGGTTTTTTCTTTTTATTTATTTATTTTTAAAGATTTTATTTTTAACTAATATTTACACCCAATGTGGGGCTCGAACTCATGACCCTGAGATCAAGAGTTGCATGCTCTCTACTGACTGAACCAGTGAGTGACCCCTTGCTTTTGTAGAAGGTATTTTAAATCACATTTTGTATCCGAACTTAGCTAGAAATGAATTTTTTTGCTAATTGATTTGTTACTAATTTTATTGGATTTTCTCTTTGGGTTTTTGTATCACCTATTAATAACAAGAGTTTGGTTCCTCTCTTTACAATTCTCCACTTTTGAATTCTTGAATTCTTGATTGATTGATAGATTGAATTAATTATTTGTGTTTTACCTTGATGGTTGGGACTTTCATACCAATGTGGAAAGGAAGTGGTGGTAGTGTCCTTGTTTTGCTCATGATTTCAGAAGGAAGTTTTGAATTTTTACATTACATACGATGCCTGCTCTGGAGTTTTACAGACCTTCTTCATCAAGTTAAAGACATTTCTTCTATTCTTTGTCAAAAGTTTTATCATGAGTGGTTATTGAATTTCATTGGACAGCTTTTTGCTACTCTGGGTGTAATTATATGACTTATCTCCTTTAACTTGTTAATGTAGTGAATGACAATAATTCCAACCTGTAATTTTCCTTGCTTTGCTTTGTTCTTAGTTTTTGTACTGAGCTTGTACAAGTCTCATGAAATATGTTGGGAAGTGTTCCATCTTTTTCTAGTCTCTGGAAGAGTTTGTGTAAGACGTGTTTGGTAGAATTCACAGGTAAAATCATCTGGCATGGCATTTCCTTTATGAGATTTTAAACTACAGATTCAATTACATTTCTAATTTGTAGGGGATTTCTATTTCCCCGTGAGTAATTTTTAGAAGTTATGTTTCCTACAAATTCTAATATTTCATTAGTTTACAAACTTATTAGCCTAAAGTTGTTCATAATATTTTCTTATTTCTTTTTAAACATCCATGGGACTAAATATTTATTTCTCCTTTTTAAGGCCTATGCTATGCATTTGCATATTCTCTTTTTTTCTTGATAAATCTACCAGAATTTTGTCTTTGCAAACAACCCTTAGCTTTTTGAATATTTATATGATATTTTACCTTCTATTTTATTTGTTTCTGCACTTCTTTCTCTTACCTCTTTCTTTCTTTTTTCTTTGGGTTTGTTCTGTTGTTCCTTTTCTAATTACTTAGAATGGGTATTGAGCTCATTCATTTTAAGTCTTTCCTCTTTTTCCAATATAAGAATTGCAAACTATATTTTTCCCTGCAAAAACTGCTTTTTTAGCACCTCACATATTTTGTATTTGTATATATAGTACTTAATGCTTTTGTTAGCTCTAACTGCATAGATATTGAATAAGTACAGTAATTAACATTTATTTATATCATCTGACAATGTGCTGAGAGCATTTAGGGCCCAAAAAATGGCTCTCATAATCTCTAATGTAAGTATTTTCTTAACCAAGAGATGCCACAGATAACTCCATAATTTCCTTTCTTTTCTATGTATGCATAGGGTGAAAAATAAAATTAGCACAGTTAAAATCAGATGATGTTTCTACAAAGGGCCAGTGAATAGCCATTTTCATTTTGCCACAGAAAACATCAAGAAAACTAAACGTGATACAAGAAGAACCAAGAATAGACATGCTCTCGGTTGGACTTCTTTCCCATCAGGCACCACTGCCCTTTTATTTGGACTGCTTAAGGAGCCCTGGTCTTGGAGCCTGAGAACTTGTTTTTTTTTTTATTTATTTTATTTTTTTAATACAAGCCTTCAATACTATATACCCTCAGCAAGATTCAGCTTTCTTCCTTATTTGTGAATTGAAAATTGTCATATCAACCTCCCAGGATTTTTCTGAGGATTTGATGAATGTGGGGTCGCTTTTTTTTTTTTTTTTTTGTGGAGTCACTTTTTAAAAAGTGCTATGCAAACAAAGTATTAAGTATCATTTTTCTTCTTATGGCAGGATTAATCCTTAAAATTTGGTACCTTGATTCTTTTACCCATATGTGCCTTTTCCTTCTTCCTCCAGGAAGCCTTCACCCTCCCTCTCCATAGATTCTTCTCTAGAGGCCACAGGTTCAGATTCTATCTTTATAGATGTGAAAGCCTGTACAGATCACATAGTCAAAGCTCTTCCATTTGCAGGTGAACAGACAAAGGTCCAGGGAATGATTGTCCCAATGCCTATAAACACAGAAATGAAATTGCCTAGTGGTTAGTGCCAAAGCCAAAACCAGAATGAAGATCATAGGACTTCTGATCTGGTGTTTTCTATCATATTTTTACCTGATGAGTGGTGTTTTTTATTTTTATTTAGTTTTGTGTGTTTTGAACAGTAATTGGGAACCATTTATGGGGCAGTTATGCTCACTACTATTATCCAACAGTGACCCTTTTATGAGCCTACTTGAAAGAGGTAAGTTTTACCAAAGGTTTAAAGAGAGCTGTGCAATTTTCTCCACAGCATACCTATTAATTTAAAGATGAACCTCAAGATGCCTATAAATTTAAAAATAAATACATTCAACAAAATATAACCCTCCATTGTGAAACCAGATACATAGTGGGGTGCATTAAGTCAGGCTGGATGGAGAGTATCTTACTGTTGTCTACTTATTTTCCATCCTCGAGGAAATGGCACCTCCTGGCAAGTCACTTGACTTACAGACTAATAGACTCCATTGAGTTTACATTAATTGACTTGACAACCATCCACTAAGGTTCATTCAGTCCATGTATTGAAAAACAGCGCTGCCACGTTTACCTCTAAGGGGCCATCACTTTGGTGCATAGCCTGTGAACATTTCCAGAAAGTCACTTCATTTAAGCTTGGGTAGCAGTGGATGCTCCTAACTGGAAGGATGCAGACCCAGATGATCCAATTGCTACAGCATCCTTAACAAAGGCCGTGGGTTAATTGCTTGTTGGACTTAGCTTCAACGTCCTTCAAGGGGAGGGAGCCAGCAGGGGTCTGGTCAGTCGCGTCTAGTCTGGCGGGCGCAAAGAGATTTGGTGTCTGATGTGGGAAAATGTTGGGGTTCAGAGCCAACAGCCAAGAAAGAATTCTTGAGATGTCTTTGGTGCAAAAAAAGAGGTAGGACCCATGGGCAGGAAGAACTGCCCTGGGGTTGTGACAGGTGGCTGATTATATATAGTCAAGTTGGGAAGGGGTTAGGGACAGCACAATCCTCCAAGATATTTTGGAAGCAAGGTTTCCAGGATCCTGAGGGGGCTAGCTATTGTTAGGAAAATGTCATTTATTACTGGTTAGTCACAACTCAGTCATGAGACCCTTCAGATGTGTATTGGTGGGCCATCTGCTTGGAGGATGATTGTTAACATGTATCTTGGGGGATAGAGATAAAGGAAGTTTCTAAAGGAATTGTTATGTGTTAAAGGAGAATTACAGGATCCTGGTGGGGGTGCAGGGTGCAGGCTGGGATAAAGTTAAGATTGCCTTTGGCCTTAGCAAAGGGTCAACATCGAGGCAGTTGAGCTCCCAGAGGAAGGTCACCCTGCCTGTCTCAAGGACTTGACAACGGGCTGTAAGTAGTAAGGAAATTTCATTTTTCTTTTGCCTTTGTTTTCCACATCAGTGTCCACTGTCCAGCTCCAGCAGCCCGAGTCCAGCAGTACAAGGCATCTCTGGTCATTATGCACAGCAGAGAAATCAAAGAATCTGAGAGCAAGGCCTGGAATGCCTGGCTGCCTCCCAGCTCTCTTACGAAGAAGTAAATTCCATTGTAGTCTCGGGCTCTTTTCCGCACTCTTGGAATACTGTACACCAGCCCCTTTCTCCCTGTAAGGCGAGGCTGCTCAGCCACAGCAGGAAGCACAGAAATCTTAGAACATAAACTCAGAGTGCTCCCCACATTTATTTTCTACCCCCTCACCCAAATCTCCTGTCAGAGACTGCAGGCTTCGTGACTTTCTCCATGCGCTGGGCTGTCGCATGGTCCCTGTTCCTAGTGACTCTTTGAACCGATCCCAAGCCTGTGTCAGAAAAGCCCATGATCGATTCCCAGTGCCATCCTGAGCAGCAGACCGGGATATCGCACCTTTAAACCACACAGCCCGGTAAACAATACAGCATGTACTCAGCTTCATAAACACTGCGCGTTGTTACAAAGGGCATTGCAAACCCAGTGTGATAGGACTTGACCTTAAAAGCTATAGACAATCTAGCGGAGCACAGACGGTTTCATAAAGTACAATCACTTCCTGGAATTCTTGGGCTAGTGCAGTCGGAGCCGTTCAAATCCTGTTTTCCTTGCATTGTTTCCTGCATGTGAATATCATCAGTCTAGCAGGACTGTAACCATGGCACTTGTAAATAGCCCAGGGGCGACTTCTGATAAAGGCATACAGTTTTAAGAAACTTTTTTTTTTTTTAAAGACAAGCCCGAATCAAACCCTTCAAATGCCATATGTCAACAACAAAGTTGACAAATTGCAGTTTCAAGCAACATCCAGACCCAGATACGTTTTTAAGTTGCCAAAGGAATCAAAATAGATGCCCATACTATTGAGAATAGTGTGAGCTGTTTGTTTCACTTTTTAGAATGCAGACTTACACAAATCCATAGAGCGGGAGCCGATGGACACTGACCAGAATCATAAGTGATTCTTTCCATGGTATTTTTCTCTTCTACTGAACGAGGCTGGGAAATCTTAATTGTTCAGTCCTCTAGTTTCTCCAATCAGTAAGAGGAAGAAAAAACATTGATGTTACCCCTTGAAATACTTGGTTTAAGACTGTTACTCTTCGGGAGTTTGACATCACTATTGGGCAATTCTATTCCAGCTGTATTTGGTAATTGACAGGTTCTAATTTATACTTTGAGATGATATTAAGGGGAAGACAGGCCAAAACAGACCACTTTAACCTCCACAGAAAAATCCCAAGATGTATTTTCCAGATTGGCTATAAATGCCTCAGTGTATAAAATTTGCTCCTGCTGAATCAATCTTGATTCTTCAGGCTTCTGCATGATTGAAATGTTGGTTGAGCTGACATTGTAGGTTAAGATTTTTAGCAGATTTAATATATGATGGATATTGAACAAAATATTGACAAAAGTATTGTAAGCTTCTGAGAAGGATTTCTTAGGAGATAAAGAAAAGAGAAGCTTATAAAACTCTTAGTTATGTTTTCATAGACTCCTATGTTTGATTTTCTAAGATCTAAAACTTTAAATTAGTTTTAAAATAAGCAATGAGGATGTAATGTACAGCATGGGGATGATACTTAATACTGCCTTGTATATTTGCTTAGTTGTATAGTTGTTAGGAGAGTAGATCTTAAAAATTTTCATCACAAGAAAAAAGAAAAAAATTGTAACTATGTATGGTGATGGTGATGGATGTTAAGTAGACTTATTGTGGTATTATTTTGCTACATTTACAAATATCACCTGATATTTGTACACCTGAAACTAACATAATGTTGTATGTCAATTACATATCAGTAAATCTAAATAAATAAAACTTTAAATTATTTCTATTTCTAAATTTTAAATTAAAGTCAGTAATATCTGATCAATATTCTCATGTGAATATCAAGGGTCAGTTCAATGTCTGTGGGTAAAAATTAAATCTTTAATTTTGCTAATATATTATACATAGCAAGTGCTACAATGGTAATTAACAAAATACTTCCCAGTTTAATCCTTTATCTTAAAAAAAAACGTAGCACAAATATTTTCAATGAGTGGTTTTTCTCATAACATAACTTAGAATTATGATCTACTTTTATAACCTCACTTTCTATGAAATTATTGTTTCAGATGTCATATAGCTACTTTACAAAGTCTATAATCATTTATAAAGCAAGCAAGTTCTTAGGAAGTCCTTGTCTGAGGCCACACAGCCAGCAGGTAGCAGAGTAAAGATCTGAGTCTGGATGTTCGTGGCTTTGAAGTAATTTTATCTAACCCCAACAATTCAATTTTGCTGACGATAGACATTAGACATCAATGTTCTGAAGAATCTGGAGAAATAGGAAAGGATTGGACAAAACTGATGTACATGGGCGGAAGAGACCGTGAGTCAGGATCAGGAAATAAATGACATGGTTCAGTCATGAAGCAATATAATTTCAACTTGACTTTCCTTCTCCATTGTCCTTTCTCATTGTCTGGCTTGTAATGGGGTCACCGTTTTGTCAAGTGGCTAAATTCCTCCATATTTTGTTTCCTCATGGGAGGCAAGTAATTCCACATTGATTTAAATTAATAAAATAAAATGAATTCCAGTTCTCCAAATTTCAGTGCCATAGATGCAAAAATATATTTTAAATTAATGTATTTAACCACCTCCCTTATATGAACTAGTGATCTGATGCCCATTCTCCAGGGATCCGACTTCTCTTTTTATTCATAGAAGTTCCTCTACCTCGTGGATAAAGGAAGGAACGCTTTTCCTGGAGCCAGTAGACCGGGAGACCATGTCTTGGCACACCTTATGGCTAAAAACCATTTAGTGGTGTCCTCTTACCTTAATGCCCACCATCTAATAATGGCACACAAAATTTGGTCCTCTGATAAGCATGAGTAACTTCCTCTATAGTCAAAGGGAGGCACATAGATGACTCTGGAGCCAAGCTTGTCTTTATATATTGTATTTACGTTGCAGAATTCATTTACGGGCATAGGCAGGGAGATAAAATATCTCCTTTTCATGAGGGTCCCAAAGGGACGGCAGGCATACAATGTTGCTTCATACCACACAAACAATACAACACAGAAGACTCCTTCTAGCATAATAAACAACTCACAGTCTACAGTCTCCGTGTTCTTGACGTTGACAATGCTTTTTCAAGTTAGATCAAAAAGGTGCTTGGGCTTTTTTTTTTTAACGAGGTGTCTGTCTAAATAGGGCAAAAATTCTGTCCAACTGTTGGATGCAGTAGATCTGAAAGTCTGTGTGATCAAAATGAGTTCCATTTCCAACATTTTGAGGGCATTTCTCCTTGAGAGCTGGGAAGTAGAAAGAAATTTATTTTATTTTGTAGTTCTATCCACAGTGTTGTATGAATTATAGATTATATTAGTTTTGGCAATTTTATTCTGCCTGGTAGAAGAGACACCAATTCAATAAATGAAATTTTAAGGTTTTCAGAGTATCCCTGGTATAGCTCAGATCTGCAGTATCAATTAACAATTAATAATTACGATTAATTCATAATTAAGTATATAAAGTATTTTTGTAGGACTTTTAAGAATTTTTTTAAAGAGGAACAGTGACTGAGTTCTCTTTTACTTTTTAAAAGATTTTATTTACTTATTTGACAGAGAGAGAAAGGGAGAAAACACAAGCAGGGGAGAGGGACAGAGGGAGAGGGAGAGGCAGACTCCCTGCTGAGCAAGGAGCCCGACCCAGGGCTCGATCCCAGGACCCTGAGATCATGACCTGAGCCGAAGGCAGCTGTTAAACCTACTGAGCCACCCAGGGGCCCTGACTGATTTCTCTTTTAAAAGAGGATTTAAGGGGCAAATATAAGAGAAACACCAAAGTGTTTCCAAAAATCTCCCAGTCTCACTCTTTCTATCTCTTCTCTTGAAATTCTTGAAACATATAATAGCAAATTTCCCCTAAAATAATTTAAATATCATTTAAACCAGAAATAGGAACAAGGACATTCTCAGTCCTGATTTTACCTACAGTCATCAACATTTTCATCTGTGTATAAATGTGTGCCTTTCTATTAGAAGAAAGGAAATATTCTTAGAATAGTATCTGTTTATACTCATTAAGAATTTATTTACCAAGAGTATGTATTATTGCTGGAGTAATAGTGAGTACGAAAAAGTAATCTGTGTCCAGTCACTTTGTGGATTACTATCTGGTAAAGGAGGTAGGTCATGAGCATAGGCATGACTTGGCCACAAATCAAAAGAGATAAATCCCAAAAGACAAATATGGATAAAGTAGTAAGGGAGGTCCCATTTGAATATTAATAGACTCAAATGCAAATTCAAGCCCTCATAAGGATAACAGCATGCAATACGCTCAGGTATCAGTGTTTTAATCCATCAGTAGTTCTGTTGAACTATGTTTCATATGGAGTGGTCAAGATGCTTGCTTTAGTAAGTTACCTGCTTGTGAAAACAACCAAACTTCAGTTTAAGTATGGGTTATTCATTATTGGCAGCTGGAGCTTCTTCTGGCTTTCTGAGAAGTCCATTTTACCCCAGTTGAAGGAAGATAGATCATCTGTGGGGGGTAAAGTGTGTCTGGACAAGCTCTATGAGAGTTTTCATGACCTGCAAATAAATTGTCCCACAAAAGTCTACAATAAGAAGTATCTTACTTCAACCACCAGAAATACCTCATTGATGTTATGGTTTTTGAAGAACCATTTGTACAGCTGTGATCCTGACCTGTAACAGTCAATTATCTCCAAATACCTTGCAAGAATTGTTTCCTACCATCTCGATAAACAGCCAGAACATCACCCACAGTTTCCTGATGTAGTTGGTTTAAGTTCAGAGGCAGACCCAGCCCTCTTGTAAAAAGCCTACCGCAGAGGGGCGTTTCTTCTAATATAGGCAGGGAGGAAGAATTATCAGGTTTTCCCACAACATTGAACCAACTCAACCCACACAAAAGCAAAAACTTTCCACTGTTTACAACCTGTGACACTTTTTATCAGACTTCTCTTTAATTCTTTCCAAGAGGTAAGGAACAAACAGATGTCTTCTTGTTTTTTTTTTTTTTTTAATTTGTCTTTAAGGCAAAAACAGGGCACCCTTTGAAGATCATAGTTGATCATACTATCATGATTATGCTGTAAAAACAGAGGATGCATCGCCTCCCACAGGCAGGGACAGTAAGTGTTTTGCTGGGGCTGAGATGAGGCTGCCTCTCTGCCTCCCACCCACCTGCCATCTTCTTAGGGACTTCACCCCTGCCGTGGGCAGGATGATCTTTACAAAATCAAAGAGTGAGATGACATCCTCTAGAGATGTTGAAATTTGGAAAGACTTATTGGTTGGACCTCAAGACACAAGTATAAATTGTAATTCTGAGACTTGAAGAAGGACTACTTCTAGCTTTTCGGCATTTATTGCACCCAAAATTGGAATGTGGATGAGTAATAGAATAGGTGGTGATTTATCAATAATCAGATTAGAGTCATCTCACCCCCAGTGCAAAAGATTAGGTGGAGACTTATGAGGCTAATGTTGCCTGAGATAATGCCTGCCAATGATCACAGATTTGGACTTCATCCAAAGGGCATCCATAAAGAGACTGACAATCAGATAAATGAAACTGGGCACAATGGAAGGATTATGAATATTCTGGTATATCATCTTTTTTTTTCTGCAAGGCTTTGGCTATTACTCATTTTTTTTTTGTCTTGGAGAACAATAAATAATTATCATGACTCACTTCTGATTCTCTTGGTCATTTCAGATAAACGAAGTCAAAAGAGTCCTTGAAATGGCATGGTGACCAGGTCTATACAGTTCCGTTAAAATAATTGCTATTTGCAGGCTAACACATTGTACCGAACTTCCCTGGGCTTTGTTTTTCTTTGAACCACATTTGGAACAAGAATAAACAAATATCACTGCAAAGTGATGAATTGGATTTAGTCCTCGCTGATTCAGGCCTGGGCGATGGCCCTAAAATTCTTGCCTATGAGTCTGGACCTGTTGAGTCATTAAAAATCAGCAATGCTAGGGTGCTATGTGCTGGTGTAGTGCAAATCCAAAGTCATTAAAGGACCCGGAGGAAGAAAATATTATGCTCTGGGTTGCCTGGGGGATGAGTAGACTTCACAATGCCTAGGCATGTACCTAAAATTAAGAGGGGGTCTTCAAACTCCTAAGCAATGCCAATGCTTCTGCTTGTTGGATGTTTCTAGGTGGGTTTCCCAAATTGACAAGTGACTCTGGGTTCTTAATGCAATAGACAGAGGGTGAAAATTACCCTGAAGGTAAGGTCCTGGACTCAAAACCCAAAGTATAGTTAAGATGATTAATCTAAATTCTTTTGACTTCATTTCTTTTTTTGAGATAATTTTTTCATCTCTGCTCAATAGAAGTCTTGAAATTTGGCTTCAGTTACACTTAAACAACCTCGCCTATATCTTCAAAATCTTGTATGTGCACTTTTTGGAAATTTGCATGAGTCAAATATCAACTACTTTTTGTTCATTACCAAGAAAAACATCAAACAGAAAATTTGCTTCTGAAAATTTTAATTCCATGTTCAGTCAATGACTTATTAGACCAAGTCATTTATACCAGGCAAATAACATCAGAGAATGACTCCGTCTACAGGGTCTTGGCAGAGGAGACCTAAGACATGTTTACCCTGAAGAAATGATGCATCTCAGTTTGTCAGCCTAAAATTCTGCACAGTTTTACACTAAAATACACTAAAATGGGTAAGATTTCATTCTTTCTCTAATGAATCACTTTGTCCCACAGAAACATTGAAAACCAGGGGCACTTGGGTGGCTCAGTTGGTTAAGTGGATGACTCTTGTTTTGGCTCAGGTCATGATCTCAGGCTGAGATCAAACCCCGAATCGGGCTCTGCACTGGGTGTGGAATCTACTTCAGGTTCTCTCTCCCTCTGCCCCTCCCACTTGTGCTCTCTCTCTTTCTCTCTCCCAAATAAATAAGTCTTAAAAAAGAAACATTGAAAACCAGCCCCAAATATCCAGGAAGACTGAATAGCCTATTGTACTTGCTGCCACTTCTCACCATAGAATATACAATGTTTTATGACCTTAAGGGGAGGACAGAGTTCCCTTTCTTCCTTTATTTTTGGGGGCAGAGGTAGGGGCAATTAACAAAATGGGGTATGATGATTGGGCAATTTTAAGACATTTTCAAATGCTTTTGTTCTTAATATCTGGGGCAAACAAGCAGCCCTATTTCTGTCTGAAGTGTGGGTTGGGATCTCCCACCTGCCCTGGGCAAGAAGTAGAGGACAAGAAAGGCTGGCAGTCCTGTACAACACTTGAACTCATGAGGAGGGACCAAGTGCTCCTTGTGAATTCCTCCAAGTCACTGAGGTTGCCAGTCAGATGAAATCTCGTGTTCTAGCTCATCACTCAGAGCCGCAGGCCCTCCCCTTCTAAGAGTGCCTTGCATCATTCTGAGCAACAATGCCAGGGCAGCCCACTGACACTTCATTCTCAGAAAGTCACACTTGCCATGGGGGAGACAGCCTTCTGAAAGCAAAGACTCTTGGAGGTACTAGGCATAAAACGAAGAGAAAGTTAAAAAGGAAGGAAAGAGGGAGAAGAGAAAGGAGGAATATAGGGGTGTGAGCAGAAGGAGAGAAAGGAACAACAGGACACTTTGTTGTCAGTAATGAAACCCATTTCTATTCCAGCCCCTTAAGATTTCTTCGTTCAAATATCACTGTATTCTTGGTAACAAGGTCCGCTCAATGCTTGGGGGAATTTCTCCGAGCATTTCCATAATACATGTTCTCCTAGGGGGATCTTCAGTTGTTAGAGGGTGGGGTGGATATAACAGAAATTCTCCACAGGAGTTAGAAGGTTTTGCTTCTCTGAGAGAAGCTACTCATGGTTCCTCCTCCTAAGAGTTGCATCTTGTACAAGTACTCATGAGGATTAAAGGAATGACTCTATGACTCATGAGGACTGGGATGACCATTCCCAAGGGAAAAGGAAAGCAGCATACAGAAGCTTGTTTTTAAAAAGAAATTAATAAAGGGACAACTGGATGGCTCAGTCAGCTAAGTGTCCGACTCTTGATTTCAGCTCAAGTCATGATCTCAGCGTCATGAGACTGAGTCCAGCATCGGGGCCCTGTGCTCAGCATGAAGTCTGCTTGAGATTCTCTGTCTCTCCCGCCCCCTTTGCCCCTCCCCCAGCTCGTGTATGTGCTTTCTCTCTCTCTCTCTCTCAAATAAATAAATATATAAAATCTTTAAAAAAAGATATTAATAAAAACAAAAAGAATAAGGATCTCAGCCAAGGTCAGCCATCTAAATAGTGGGAACCTAAAACAGAGACCAACAGCATAATGTTGGTAATGATACATCTGCTGAAGGATCCTTGTGAGGAACAGCGATGGAGGTAGGGGGCAGAGCACATATGTATAAACATATATACAAATACACATACATATATACACATAACTATACATGTACGTATAATTTACATGCTTAACCAGAATCATAAAATTCTTTTTTCCAAAATCTAAGAGACTGATGAAAGAATTTGGTAATATGTCATTGTTTTAAGATCCCCATGTCTAGTAATACTTGGAAACTAGTGTGTAAATATGTAACCAACACCTAAAATTAATATAACACTGTATGTTAACTAACTGGAATTAAAATAAAAACTTAAAAAAAATGTAACTGGACAAGTTTTTTCATGTACACATGCCTTCCATCTCCATCTTCAGGGTTAAGTTTGGTTAGCAAATCACAGTTATTTTGTTTTATTTATGTGTTACATGTACTGATTGGAGAGGTAATAAGCCTTTGGGAGATTTAGTAGGGTATTCTCCAAAATTCCTGACATTGCTACTTCAATCAAAGAATTCCACAGGCATGAGTTCTTACACGAACTTGGGAGTACAAAGATTAATGACCTAAGCATTTCAGTTTTAGCTTCAAATCTAAAAGTGGAAAGAGATCCACCCATCATTAATGAAATAATGTTGACTTAGGCTGGTAGGCGTTTTGCCATAGAGAAAATAACTATATTAGCTCTAAAAACAAAATGCAGGTCTTACCTGTTCAAGAAAATCCAGTATCCTAAATCCAAACTTCCCAAACAAAACACCAGAGCATGATGTTTCACCAATCAGACAAATTCCTAACTTTATAAATTCTTTCACCATGGGGTTAATATAAATAATAACTGACATCATTCATATACTTGCAAAATAATTTAATTTTCCCAGAAGTGATCTACGCTCAAACCCTGAGGGATACCACAACTCTGTAGTACAAGTCCCATCCAGAAAAGCTGAAAATTTAATCTTTCAAAAGATGCAGTATAATCATTTATTGAAGTCACCGTAGAATAGGAGACAGCAAGGCTTTCAAAATTTAAAGTTGGAAGCCCATTTCGAACCTTTTTTTTATAACACAAACATGGGATGGAGAGGGTAAGAATTGTATCAGCGTTTTTAGATGGAAGAAGAGGAAAAGGAAATATTTTGAACTTTATTTTCTTTTACGTTATCTATGTACTGATGACTGACGTTAACATTTTCGGTCAGTCATCTTTTTCTGAGTTCAGACTTGTATATACAAAGGCCAACTTTCACCTATGTCTACTTGAATGTCCCACAGGAATTACAAATGTTATACCCAAAATTATTCAATTCTTGATTTCTGTCCTTTTCTCCCCACCCTATATGCTTACTTCCCTGAAGACATCTTTCTCAATAAAGACCCCGCCGTCTACCCAGTTGCTCACCTAAACATGTAGGATTATTCTTGACTCCTACATTTTCCTCCAATCCTCACTTCTAATTTCCCACCAAAACTTGTTAATTTACTTCCACATAGATCTCAAATCTTTCCATTTCTACCCTAGTCTAAACTACTCTTACCTGGATGCTGCAAGAACTCTAAGTGGTCTTCCTATTTTTGATTTTATTCTCTCATTCTTCATTCCCCAGGTAGCAACCAGAGTGATCATTTTTTTTAAAGATTTTATTTATTTATTTGAGAGAGAGCGAGTGAACAAGAGAAAGAGCACAAGCTGGGAGTGGGGCAGAGGGAGAGGGAGAAGCAGACTCCCCGCTGAGCAGGGAGCCCGACGTGAGGCTCAGTCCCAGGAACCTGAGATCATGACCTGAGCCCAAGACAGATGTTTAACTGACTGAGCCAGCCAGTGCCCCAGCAACCAGAGTGATCTTAAAACCCTTGCATAGCTGCCCATTTCACTTGAAATTAGACCTTATCCCATAAGATGGCTTGTAAGTAGGGTGACCATCTGTCTCGGTTTGTTGAACCTTGTTTATATCAGTTTATATCAGTCTTGTTTATATCAGTTGGCTAAATTCTTATTCTGAGCACTCCCCTTCATTTCCAAAGTGTCCCATTTTGGATTATGGGTTATGATGACTACTTATAAGCCCCTGTGTGCTTTGGCACCTGTCCTCTCCAATGTTAAGTCAGGCCATTCTGCCTCTTATTCCTACTCTAGTCACATCAACCATCTTTTCGTTACTCAAATAGGACAAGGACCTGACTACCTAAGGGCCTTCACATTTCCTGTTCTTTACTCCATTTTGCATCTGACTATTTCTTTCTACCTTTACAGTTTTAGCTTAAGTATCATCCTCTGAGGGCTTCCATCTCAGATTGCCCAAACTACCAAGAGAAGATTTGCCCCTTCCTGATCCTCTCTAATAGCACAATGTTTGTTTGTTTTTCCTAGCAATACATATGAGTATTTACAAGTATACAGTATTTGTGTATTTACTGGTGCAATAGAGTTTTCTTTTTTTTTTTAAGATTTATTTATTAATTTCAGGGAGGGAGGGGCAGAGGGAAAGGAAGAGAGGCAGACTCTGCCCTGAGCAGGGAGCCCCACTTGGGGCTCTATGCCATGACCCTGAGATCATGACCTTAGCCAAAATCAAGAGTTGGACTGCTTAACTGACTGAGCCACCCAGGTGCTGCTAGAGTTTTCTTTATAGACAGTTCCACCATACACAAAAGTAGATCCAAACTGGATGAAAGACCTAAATGTGAGACAAGAATCCATCAAAATCCTAGAGGAGAACACAGGCAGCAGCTCCAACCTCTGTGACCTCAACCACAGCAACTTCTTGATAGACATATCTCCAAAGGCAAGGGGAACAAAGACAAAAATGACAAAAATGAACTATTGGGACTTCATCAAGATAAAAAGCTTTTGCACAGCAAAGTAAACAGTCGACAAAACCAAAGACAACCAACAGAATGGGAGAAGATATTTGCAAATGACGTATCAGATGAAGGGCTAGTATCCAAAATCTATAAAGAACTTATCAAACTCAACACCCAAAGAACAAATAATCCAATCAAGAAATGGGCAGAAGACACGAACAGACATTTTCCAAAGAAGACATCCAAATGGCCAACAGACACATGAAAAAGTGCTCAACATCGCTCGGCATCAGGGAAATCCAAATCAAAACCTCAAGGACATACCACCTCACACCAGTCAGAATGGCTAAAATGAACAAGTCAGGGAACGACAGATGTTGGCGGGGATGTGGAGAAAGGGGAACCCTCCTACACTGTTGGTGGGAATGCAAGCTGGTGCAACCACTCTGGAAAACAGTATGGAGGTTCCTCAAAAAGTCAAAAATATAGCTACCCTAGGACTCAGCAATTGCACTACTGGGTATTTGTCCCAAAGGTACAAGTGTAGTGATCTGAAGGGGCACCTGCACCCCAATGTTTATAGCAGCGATGTCCACAATAGCAAACTATGGAAAGAGCCCAGATGTCCATCGACAGATGAATGGATAAAGAAGATGTGGTGCATATCTACAATGGAATACTACTCAGCCATCAAAAAAAAAAAAAAGAAATCTTGCCATTTGCAATGACACGGATGGAACTAGAGGGTATTATGCTAAGTGAAACAAGTCAGTCAGAGAAAGACAATTATCATATGATATCACTCATATGTGGAACTTAGGAAACAAAACAGAGGATCATAGGGGAAGAGAAGAAAAAATAAAACAAGATGAAACCAAGAGGGAGACAAACCATAAGAGACTCTTAATCGTTGGAAAAAAACTGAGGGTTGCTGGAAGGGATGGAGGTGGAGGGATGGAGTAACTGGGTGATGGATATTAAGGACTGCATGTGATGTAATGAGTACCGGGTATTATGAACAGGTATAGACCTGTACCTCTGAAACCAATAATACATTATATGTTAATTAATTGGATTTAAATTTTAAAAATCAATAAAAAATTAAAATATGTAAAAGTAAAAAAAATAAATAAAAATATCGGTAGGAATTTTTTTTCCTCAGACTGAGGAGAAATTTTATGGATCGGCTATAAATAAACTCTTTAAAAACTAGAAAAAATATAACAATAAAGATTCATTTATTTCAGAGGGAGGAGCAGAAGGAAAGGAAGAGAGGCAGACTCCACCCTGAGCAGGGAGCCCCACTTGGGGCTCGATCCCACGACCCTGAGATCATGACCTTAGCTGAAATCAAGTCAGATGGCTTAACTGACTGAGCCACCCAGGCACCCCTAGAGTTTTATTTATAGACAGTTCACTTCAAATGGGAAGAGAACATGTGTGATTTGTTTTAACATCAAAACTGTGCCTAGCCCAGTGTCTGAGACACAGTAGGGACTCAGGATTTGTTGAATGGATGAGTGAGTGAGTAAGTGTATGGAATGGATGATTTATAATCATAAATGAGGAGAATTTGAGACTGACCCAACTTTGGGTGCAAGTGGAAGAAAGTCAGCCACAAAAATTGAAAGCTTTGAAAATCAACCATTGCCCTGTCTTTGATTTGTGAACAGTTATTGATTATCTTGAAGCACTGAGCTAGGGACTGGGAATATAAAAGAATAAGATACAGTACCTTTTTCAAGGGTTGACAATTCTTTAGGGGAGATAAACAAAGACAAGCTTTTTCAGCACAATTTGGAGCACAGGAAAGGAAAAACCTAATACGTACTGGGGTTTGAGGAATCTTTTCTCAAGGAGGTGACCCCAGAATTAATTGGGTCAGACGTAGATCAGATGTAACATTACCATTAATGCATTAAGTAGGTGAGTGAAGGGCGCCTGGGTGGCTCAGTCAGTTAAGTATCTGCTTTGGCTCTGGTGTTGATCTAAGGGTCCTGGGATTGAGCCCTGAGTTGGGCTCCCCGCTTGGTGGAGAGTCTGCTTCTCCCTCTCCCTCCACCCTTCCCCCTGCTAGTGTGTTCTCTTTTTCTCTCTCAAATAAATAAATCTTAAAAAAAATTAATTAAAATAGGTAGTGAACATCTGCATGCTAAGAAGCTTATGTTGTAACATTTAGATCAGAAGTTTATGAAGTTTTTGGTCTCAGGACCACTTTATACTCTTAAATATGATTGAGGTTCCTAAAGAACTTTGACTTAGGCAGGTTACATCAATCTGTATTTACTATTAGAAATTACAACTGAGGCATCTTTATTTATTCATTCATTTAAAAGTAACAATACTAAATTTATTACATGTTAACATAAATAACCTGTTTTTATGAAAAGCAACTGTATTTTCCAAAACAAGAATCAAATTTAGTGAGAAAAGAGGCATTGCTTTACACTTTTGCCAATCTCTTTAGTGTCTGCCTTAAGAGTTCTATCTGTTTCTGCACTCAATCTGCTGTGTTATGTTAATTTTTTTGGAAGTATCTGAAGAAAATCCAGCCTCACAGAGATAAGCAGTTGACAAAGTGAAGAATTCACAGGCCATCTGAAGGAGAGCCAGTACAGTAGACAATGGCTTTCCACTGTATTTTGGTGGGTAGGCATGAAGCAAAGCCATGACTTGACATGATTTGTGTTTAAGGCAGATGATTGTAGCAGCTCTGTGGCCAATAAACTTGAATGAGGGAGACCACAAGTTCAGAGGCTATTCCACATGGTAATGCAACAGAATTGAAAGGACAAAGTTACTCTTGGAAGTTGTAAGTGAAGGCAAGAAAAGAGGAGATGTTGGCTGCATGGAGGGGCAACTCAGGTTTCTTTTTGGCATGACCAAGACTATACTGTTGCCACCAACTGTAGTAAGGATTACATTGGGACGAGTAAATCTTTGCGAAGTGGGAGGAAGGGGTGTAAAGCTCTACTGGGAATAGGTTGAGTGTGAGTTCATGTGGAACATCTAGATAAAGGTGTCTGGGAGACATCCGATTATGTATACATCTGATGTATAGAGAAGATATTCACGGTGGAGATAGATAATTACAAATCATCAGCAAACAAGTGGTGGCTAAATATTTGAGAATGGAATACATTCTCCAGAAAGAATGAATAGAGTGAGAAGAGTGAGCAAGCACAGACACCAGGGAACAGCAAAGTTAGAGTCGGATGGACGTAGAGAATCCCACAAAGTGGCCGAGAATGAGAATCATCAAGAAGTGGTGTAACTAAAACTATGAGAGTAGAAAGTTCATGAATACTCCGGTTAATGAGCCAGTTGCATCAGAAAGATCAGGCAAGGTGATAACAGAGACATGATGATTTGTGTTCTTAGAACAGCATCAGTAAAACAGATTGGGGAAGATGCAGTTTATAACCTGGAGTGCAGAAGGCTGAAGAGTAAATTGGAGATGCAAACAGAATGAGTAAAAGTAAAAAAAAAAAAAAGTAACATAGTCCTAGAAATTTGGCTGAGACTAGAATGAGGAATAATGCCATAACCAAGACATTTAAGAGAGTTTGTTTGATTAGCACAGAGAAGACTTGAACATGTTTATGAAGTAAGGCAATGAAGCCAATTGAGGGAAGAAGTTGAAGACATGTGTCATCAATCATCACAGAATATTCTGGGGAATAGAAGCAATTATCAGGAGACTAGGTAGTATATCTTTATCTTTCTTGTTCTCTTCCAAATATCACGGAATGTTGATCTTTCAGAGAGAATTACAGACAAGTTGTAAAGACTCAAAAATTCAGCAATAAACAACAAATTATTTCTGTGGTTACTAAAGGAAATATGAAAAACTTCTCTACATTGAGTGACATGGGGTGAGAAACAAGAAATAAATGCCCCAACACACACACACACACAAACACACACACACACACACACACACACACACACAGACAGACATGTGTGCTCGCGCATGGATGAGCAAGACCTTGAATGGAGAGAGAAGGAGAAAAGATGATTAGGAAGAATAGCAAGGATTTCTTTACCCGACCCATGGGGTTCAGATTATTCCCTGCTTCTTAGGAAGGAGGGGCTGGCCACGATACCAATGTACTTTTGCAGAGTAAACTTCGTGGATTTCTCATTACAGAGAGCAGGTGTGGTTTTTTTTCAACTAATCCTTTCATTGTCCTCAAAAAGAGCTGAAATAAAGAATAAACTCCTTAGGGAACTTCTTCTGAATGGTGCTCCTTGGAACACGAGTGTCCTTTGAAATGTCAATAAATCATCAAAAATAAAAGGGGGTGGTAGTCTATAAGTGAATTAGTTTGGGAAGCACTGAGTTAAACAAAGCTGAGCAAAGATTTCTTGACAGAAGGACTTCTCAGAATCATTGCTATGATTACAGGCATTGGGAATTATTCAAGTGGGTGATAGAGCAGGCACGATTTCCCAAACTTACTTAATCACTGTTTTCATTGAACACTTACTGACTTCTTGCCAGAAACTGGTATATCAAGGAGGGCAGTTTGGAAAACACTGCTGCAAGGTATTGTTAGACTCAGAAGTGCCTACCTGATTCATTAGGGTCATGATCCTTGTGTTTAGAAGGATAGATTAGCAAGATAACCACCCCCCCCCACACACACTTGAAGAACTTAATCTTTAAGTTTATTTGAAAAAAAAAATACACTGCAAATCATATTAACCCATTACAGTGACTTCTAGTTTTGGTGTTTTAATGTTCTGTTTTTGATTTTATAACACTTACTGACTTCTGAAAAATAGTCCATAAACACAATAGTCTCTCAATAACAATGCTGATTGATTACTTTATAGGTAGATGAATTTTTAAGTAGTTTTGCTTTTGAGGTCCGTGGTAGTATCCAATGGTAAGGAAAACCAGAGGAAGGCATCAGCCATGCTTGTGTCCCAGGAAGAAGCATGCTGTGCCCGGCACATCTGTGAGAACAACATAACAGACCAACAATTGCATTGCCCATCCAAATAGGATTTTGCCACTTGGTTCCAATACGAACAAGATAAGCTTTTGGGAAATTTTTTTTTTTATTTTTTTTTTTTTTTTTTTTTTAGTTCATGGTGTTCCTTCATAAGACGAATATCACATGGATTTTTTTTATTCATTTGAAATTCAGAATGTGTTTGAATTCCAATTCAATTGAGATGGGTATCACAAAACAATAAAAAGCACGATCCCTGCTCTCAATGAGCTTATAATTGGCTTTGGTAGATAAGAGAACAAATGAAAAATCAAATGATATGAGTTTAAATTGTAGTGCACATTAAATATGAAGCATCATAAGGCAGTACATAGTTAACTGAAATAAAAGACAGTAAGTAGACTGGGCGTATATGTGTATGTGTATGAATTGAATTGCCACCCACACGTGTATGTATTCTAAAAATGTGCTTACATTAAGCTGAAGTCCTACTGAGACAGGTGAGTCTGCTTCTATTGTTTGGGGAGGCAGAGAAGAGAATAGAGACATATCTGCTTCTTACACAAGTCAGCTAACCGCTAAGAACAGAGCATTATCCCCATGTCCCTGGAACGCCCAATCCCATCTGGATGTCGGCTGGGGTCTCAAGTTTAAGGTAAGGTCCGGTCTAAAGGAGAGAATCTGTCCCTCAACCTGGATCTCAAGAATCCAGTCTGACACCCAAACCAGCCATCTGGTAACAGCCAGACATTCCTGACATGATTCCTGGATGAGTCATTTTCAGAATTCTCAAGTCTGTGAAGTGTACTGCTTTATTTTCATTCTCATTTTTTTTTTTCGGCTAGAAAAGCTTCCTGGTGTTGCTCTTCCTGTAAAAACATGATTAATATTCAGTCCTTGATTAGATCCAAATTTCTATAGATGGCAATGAGCAGGTTGTTTTGTTCTTTCTCTCCAGCTGAGAACTCAGGGAAAGAATGTCATTTAATTTCTTTTCGACCTCAGGAAAATTCTTGGTGCCTCTGTCCACTATGTTATAGACGTCCCAGGGATGTGTCCTGTGCTTTCAGTGCAAACACGCACAGGAAATCCCTTTGAAAATGGGCCATAAGAATATATACCAGAGAGGGACACCTGGTTGACTTAGTCGGTTAAGCGTCTGCCTTCGGCTCAGGTCATGATCCTAGGATCCTGGGATCGAGCCCCGCATCGGGCTCCCTGCTCCGCAGGGGTCTGATTTTCCCTCTCCCTATGCCTGCCACTCCCCTCATTTGTGCACTCTCTCTCTTTCTCTGACAAGTAAATAAATAAAATCTTTAAAAAAAAAAAAGAATATATACCAAACTGGTGGTAGGCTAAGGAGAGTTGAAAGATCATGGTTCTCAACCAGCAGCCCAATTTGTTATATAGAGATTGTTAACATTTATTAAAAAATATAAAAATATGAGAGGGAAGTGTTTCTAATTGGGCTAGAAATTCTAGATATACTAGAACTACCATTGCATTGAGACTATTCAGGATATGCTAGGTCTAGGCAAAAGTGAATAAACGGAAAGGAGCTGACCTATGGAAGACTACTGTTCCTTGATGTATATTCCAGGCATCTGCTTTCAATACAATATTATCAATTATGACTTTAGTGACATATATGATATCTTGAACACAGTGATGCTGATGATTATGCTATAAATATACTTTACATATTTTCTTAGGATTCATATTTTATTTATTGAATTTATTTGTCTCATTCTTTCCAAAATATCTTTAATTGTGATATTTAGTTAACAAGTGACACTCTAGATAGTGTGACAAGAAAGTGACAAGCAAATCAATAAATGCATGTGATTGTAAGCAGCCAATAGCCTTGGAAGGCTCAGATAGAGTTGATAGCTTTGGGAAAATAGAATAACATAAATAAGGATTTAATATATTTTTATAATTAGGTGTAAAGGTATAATATTAATTTATAGTGGTTGAAACATATATGTCTACATAGTTATATGAACGTAACTTTTATAATCTATTGTAAATATGTATATTAATAAATACACACAGGGAAAAAAAGAACATAATTTGTTAGAACTGTAGGAAAATAGGAACGAATATTTCAATTTTCATGTTGAACGCAGTTGTACAAAAAGGAGTTCTGAGTTTTGAGGACATTTTATTTCCCTAATTAACTTTTCCTGAGGATAGAATATGAAGTGCTCTTAATTTTTTTTGAAGGGCTCTTAATTTTAAAGAGCATGAAGCAGGGGCGCCTGGGTGGCTCGGTGGGTTAAGTGTCTGATTCTTGATTTTTGGTTCAGGTCATGATTTCAGGGTGGTGAGAACGTGCCCCTCATTATGGTGAACTGTGCTGGACGTGGAACCTGCTTAAGATTCTCTCTATCCCTCTCCCTCTGCCTCTCTGCACCCCACTTGTGCGCACACTCTCTCTCTCTCTAAAAAAAAAAAAAAACCATGAAGCAAAGTGAAAAGTATAGCAATTATCCTAAAAGTGGGCAAAAAACCACTTGCTTCCATTGATCATTCCAGAGTGTTCAGCTTAGATCAGGGCCTGGCAAACTAGAGCTTGTAGGCCAAATTTGTGGCCTGTTTTTGTATAATCCATGAGCTAAAAATGGTCTTTACATTTTTGAGGTGGTATTAAAAATCAAAAATCAAAACAAAGAATAATATGTGACAGAGATTATATATGATTCATAAAGCTTAAATTATTTACTATCTGGTGCTTTACAGAAAAAGTTTGCCAAACCCAGGCTAACCCTTGCAGTGATTTTTGTAAAGGTGAATACCCTGTTCCGAATCCTTTTCTTTGTAAATTGGCTACAGTGATTTACATTATCTACATTAATACACCTAGTGTTTTCTCCGTTGTTTATGATGTTAAGTTACTGATTCAATATCTTAAATGGCTAGTTTATTTCAAGTTTTAAAAATATTTTATGTGAGTCAGATTCAACAACATATTTTTTAAAAACTGTTTTGTTTTTGTCTTGATCAGTTCAGCCAAGATACTGTCAATTTTATTAGTATTTACATGGTATAAACTTTTGGCTTTGTTAATCCTCTATTTTATCTCTACCTTGTATGTTACAAATTTAGCTTTATCATTCCTTTTTTTTATACTTTTTCTGCTGTGTGTCCTTAATTTCTTAAGCTGGATGCTTATCATTTTGTTTACTATTCTATTTTTTAAATTTTATTTTATTATGTTATGATAGTCACCATACAATACATCATTAGTTTTTGATATAGTGATCCACGATTCATTGTTTTTGTAAATTTCAGCTTTTAACATTTTCTAATACAAAGATTTAAGCTCTAGACTTCTCAGCATTGCTTTTTCAGTATCACTCATGTTTTGATATGTAGTATTTTTGGGTATTGAATAGTTCTAATTTTTTCCTTTAGTTATTATTTCTTTTGTGACTCAGATTTTGAGCTCTGCTTTTTTCTTTTAAAAATTCCAGATATGAGGGGCACACGGGTGGCTCAGTCGATTGAGTGTCCGACTGTTGATCTCAGCTTAGGTCTTGATCTCAGGGTCATGATTTCCTGCCCTGCATTGGGCCCCATGCTGGGTGTGGAGCCTACTTAAAAAAAAAGTTCCAGGTATATGAAAAAAAAATTCCAGATATGTGAAATATTGCCAATTATACTTTTATTTAATTTATAATCTTGCTATATTGTGGGCAGAGAATTATGTCTGTATGATACTAAATTTTGAAATTTGTTGTTTTCATGATCTAAGCATATTATAGGCCAGATTTTAAAAATGGTGTTTTTGTTTGTTTGTTTTTCATGATTAGAAAGTATGTTTTGGGTGCAATGTTCTAAATATCTCTCTTATACTGAACTTGTTAATTGTGTTATTCAAAATCTATATGCTTATCAAGTGGAAAGAGGGAGGTTGGTGAATTTATTTACTTCTCGTGGTTCTGTTGATTTTTACTTTACATGTTAGTGATATGCTACATATATTGTCCTCCTGGTGAACTAAACATTTTATCTGATATAGTGACTGTATCTCCAGGATTGCTTGCTATAAAGTCTATAGTGATGCTGGGTTTCTTTTGGCTAATATTTGTCTTTTACTCTCAAATTTTCTGCATTATAAAGATGCAATATAAAAGTGCATCTCTTGTTAATAGACTATAAGTGGATCTTTTAAATCCAATATAATCATCTGTGCTATTTGGGCTAAATTTAGTTTATACATATTTATTGTGATTATTTACATACATGGAATTATTTCTACCATTAGTATTTCTTCCCCTTTTCTAAATTTCTGAGTATATTTGTTTCTTCTCCTTTTTGTTTTTGAAATTATTTGAATTTTTTCCTCTCATCCCGTCTTTTATTTCTCTACTGGTTTTAAGTTATAAACTCAGTTTCTTTTTTGTTAGTAGTTACCGTAAAATTTTACCATGCTACTTAACTTACATTTTAAAGCATGATGGTTAATTTTATATGTCAGTTGAATGGGGCTAAGGAATACCCAGAAAGCTGGCACAATATTATTTCTGAGTGTGTCTGTGAGGATGTTTTCCAAAGAGATTAGTATTTGAATTGATGAACTGAATAAAGTAGATTTTTCTTCCCAGTGTGGGTGGGCAGCATTAAGGGCCCAAATAGAACAAAAAGGCAGAGGAAGGGTGAATTTGCTCTCCCCATTGGAGTTGGGACATCCATCTTCTCCTGCTCTGGGACATCAGTGCTCTCCAGTTCTCAAGCCTTTGTCAGACTAAGATTGAGGCATATACCATTGGCTCCTCTGGTTTTCAGGCCTTTGGACTTGGACTGAATGCTACCACCAACTTTCCTGTTCTCCAGTTTGCAGGCAGCAGACTGGGGGGTATCTCAGCTTCCATAATTGTGTGAATCAATGCCTATAATAAATATCCAATTGGCTCTGTTTTTCAGGAGTACCCTGACTAATACATAAAGTTAATCATTACCTTTGCCCTGCTACTTAACATTATAGGATCTAGTAGCATTACAATCCCAAACAATTTCTCCTTTCTTATATGCCATTGGTGCACTGTGTTTTTGTTCTCTCGTGTATTTTAACCAAATTAGAAAATATTATTTTATACAATCACTGTTTGTTTAAGTTGCTCATATGCTTTACCAATTTCTTTACTCATGCATTCCTTCTTGCATTGCAGACATTCCATATGAGATTATTCTGGTTAAAGGACTCTCTTGATACTTTTCTTTAGTAAATATTACTGGTGGAAAATTCTCTTATGATTTTTTCCCCTAAAAATATCATTACGAATTCTCTCACTTTAGTTTTTTCTAAAAACATCATCATTAAATAGTTTTACTGGTTATACAGTTGTAGGTAATTATTGCTGTTGAGATATCAGTTAGTCAGATTGTTGCTAATTCGTCAATAATATGTTTTCTTTCAGGCAAATTTTAGATTGTTACTTAGTCTTCAGTGTTTTTCAGTTTTACTAGGATAAGTCTAATTGTAGATATATTTTATTTATTTTGCATGCAATTTCTTAAGTCTAAAATCTTCACTTTCTATAATTTTGAAAAATTCTGTTATTCTCTGTTCAAATATTTCCTTTCCATTCCTCTTTTTTCTCATTTCTCTCCATTTTACAATGCTTGTTTGGTATTAGACTCTCTCCTCCTCTCCGTGTCTCTTAAACTCTCTTTCATATTTTCTCTCTTTGACCCAATATCCTGAATTCTGGGTAAATTCTTCAGGTCTATTTTCCAGTTCATTAATTCTTTCTTCAGTTTGGTCTAATATGCTGTGTAACTCATCCTTTCAGCTTAAATTTCAATTGTTATTGTTTTTGCTTCTCAAGGATTTATTTTTCTTTTTCAAATTTGTTTGGTAATTTATGGACATCTATTTGTTAACATTTATTTTATTTTTTAAACTTATTAAGTATTTTTATTGAAAAATTCCAATATCAGAAATATTGGGTCATCTGATTCTCCTATATATTGTTTCTGCTGGCTTCCATTGAAGACATCTTTTTCCTTTGTGTGTATTTTATGATTTTTAACTGTGAATTCATGTTCTGTAGAACGTTATCTAGGGAAATATTTTATGGTCAATGTTGGAAGTGGATTTCTGCTTAGATTATTTTCACTTGATTTTGTGAGGTGACTAAGACACTAGTGAAGTAGAGATATGTTAAAATACATTTTTGGATTGAGATGCTTTGGATCCAATATCAAGTCTGAATTTTGGGAGCAAATCCACATTAAGGGCAGATTTTGATTCTGAATTCCCAAGAAAATATTTTTGCCCTTCACACAAGTTTAAGACAGGCAAGTTTTTGATGTCCCCTTCTTTGAGTGTGTTTCTATCAGCCCGTGCCATCCAAGAGCAATTTTCTATTAGACTCTTCACTTTGGATAAGCCCTGGATTTTTTTCTTCAGCTCCCTCTATTCTGCAGTGGTCAAAGCAGAGTAAAAACCACACGAGTCATTGTTGCATGCAAGGTTTAACAAGGTATGCTATGGACACAACGTTGAGATACAACAAGACATTTTCTTGGTTTTAAAGAATCTCTGCTAAGATATCATTAATTATAAAGGGAAAATTAGTAACTTTATAGTGGAGTAACCCAATAGACCTTACCTTAATCAGATTATCAAGGTTAACATCACCTTGTAATAGTATCATGTTCCCTCTGATAATGGTGATGCACAGAGAAGAGAATCACTTCTGTGGCATTCTTTCAAAAAACATATAATCCCAATCTAATCATGAGAAAACAGACAAACTCAAACTGAAGAAAACTCTACAGAAGTAGCTGACCATTATCCTTCAAAATGTCAAGGTCGTGAAAGAGAAGGCGAGACTAAAGAACTATCATAAATTGAAGGAGGCAAAGGAGATGTAACAGCTAAATGCAATGTGAATCCTGAAAGAGAAAAATAACACTGAAAACCCAAATAAGTCTGTAGTTCAATTAATTTCTTAGTTTTGGTCATTGTACTGTGATTATGTAAGATGTTAACATTGGAGGAAACTAGATGAAGGATATTTGGGAACTCCCTGTACTGCTTTTGCAACTCTGTTCTTCAAACAGTAGTTTGAGTGATATGATAAAATCTTCCAGTAGTTTCCAGCTAATGACAAGGCCCCACATGATCTAGACCCATGCACCACTCTGAAATCATCCAACCATTCTGTCTTTCACGTAGACTCTAGGCCACTAAGTGATTATCGGTCAAATATAGCAACCTCTTACCTTAGGATCTTCACCCTTGCTGTTCCCTTTGATTGGAAAGTTCTCTCTGAGACCCCAGATCTCAGGATGACTGGATTTTTAAACTCATTATTCAGGACCCTTCTCAAGCATCACCAACTCAGAGTGATGAGATAAAATAGCTCTGCTAAAACAGCAGCCCTGTCCTGACTACCAGTCATTCTTTATTCCATTTTTCTACTTTTTATAGCAATTACCATTTTCTTAAAGCTATTATTATTTTTCTACTTGCTTATTTTATGCCTTTCCCTGTTATAATATACTCTTCAAAAGAGCAGTTTTCTTATATGACTTGTTCACTAAGCATGCATAGGCCCCAGAACATATAAGCCCTCTAAAATACTCAGAAATGACTGAATAATTTCTTTTTCCCCCCAAAAGCCAGTCAATTACTTTTAGATGCTTTTGTTTCACATTGAGACATTAATTTTTGAATGGGAATAAATCATTATACAAGCTTTCTTATACTGGGAGGAAATTAACCATAAGAATATATATATATATACATAATATATGTACACACACACATACATACATATAAATATATACATAACACATATATGAATATATATAACATAAATATATACATAACATATATATAAAAAATGAAGGGCATGTTATTAACTATAGAACAGAAAACAAATTCTGATTTTCAAATTCTTGCATAAAAATAGAATGTGTACACTGGAAAGAGGCAGGATGTACAGTACAGTAGTAAAGTAAAGCATTTGGGGCTTATCATGGATTGAATCCTATTTTGCCAATTACAACCATTTACTTCTCATGACTTTGGGCAAGTTACTTAATTACTATTCCTCAGATTCACCTGTAACTTAGCAATACTATTAAGAGTGATAATAATCACAACATAGCATTTTATGAGAAATAAATAAGAAAATCATTTTAATAGGGATGCCTGGGTGGCTCAGTCGGTTAAACATCTGCCTTTGGCTTAGGTCATGATCCCAGGGTCCTGGGATCAAGTCCCACATCTGGCTCCCTGCCTTGTGTGGAGCCTACTTCTCCCTCTGCCCCTTGCCTTGCTTGTGCTCTCTCTCTGATAAATAAATAAATAAAATCTTTAAAAAATATATCATTTTAATGGAGTAAACAGTTGACTCAAACATATTAATTCCATTTACTTTTCATTCCTTAACTTGTTTCAATCTTCCAGAATTGGTGAATTCTGAGACTCAAGAGTTAATTGCTTTAGCTATGTACTCTTGAATAGAACTCTAAGAATAGAGTTACAATAGATATCTGGGTAATAATCTTTTCATGTGTTACTGCTTTCTGGAAATATTTATATTATATAATAAATTTAAGTGTCAAGATAAGTGATAAGATTATTCGTGATCAGATTCAGGGTTTGATCACTGGGAAACAGGAGGAATTTGGATGTCAAGGCTTATTCCCCAAGGGATTGGATTGGATTCAGATTTCTTTGCACCAAACAGGAAGTGCAAAATTGGGAAGCAAAGCTCCACATGTACCAGAGTGTGGTTATGAATTCTTTAGGGAGGATTCTTTCCCCTTCCATCCAATGCCAAGTCTAAGGCACCTCTCCTCATTGTCTCCTTCTATATGTGGGTGGATTTCTAGTTTGCTTTGCTATGTCAGGTTCCAGTACTTGTTAGCTGATTATTAGCTATGCCATTCATGTATAAAACACATTCTTTTCTTAAATGTTGATACATGCACTCCATTGTCAGAGATTATTATTTTATCATTAGTGGCAAGCTCCTTGACAATTAGAGCATAAAACCTTTGAAAGCTGATCTGAGGCATATGCAGAGCAGGAAAAGTATTAGTTCTGCTGGACAACATTCTGTCATATCCTTCCCCATGGCAATGACCTTCCTTTTCTTCATTGGATATTTTATGAAACATAAAACAGCCAGATCACAAGGACAGTTCTAGAGAGCATTGTCATCAGTTTGAGCTATCATTATTGAAACAGCTTCCAACAACCAACATCTTTGAGGTGAGACGTGTGAGGGAGAGTGGGCCAGGCTTTCCTTTTTTCCTGCTGGTATTTGTTTTTGCCTCTGATGGTATTCCCTGCTCAGTAATATATGCTTTGACTTTGTGACCTGTCTTCCTGCAATAATTCTTTGGTGGAAAAATCCACTAATACAGCCAAGAGTTAGTTCTTCCTCTGGCCCCACGTGCCTGGCCCAGAGATCACAGCTTTTCGGGTTAGCAAACATGTCTAGCCAGGTTACTGTATTAGTCATTAGGGACTCTTTCCCTAATGCTGGGCCAGTGGGGCATCATTCTGTTTCCAAGTTCAAGATTTCAATTAATTTATATATAATGGAGGATGAATATAACCTGGCATAAATAACAACCAATGAAACGGTATACTAATCTTCTGTATTTTTGGAAGTGGTGCTGGGGGAGACCAGTAGCAGAATTGAGCAACAAGGGGGACATTTATTATTTCAAAGGGTAGAAAAATCTATTGGCTAAAATTATTACAGAGACTCTAACAGAGATGATCAAACTTACTGATGACAGAAAATAACATTTGCATTGTTTGCTTCACTTGGAGTTTTAATGCAGTAAATAGAATAATACAGGACACTGGGCTGTGTCAAGAAGGTCTGTTGGTATGTTCCCAGTTGGAGCTGTATTATCTCTGAGGCTGCAGCTTGTCTTGGTTTCTACGTATATAATACATCATCTTTAGAGTATTTAAGAATTCAGCTTGGCCCCTGTACATTGCTGATGGAGATGTAAAATGTAAAATGGTGCAACCACTATGGAAAACAATATGGTGGTCCTTCAAAAAATTAAAAATAGAATTATCATATGATCCAGCAATCTCGCTTCTGGGTATATAACCAAAATAATTGAAAGCAGGGTCTTGAAGAGATATTTGCACACCCATGTTCATAGCAGCACTATTCACAATAACTATGAATGGATGTAACTCAGGGTCAATCAATGGATGAATGGATAAACAAAATCTAGTATATACATGATAGAATCTTGTATACCCTTAAAAAGAAAGGAAATCCTGTCACATGCTACAACATGGATGAACATGTAGGACATTCTACTAAGTGAAGCAACCCAGTTACAAAAACACAAATACTGTATGATTCCCCTTACATGTGGGGTCTAAAGTATAGTTAAATTCATATAAATAGAAAGTAGAAGTGGTTGCCAGAGGTTGGGGTTAGGGACAAAAGAAGGGAACTTAGTGTTTAATAGGTACAGAGTCTCAGTTCTGCAAGATGAAAAATTTCTAGAGATCTGTTTCACAATAATGCAAATATACTCAACACCACTGAACTGTATACTTAAATTTGGTTAAGATTGTGCATTTTGTTTTTTCTTACTACACACAGAAAAAGAAGAGTTTGATGTCAAGATTAGATGAAGGTAATGCATGGAACAATGCATGGCCAGGGATAATTATTGCAGCATCGCATGCAACAGAAAATTGGAAACAATCCAGGAGTTCATCAATAGGGGACTATTTACACAAATGGTGGCATATCCATGTATGGAAGACAATGTAGCTATAAAAAACAAATGATGAGAAAGTTCTCTGTATGGAAGTCTCCAAGAGGTTAAGTGGAAAAAATTTAAAAAAAAACCCAAACTACAGAACAGAATTGTAGCATGGTACTTTTTGTGTAAGAAATAGGAAAATATGAATATATATTTGTATATTCTTGTATTTTCATGATGAAATTCTTGAAGGGTATCAAAGAAACTCAAAAATTGTTATCTGCAGTGAGGAAGAAATGAGGGGGTGGGACAAGGGTAGAAATGAGATTTTTCAACCTTATCCTTTTTAGATTGTTTTGATTTTTGAAACATTGGAATGTATTGCCAATTTTTGGAAAAGGTCATATGTGAAAAGGATCTTAAAAGCTGTAAATCATTATATATATGTAAAGGACATTGTTATTTTCATGATTGATTATTAATAATGTATCAGTGATATTTATGTACTTTATAGACACTTGATCAATCAATAAATCATCAACTAAATTCCTTTCTGCTAACTAAACAGAAAAGCTCAATTTAGACACTTTGCTCCAAACTCATAAAATTAGGCCATTTTGATTTGTCATACTCTGATTTGCCTCCCCTCCTTCTCCCGAGGTCTCTCCTTTGCTCAAATAATTTGATTCACAGATTTCAGTTGGGGGTTGCACCTGTCACCCCATTGACAACCAGAGCTGGTATAGCCAACAAGATTGTTGGGCAATTGTCATCCTGCTTCCTAATTGGTCAGCCACTTCTCTTCTAGCTGCACAGTGACTACATGGGGGAGGCAGTCTTCCCAGAGAGAGGAGAGCTATTCTTCTTTGATCATGAGAAACAGAACAAAGCTAACCCCAGCCTAAGGTGTTATACCTCCTAGAACAGTGGTCCTCAATGGGAAGTGATGTTGCCTCCCAGGGGACATTGTGCCATGTCTAGAGATATTTTTTTATTGTAGTGACTATGGAGTGGGCTGTCACTGACATTTAGGGAGTAGAGACCGGAGATGCTGCTAAACATCCTACAATGTATCAGAGAGTCTCCCACAGCCAAGAATTATCTAGCTCAAAATGTCCATAGGGTCGCCAAGGTTGAGAGAGACTCCCTTACGAGAAATGGCATTTTACCTGGGGACTTAGAAAACCAGAGAATGTTTAAGATGTATGGGAATGGCTTCTTAATGGTGAAAGGTCAGGACCATGGCAGTTGGTGTCAGGATATCTGCAGTTCCTCTCAAAACATGTCACTGTGTGTGTCATCTCAATCCTATTCTTCATGCTTCTCTTGCTCACAGTTGATTGACGGGTTAGTTTGCTTGCTTCACCTGTTATGGTAAAAGGCATGCCAATTCCTAACATTATGAGTCCTGTTTTCCTAAAATGTTCTGCTACCCTCAGTATGCATTCTGCCACCTGAGTCAGAGACAATAACATTCTAGGCCCACACTCTGCCACCTCCAAGCTGATTATTTTCTTTGCTTCTCCAACTTACTTCATGTTACCTCTAGTCTCGTATGGGTTACGATGATGGGCTATGTGTCTGTGCTTCCTATTGTGATGTGAGCTCCTTAAAAGTGGAGTCTTGGCTTTTACTTTACACGTAGTAAATGTTCAGGATATTTGTTGAATCAATGAATGAACTTAGCTTTAAAATACAGGAAAAGAAATCCTATTTCAGAGAGAATAACCATACCATACATTTTTCACACTGTCAATAAAATCACATCTTTTCTTAACGCACGCTTGCTTTTTTTTTTCCTCAGTAGAATATAGTTAATCTACAAGAGTCCTTTTTTATGAGAAAGAAGGTATGCTACTATTGCTGAGGAGAATCTCCTCTGATGACGTGAGTTGTCAGATTCCCAGGTTTCTTACAGTTTTCTTTTTAAGCATTTTGTTCAGCACTCCAATAACTGAGTGCCCATTTTATACAAACACTATACCATGTGATTTAGAGCTACAAGGAATCATTAGACATGACTGATAGAATTTGACTTGTGGTTGGAAATATGAGGAATCTCAGTCTTAAAAAGTTGATGAATAACAAAAAGGGTGCATGTAAAAAATGAGTAATAGAAGTGCAAAAGTTTATTGACACTTAAGAGGCAGCCTTCAATCAAAAGATTTTTCTTGTGATCGCTGACACATGACGGTTGTGTTCCAATAGGTAGAGATCTTTCTACTCTGGGTTGCAGAGCAATTTGATGAGTGAGGAAGAAATCTGTAAGTTTGTTGAGAGATACAATGAATAAGCCAACAGGACTGGTCTGCCTTAAGGAATGATATAGTGGGGCACCTGGGTGGCTCAGTCTGTTAAGCATCTGCCGTCAGCTCAGATCATGATCTCAGAGTTCCTGGGATGGAGCCCCACTTTGGGCTCTCTGCTCTGTGGGGAGTCTGCTTCTCCTTCTCCCTCTGCCTGCCGCTCCCCCAGCTTGTGCTTTCTCTCTCTCTCTCTCTCTCAAATAAATAAATAAATAAATAAATAAATAAATAAAATCTTTTTAAAAAAGGAATGATATAGAAAATATACTAACTGATAAATGGTATGGCCATTACCTCTTTCCACTTGTACCTCTCCTTGTGGGCTAGACCTGCAAAGGGAATGTGTCTAGACTCCCTTGCACTAATCCCAGGTAACTGCTCAATTATGAATTGTCATCAGTCTATATGGAAAAATGTTTCAGGAAGAGGACTTGACAAATTTGGCCTTGTGCCTACATCAGTGGTTTTCAGAATGTGGTTCCTGGACCAGCAGCATGGCTATCACCTTGGAGGATAATAAAAATACAAATGCTCGGGCCCCACTTCAGGTGTACTGCACCAGAAACTTGGAGAGTGGTGTTGGAAATCCATGTTTTAATAAGTCTTCCAGTTGATTCTGATGTACTCTGAAGTTTGAGAACCACTAGTCTATGGTAAGTATATCATTAGTGATGTTATTTTTTTATTTACACAGTGTCATCTTTATGAGGACTTAGGAGACAAATTTCTATCTGGTGTGCTTTCTCAAGTATTTAAAAAAATTAGGCTGATGAGTTATGTAACTGATCAGGTCTCTTTTTCGCACTGACTGTTAAAAGTCGAGGAATCAACATCCACATCTCTTGTAATAATATACATTATGGTACACTTTGCTGGGTTAGCTTCTCTCTTTGTGTTTCTATTCCTATCCCTTTTCTCATGTACATTTGATTTCTCTATTTTGTTGTATTGTATGTGTCCCCCTCAGTTATTTTTTTAATGTACATTATGAATATCTCAGTGTCAGAGTGTTTGGTATTTGTTATGTGTCAGTCAAAGTTAGCCAGGACTAGGGCATTTGATGTTCCAGTAAGGGTTAAAGTATTCTCTTCCTATTCCTATTCATCTCTCATCTCTAGACTTAAATGGTTGTGGAGCAAGAAGTTTCAAGTACGGTAGTTCTTAGGTTTTCTCTGATCTCCGGAGCTTGAAAGAGTCCACATGCTTTACAGGGCTTTGGGAACTCTGGATCCTAATGCCCTGAGTCAGTCCTAGTACATGCCATGTCAGTTGGCTGCTTTGTCTATCCTGTGGTTGTATCAGAAGTTACCTCTCTTGCACAATAGATATGTTCCTAAAAAGTTGCCTGTAATCGGAACCACATTTACACCCTAGACCAGTATTTAAAGGACTCTTACAGTAAACCCTTCAGTACTACAAAGAATTGGCCTCCCCTGTAATGTATCTGCTTTGAAATCAGATTTTCTTTTTTTTAATCTTTTATTTAAATTCAAGTTAGTGAACATATATTGTATTATTAGTTGCACGGGTAGAGTTTAGTGGAAGTCGGATTTTTTAATATCAGAATTTATATAGTGAGATTTACCTACATATGGCTTATGGTACTGTACTTACTTCTACTGTAAACTGAGGCAAAAGCGTTCCCTCAATTGTAAAGAGTAGGAGAAAGTTTGAGAATCAAAATAGCAAAAATTTAATAAGATGACACTTTTTCATTGGCGAAAGTTTGAGTCTGGTGATAACAATGGAGCATTTGTGAAAGGCTCACTTAGCCAAACTTTTTTTGCGAAAACAGAATTAAGTCAAACCACGCTACAGCATACTAAGAATTTTTGGAAAACAGTGGAACATTCCAAGATAAAATATTAGGTCATTTCAGGGCTCGAGGTGGGGTGAAGTGAGCTAAATTAGTCCTCAGATTGCTTTTTGGACAATTTTTTTTTTTTTTGAAAACTAAAATGTATGCTTGAATGGGAAGAACACGAGAAAGGGCACCAGAAATCATTCACTTATTCATTCAATGAATATACATGTTGAGTTTCTACTATATGCGTGCCACTGTGCTAAGTTCTGAGGGTATGGCAGGAAAAAATGGACAATGTTCTGCTCCCAAGAAGCCCACAATCTTGATCTCCGTGTCCTGGGGTAGAGTCCTGCATCGGGCTTCCTGCTCAGTGGAGAGTCTGCTTCTCTCGCTCTCTCCCTCTGCCCCTCCCTACCGCTCATTCTCTCTCTCTCTCAAATAAAAAAATAAGATATTTAAAAAAAAGAAGCCCACAATCTTGACTATAAACTGGGGGGGGTGGTTTTGGTCTCATCATTTACCCCTCTGGTTCTTCATTTGCTAACTTGTAAAATAAAGTTATTAGACTAGATACTCTTCCTCTAAAATCTCTTATAACTCCAGATGACTTTGATTCTTTAATCAGAGACCACTTTTTTGATAATGCAAGGAACTGGAAGCTTGGAATTTGCAGAGTAAAGATAGCATTTTAGCTGATGTTGAGTGCCATTCAAGATGATGTGCAAATGGAAATTAAACCAAGGCTCACATCCCCGGCCACCCTCTTGGCACCGCCTGTGCTTTCTCTTCCTTTATCCCTCTCTCTCTCTTTTTTTTTTTTTTGCCTCTTCGTCTCAGTCTGGTATGTGAGACAACTAAATTTGAGAACATGAACTAGCAAAGTCAGAGCTGGTTCAGGGCAGGAGAAAATGAACTCATCCGTTTCCATTTTGGGGGATAGAGTGGGAAGAAACAGGGATGTGATCCAACTTCAGAGTCAATTAACACGGAGAGATGAAAAAGCCAATACAGCCTAAGTCTGATTATCCTGAGAGCTGTTTGGGTCCAGGATGAGAGCAGGAGGCCCAGGGAAGTTTCAAACAGCCACACTTTTCTCTCCTGATGTCCCATGGAAGCAACAGACTAGACCAAGGGAAGCTTAAAGAATCATCTAAACCTAGATGCAATTTGTACTGATCGTCCTAATAGCATGCACCTTGTCCTGGTTGCACAACAAATTCTCTGATTTTTAAAGACCTCAAGGAAGTGATAATAAGGATGATAATTACATCCTTAACCAGATATTCTGGTATTGAACAGTTTGCTTTATTGCAAATCTCATCCCCTTGGTTGACCCGAATCTCCCATTCTAGAGTTGCCTTCTATTTTCTCCTTCTGTCACTTGCTTTACTGACTAGAAAAAACGGGGACCACCATATACTCCGTTTCCAGCTAATTACTGTACATCCTACATACTTCTTTGGAAACATTACTATAGCTGTGTACTGGTGACTTAGAGATAACATGGAGTTCATTGTAAACTCCAAACAACTCTTTCCTGCCATGTTATTTTCTGTAATGTTTGCATTGCCTGGAAAAATTCTTAAGTTTTTCACCAAGTTTCTCCCCCCACCTTGAATAAAGGCATTCTGAATTTTAATTGTCTCTGGGTTGGCCTGGGGTCACTTATTAACTTATCGAACACAAATATGTTCTTGGTGCCATCACTTAGTCGTTGCTGAAAATATGAAACCCCTACAGACCTAGGACCTACCCAATAGATAATCACTCCTCCGCATTATCACATTTCCTCCCTGGACTCATTTGCACTTTATAGCTCTCTTGCTCAGGAATTGCATTGCTAGTCCCTAAGGCTCTGGACATCTGTTTTCTTAACATTAATTTCATGTTCTTTTTCATATCCCCCAGCTCCTTCTTGCAAAGGATACGCCTTGACACCAGGGAACATTGTCTTTTGGATGGAAGTGATTGTTCAAAAATGCTTATTTTTAATTCTTTCAAAGCTTTGTGCAAACCTCTTTAAATCTGTACAAACATGACTGATTTTTTAGACATTCACTCAGGACTTGTTACATAGCTGCAAATAGCTTCTGCATAGGAAAAGCACATTGTGTTATGGTTGTGTCTCCTATAATCCAAGAGGATGAATCTGCTTTACATAATATTTAATAAAAATAACAACTCATTGGAGAACAGTTACTTCTAGGCAAGAGTGTCTGGGAGATCATGTTTGCCTTTTGCCAGTTGGAAAAAAATACTTTATTTTAGATAGTAGCTTCACTCTGTCCCTTTTGTCAGAATTTAGCAAGCTGATAAGTACGAGACAAGGTCCAAAGGCAATAGTAACTCATCAGATGGTTCCCAGATAGATGAATAGTTCCTCAAACTGCTTTAATGGGCTCCCTCACTTGTGAACCACCGCTGCCATTTTGACAGCGACTGAAAGATTTCAAATACGTTCCTCCCAATTTCACACCAGTTGTAGAACCCAAATAGAAACCCTGTACTTAACTTCAACAGATTCTATATTGACCAGATAACAGAAAAGTTGTCTGCAGACTGGAAGATATGGAAACCAAGGCACAAAGGAACCTAAACATGGATCTAAAGGCACACAATGAGTTAGCAGGCAACCTCGGAAGTGAATCCAAATTCTTGCCTCGTAATCCAAAGCTTACTGTCTCATGAACACAGGATAGACTAGAAAGAGATGTATCTGGGTTCAAACCCCAGCTGTCACTGCTAGTTGATGTGACCTTTGATAAGCCATTTCTCTGAGCTTCTGTTTCCTTATCAATAGAATTGTAATAAAACCTCTTGTGAAATGGAATATTATGCAGCCATCAAAAGGAATGAGATCTTGCCATTTGCAACGACGTGGATGGAACTGGAGGGTGTTATGCTTAGTGAAATAAGTCAATCAGAGAAAGACATGTATCATATTACCTCACTGATATGAGGAATTCTTAATCTCAGGAACAAACTGAGTGTTACTGGAGTGGTTGGGGGCGGGAGGGATGGGGTGGCTGGGTGATAGACATTGGGGAGGGTATGTGCTACGGTGAGCGCTGTGAATTGTGCAAGACTGTTGAATCACAGATCTGTACCTCTGAAACAAATAATGCAACATATTTTAAGAAAAAAGAAGAAGAAGATAGCAGGAGAGGAAGAATGAAGGGGAGTAAGTCAGAGGGGGAGACGAACCATGAGAGATGATGGACTCTGAAAAACAAACTGAGGGTTCTAGAGGGAAGGAGGGTAGGGGGATGGGTTAGCCTGGTGATGGGTATTAAAGAGGGCACATTCTGCATGGAGCACTGGGTGTTATGCACAAACAATGAATCATGGAACACTACATCAAAAACAAATGATGTAATATATGGTAATTAACATAACAATAAAAAATTTTAAAAAAAACCTCTTGTGAAGATCAATAAAGAAATGTTAGAGCATGAGGATAGTGTGTGGAACATAGCTGGATGCTTAATTAATGGCAGCGATTCCATCAACACATCTCCTACTCCTATTTATTTTCCTTAATGATTTCCATTTTAAAAATAAACACATTAATAACAAAACTTCACATATTGCTAATTAGCTTCCAGGTGTCTAATACTACATACACAAAAGAGAGGAGTTATTGAGCAGGGCGCTGTCATGAGAACAGGGGCCTTGATCTTGGACACAAGTCCAAGACTAATTCAGAGTAGATGTGAAAAAGCAGACTTTTCTGGAAATCAATCTCTCTCTCTGTATCTCTGTTTTTGTGTCTGTTTTTTTCCCCCTCATATTCTCATATCCTAAGTTTCTAGTCACTACTTATTTCTGATTATTGTTGTGCTTAACTTTCTTTTTCTCTTATCATTTATATTCTTTATATATGCTTTTTATATCTTAGTTCTTTTCTAGTTTCTCTTGTTCACTCCCTGTGAATATATTAAGGTGCAAAACTGGTACATCTTCAATTGGTGAGGTCATAATTTGGGGATTCTATATCCTGGAAAAGTGTCTCACACAATTTCCCCACATAAAAGATTGACTTATTAACAATCCATATTCTTGGGCTCCAACCCATATTTAATGAGTTGATCCGAAGTGAGGGGTAGGTAGGTGGGTAAGGCTGAAGGGAATTTATATTTTTAAGAAATACCCCCAACTAATACTTCTGATCTGACAAATTTGAGAAACACTTCTCCCTGTAGCCAGGTGGCTTTAAATGGTATTCTGGCTCTGGGCAGCCATTTCTAAAATCTTGAGTCTGGGAGAGCTAGATGAGAGAAGTGGATGACTTTATACCGATTCATGCCCCTTTTGAGAAAGTGTGTTCTCTAATGTATATTCTGTGGATGTTGGATTGGAGGAATCATCTTATCTATCAGAGAGTGTGTTATGGAAGCCTTAGAATTTATACACAATAATATTCAAAGGATTTTATTATTTACATTTGAGATCTATAAAGAAGGCAAGTTTAAACAATAGAAATCGACAAACTTTTCTTAAATTCTATTTGGTCCCCGTCTTGTTGCTGTGGTTGTAATACTTCAGATGGTTTATGTTGTTATTTTCAATTGCTGGCTTGTATCTTGGACCCCATTCTCATCTAGGCAAAAAATCTAGTTAAAACATGATGGGCACAAGTAGAAGGTATAACTTCAGTATATTGAGGGTTGTGTGGCTAAATATACACAGGGATAGTGACACGATTTGGAGCTTGTCCTACCCACACTCAACCTTAAAAGAGATAATACCTCCTTAGGGGTGTCATCAAAGATCCATCGCAGTTTCTTCAGGCACCAAAAAGATCGTGAACTTTTTGTAAAGTTCGGCTTCTTGCTATGATCCAAACGTTATAACACCTAACCTTGAGGAAAAAAATATACAACTGCTGTTTAAATAGGTCAAAGTGGCTTTTGAGAGATGTCCTTCCTCATGTGAAACATGCTTTGACCCTAAGTAAGTTTACCTCAGTGGTTCACTCCAGGTCATCTTACCAATGAGGGATACTGAACCTCAAAACAGAAGCTCACCACCCTCCTGCATTTGATGGTGGGTAATTAAGAAGGGGAGATATAAAAGGACATCAGCAACTTGATAAGAGTCAATGCAGAGAAAGAGTAGCACATGGAGGCAAGCCAGTTCGTTCAGCCAAGGCAAGCTATGCTCACCAAATCATGTTCTGCTAGAAGAGCTGGAACAATAGAGGAACTCACCCTTCGGGGCAGACCACACACACCTAGTATGCTATGTGTGCCACTCAAGGAGATTCCATTCCCATGTGTCACCAATAAGAGCTTTAATTTCTGAACACTTGTAGAAATCAACTTACGCCATTTACTCCAGCGGGAATGGCAATCAGCCATACTGGAGAATGTTAAACAGTTCTATCCATCTCAACAGTGGCTTTATTGTCTCTGCATAAAAACATTTGTTTAAATATTAAACAGTGAAATCTTGCCTGGTCATTAAAACCCATAAAAAAAGAAGAACAGGACGGAAATTGGTTAATAATCTTTGATGTTGGCCAACTGAGTGGCTGGAATGCCATTCGTCTTGGTGGCATGTCACCCACCCAGAGGAAGCCCTGTGCATCACAATCCCAGCTTCGTCCTCACACTGTGTTTATAGTGTTCTCATGATACGTGCTTTTCGTCTCCTTAAACGTGCGGATGCTCAGCAAAATCGCTTTCAGTTTTCGCAAAGGCTGTTTTGAATAAGCGTGAGAGTCTGGATTCTTGATTTCTATTTATCACATAAAAGCGTTGTGGTCTGGGAGAGACATGTTGAATAAAAAATGCTTCTTAAATCAAAAGCAACTCAGTTACAATCTACCAGGACGCTTGTTTTTTTTTCTTTTTCCAATTCTGTTCCATTCCAAAGTATTATTGGACACCCACAATGAGCTTATCTTCTATTTCACAGAGAGTGGGAAGGCAGGGAAGGTTCCCCTACTATGTGCTGCATATTATCTGACCGGATAATGTGTCGTCCTGATCCTAGTGAACTTCTCCTCAACTGGCCTTACTAACATGGCTATCCACCCCCGTATCCATCACTGATAATATTCACAAGGGTCTTCTTACAGCTTCTGTCAAACACAATGATAAGTAAAGAAGAAAGATGTCAGGCCATGGTTTTCAATCAATGATCTACTCAGATTTGTAAGTCTTTCCCCCAAAGAGGTAGTAGTCTCAGAAGAATAAAATACTGTCATTGCTCTATCAATAAAAAATTTTACAGTGGAGAATAGAGCAAGCAAATACATCAGCTGCTGCTGGTTGTAAGTCAGGTGGCATGAGGATTGAGAGTTGAGTAGGGGTTTAACAACAAGGTCATTGCTGACTGCTAGTAGCTGGAGTGGGAGTGAGGAGGACGAAAGCCTTGCTTGGAGAAGTTTGAAAGGGAAGAAAGAGGAGAAATTGAAGAAAGTTCTGAAGGAGGTATACTTTAAGGAAACTTAATAAGCAGGACCACAGGGGGGAAGTTTGGTCAAGAGAAAGATTTTTTCCTTTTTTTTAATATGAGAGAAAATAAAAACATGTTTGCAAGCTAATGCAAATGAATCAGTAGAAAAAGAAAAATAGAAAAGACAGGAACAATTGTCTTTTACTCATTGTATGGTTGTTTGAAGATTTAGATGCGGAAGAATGCAAGCGCTCGTAAGCTAAGAAGGAAAGATACATGGCTTATGAAACCACAGCAAACAACAGAAATCAAATTGTATAAGTGGGGGGTGGTAAAGCAAAATTAACATCTAAACCACGTTTTAATATGAGTTAATTTGCTGAGTACACAACTAATATGTAGCTTTTACTGTAGCAATTTGAGTTGTAGGCTAGAGACTGTAGAGTACTTTCAGGTCAAGATTTTATTTATCCAGGATGACTGGGGGCTAGGATGTTTTGCCTAAGAGAATTATACTAAGTTTACCTGAAGTGGATTTGAGTGGTATAAAATATACTTAACCCTGGGCGCCTGGGTGGCTCAGATGGTTAAGCATCTGCCTTCGGCTCAGGTCATGATCCCAGGGTCCTGGGATCGAGTCCCGCATCGGGCTCCCTGCTCCTTGGGAGCCTGCTTCTCCCTCTGCCTCTGTCTCTCTCTCTGTCTCTCATGAATAAATAAATAAAATCTTTAAAAGAAAAATAAAATAAAATATACTTAACCCTAAAACTGCATCAAGTAGCCTTGAGTCTTTTATGATTTATTTGACACACTAAGAAGTCGCAAGAAGTCTCACAGTTAATGTTATGAACACTGTAAAATATTGAGTATAATACATAGGCAGATGGATTCATTTTATACTAACCCTTTTATGTGAATCTGTAAAGGACCAGACAGTAGGTATTTTCAGTTTTGTGGAGCATAGGGTTTCTGTTGTAGCTACTTTCCTCCACCATTGTAGCTTGAATGTAACCATGGAGAGTACATAAAGGCGTGAGTGTATTCCAATAAAATTTTATTTATAAAATCCAGAGGACTGGATTTGGATCATGGACTATCGTTTTCCAGCCTTTGCCCTAGGGGATGATTTATTTTTTTAAAAAAAATTAGGTAATATTATATTATGGTTAAGGCTGCAGGGCCATGAATAGCCTTGGATGTCTCCCCTTTTTGGAAGTGGTGCATTTGATGTAAGTAAATCTCTGACATGAAGAAATATCACAGTATTGAGTGTTCAGGTTTTAAAGCTAGAGAAAGGTGATTTGGGATGACCTTGTACAAATCCCTTCACCTTTTTAGGCCTTAGTTTCCTCATCCGTAAAATGGGGATAACATCTATTTCATGAGGTGATTGTGAAGAGTTATAAGTTTCCTTTGGGTGTGTGTACATGCTTATTTTCCTTATATCACCCTATTTCCCTGGATTTGGGCTCTTTGGTATCACACTGAGCATGAATTTTTTCACTTAAGAGTTTCTCTAGTGTCTGTTATTTGGATGTCACAGAAGTGGAGATGTGTTGTAGATCTATCTCTTAGGTAAAAGGCATCACCTACCAAATGCCACCTTCCCAAACCTCTTCATCCTACTGCGATCTTCCAGGTCAAATGACAATTTTATTCTCAATATGGCAGTTTCTCACAGCTGATGATAATGCCTTTGAAAGAGTTTAACCATCTTCGATCCTTTGATTCATTAGGATGGCAAACAATTAAAATCCAAGTCCCCATCCAGAGATCTTCCTCTGTGTGAGCTACTGTGTTGAGACATAGCAACTTGAGATGGAGCCGTGGGGTAGAGCATCCTGGTCATGGGAATTAAAGATGCTCTCCGTGCCCTTGGTCTGTCCAGACATCAAACACTAGACAATTGAATGGTCACATTCTCATGCCTTCTAGAATGTCTGGAGATTCGGCGAACCATACTTTGCCCAAGGCCTGGCTGATGGAAGTTTGTATCTACCTAGCCGGGCAGGACTTGCCCCATCCATGTCTAACGTAACCCTACAAAGTGACAGAAGCTTCAGGGAGAGTCAGTCCTAACAAAGGAAGAAAACCCAACTTCCCTTCCTTCCCCATTCATCATCTTGAGTCACTGCAACTCAGCGAGCAAAGGGGTCATCTCCTTGAACTTCCTGGGCCAGGGATGAGTTACAAGCAGAAGACAGTTACTTGAAGTCCAGATCTAATTCATCAGACACCTCCATGGAAATAGTAGTTTTGTCCCCATGTTATAGATGGGAAACCTGAAACACAGAGAAGTTAATAATCTCACCAGGTTGAGTGTCTTTTTGCTACTTTGTATTCAGGATCGTCCTTTGGAGGCCATTACACTGGACTGTCCATCCAGATGTGGCAGTCGCTTCCTCTTGTTTTCCACAACTCTGACAGTTGGCACTGCAATGGCCTCTTTCCCTGTTGCACCCCTTTGCACAGTGTCTCCTGCTTAGCAGGGGTTCTGTGGGCTTCTGGTGAATGTGTGCAAGAATGAAATCATCAGTGACATTAGGTAAAAGCACTCATGCAAGAAGGAACTAGCTGAGACAATGTTTAAAACAAAGGGAATACTTATCTCAACCTCATCAAGATGTATATATCGAACAAGCACAGCTTCGCTGTCTGCCCATCATACCTCAATATGTAAAATAAAACAAAGGGGCGTCATTGCCGTGAGGAGACTCCTCGGTAAATGCTGCACTTTATTTCAGTCATATTCAGCAGTCCCCAGTCACACCATGGCACATCTTTATTACAGAACATAAAATAGATAAATTCAGCAGGATGGCAAAGAAACAACAGCAGGGGCCAAGCAGGACAGAGGGAAGAAACTAGCCTGAACATTTTTGTATTATTACAGTTCTCCTTCCTTTACTCCTTTTCCCCAAGTCATTTCCATTCTAAGGAAAGGAGTGGAGATGCTCCCTGAATTTCCCTTCTGTTGTTACTTATCTAGATGGGTGGTAAGTGCATTGGGCAGAGGTCATGTCTACACTCTAGGAGACTTTCAAAAATATTTACACTACAGGTGGGGCCGAGCCTTGTTCACAAACCCGACCCAAGGGAGAAAAGAATGCAGAGTCTGTAGGAACCAACCAGCCTCCACTTGTGCTCAGGTTAAACTTTCCATCCCAATGCCAGACCACAAAGAACAGAGCGCCCCAGAAGATTCCTGGAAATTGGGCAGCCCTGAGATGACCTGAAATCAGTGTTGCCTTGGAGACGGTTGTAGTGTATTGGAATCAGCCATGGGGCTGTGTGTGTGCTGCTGCTGACCTCGCTGAAGGGAAGGGCAAGGTTAGGAGGCCTCGGAAGAACCAATTCTGCGTGGCATATTGATTTGGGCAAATATGTTTACACATGAAACCTCTTCTTTCGTCGCTCCCATTTGCCAACTACATGATCTCCTCTTTTGAATCGCAGCATAGTCTCTTTGGTTCTCGGAGAAGGCGTCTCTTATGCCAGATGGGAAAGGCTGCTGTGATTAAAACTCTGGGTGTTGGACAGACCTAACTCTCTGTATCTGCAAGCTAGCCATTAACAAGGTGATCAAATGCCAAAGGGAGAACCTGGCTTGCCTTTTCTTTCATGCCAAGCCAAGACTCACGTCCTCCATCCCATTGGTCCTTCTATACCATTAAAAGAAGACTGGGTCTCGGCACAAAGGTACTGCTCCTGGATCTGGGAGTCTGCTTCCATTGCTCCTGTCTCCAGTGAGACCTTAGACATCTCAGCCTAGCTGGGCTATAACCTGGACTCTTAGGTCCTGGTTATTTACTCTTAAGGAACAAAGAACTTGCCATTGACTAGGTAGTCTAGAACACCCAAACTCCTCAAACATGATTTTTACACTAAGGGAAACACTTCTCAGACTCCAGTCACTTCAGATAGGATTCCTGAAAAAGACATTCTTTCATTCTCTCCCTACAGGCATAAACATTGTGCATTTTAAACTCAAAACATACAATGTTATCTACTTCTGGTGTCTTATGTAACTTTTCAGGAATGCTGCAAGACTTTCCGGGCTCCGTGAGGTTGGGAATGGGGAATGGAGAGAAGGGGGCTGGAGGTCCAGGGGGAGAGGATGGGGAGGAGAGAAAAAAACCCCAGTGTTTCCATACATCAACTGAGTTGGCTGTGTGTGACAAGAAGTTACTGCAATTAAGATACAGGCCGGATGTGTGGGCTAAGCAATCTCAGCTGATACCGCAGGCATGTATTGATAATGAAAACTTCGAGGAAGGGAGTTGGAAAACTGTTGTCTTTAGTGGTTTCCGAGGCAAGAGGACAAACCATATGGATTAATCAAAAAAATTACTGCACCTTATCTGGGAGAAGAGAAAACTGTTTTTTTTACTGCAAAAGGAATGTTTCTGTCAAGTTTTAATGTCAGTCTTCTAGGTTACGGCTTTACATTGTCCACTCTACCACACAGGCACATTGTCTTGCTTTAAACAATCATTTTGGAGCTGCTGAATGACCTGGCAAGCGGCCCCGGCTATGAGAATATGTGATATACATTCAGAGGAGGTCACATCCCGAATCCCTTGATTACATGGGCCACCTGAACCCAACTGAATCTGAATTTGCCTATCAGGAGAGGAAGTAAATGCCCCCTCTAGACCTAATGAAATAAAGTGGATTTCATTTGAAATGATGCTATTTTCAAGCAAGACATTATCAGGAAAAAAACTAAAAAAAAAAAAAAAAAAAAAAAAGCCCTGGAATTTTCTTTGGAATTGCAGTGGTAAGTTAGTGGGAATAATTAGTAAAGATCAGAACTCTTGAGGGACTAGTTTAAAAGTAAAATATAGAGGCCCCTGGGTGGCTCAGTTGGTTAAGCGACTGCCTTCGGCTCAGGTCATGATCCTGGAGTCCCGGGATCGAGCCCCACATCAGGCTCCCTGCTCAGCAGGGAGTCTGCTTCTCCCTCTGACCCTCCCCCCTCTCGTGTTCTCTCTCTCATTCTCTCTCTCTCTCTCAAATAAATAAATAAAATCTTTAAAAAAATAAAAGTAAAATATAAGAATAGAGTACCTTACCTAAATGCTAAACAGAGAGTAAAACATTCTGGAAATATTGCTATCATACGTAGGGAAATACAATGACAGCATAAGGAAAAGTCAGAAGCTTTCCTGAGAGTAAAATTTCAAGATCTTTTACTTAAAAACTATATGCTGCATATGAAATGAGCCTTCATAATCAGACAGTCACCACATCTTTGTTGCCCTCCTAAAGAAGGCACTTTGAAAATTACCCCATTTCAGGTTTCTCTTGGATGAGCACATTAGCATGTTTGCTGTATCATCCTCCATAGAATGAGTAAGAAAGTCAGGTCACTTATCACCAATAAAACAAAAATTGAAACAAACAAGCAAACAAAAAGAAAACAAAAATTGGATAGAGATGGTTCTCTGAAGCATATCTACATGAAAAAAATTGGCCTGCTGGATTACTGAATCAATCTACATAGGGACCCAGGATTATACGAATGGGTTAATATCTCATTTGGATATTTATCAAGCTCAAAATTGCTCAAACCTGGTCGGCATCGGTTCACATACTTTCTAGAAATCACTCAGGTAAGTTGTTTGAGTTGGAAGCAACCTGAAACTACAATAAGAATTTAGGCTGCTTCTGGAAGACTTTCCAATAAAAGCTGAGTACCAGGGAATTCAGAGGAGTGGCCTCAGCTTTAAATATTTAGATAACGTTAGTGTCAGGTCTAACTGGAAAGTCTGCCCATGTTGAATTTACCTGTCTCATAGACTATTACGATGCCCTCACGGAAGATGGAATGCCTGGCTAACAGAAACAAATATTCAAGCTCTGTTGGTCTCTGCAGAACTTCTAGGAAAGTGGAGTAGAGAGGACCCCTTGGTACCGCCTGCTCTCTGTGAAGGATGGAATGGCCCATCCTCTGACATTGCATTCCCTCTCTCCGTGAGCAAGTTTTAATCAGGCAAGTAGATAACAGTATTCTGTCTGGACCCAGGTGACAGATATGTTTGTGCAATAGATGCAAACGAAGAAATTAACTTTCTTAGACAGAGATTCATGTGTGTCCACCAATCAAAAGAGCCAGTAACTGGGGCACTGAGACTTCGAGCAACTGCATTCTGATGAGGCTCTGTTTCCCTGGCAACAGCAGTTCTGCAGACAGGAACCTGGAATTTCTTTTAATGTTATAGAGGAGAACACATAAGCGACCACAGAGGGGCTTTTATCCAGGTGTGTTTACGAAACCTGCCTGTAGTTTCCCTTACGAGGGGAGAAAGAGGCGATTTGTAAAAATTTCCAGATAGGGGACAAATGAGTTTAGAGGCTCTTATTCCAAGGGTGTTTATTCTCTGATTTCTAGAGTATCTTTGAGGGTTGGTGTGGATGTTTCATAAAACAAATTAACCATTTAATGGGCCAACCCATTAGCGTGACTCAGGCCACTCGTCATTTATATGATGTGTGTACACACCTACATTTATGTGATCATACTGTTTTGGAAATTGAGGGGAGGGAAGATTCTGCAGCTGTCAATATCTTACATCATCTCATGCACTTAATACAATTTCCAGAAAAGAAAGAAAGTCAAGAAAGCACAACTTCTCAATTCTTCATGCTCACCTCACTATTGAACAAGGACTGCTACTCAGAATTACAGTCATTTCACATGCTTTGTTTGCTTTCTTTAGCCCCTAGTCTGGGGAAATGTGTCATCCTTACTTTATTCTATACAGCATTCATTATACTTGTGGTTACTTTTCTGTAGCATCACGGGATATCAGAGTTGCAGGTAACCTTAAATACTGTCTACTCCAGTGTTCTAACCTAAGTGAAGTATCACTTTCTTCCACCAGTCATCATTCTGGGGAGACAGAGAGTTGCAGCATGATCCTACCAATGAAAGGGGCCCACTCCCATATTTATCAAATTTCATTTTCAGCAAGGTCTTCAGTGCACCTAAGTTTGATCCTTTGGAGTGGTACAGAATGAGTCTGCTCTTTCTTTTTTCCCTCATGCTTTATGTTTTAGAGAAGTCTTAGGTTTAAAGAAAAATTGAACGGAAAGTACAGATGGTTCCCATAAACCCCTGTCTCTCCTGCATTCACTTTCCCCTATTACCAACATTTTATATGGTTGTGATACATTGGTTATCATTGATAAGCCAATATGGATGCATTATTATTAGCTAAAATCCACTGTTTACTTTAGGGTCATCCTTGGTGTTGCACATTCTCTGGGTTTTGACAAATGCCTAATGACACGTATCCACCATTCCAGTATCATAGAGAGTCATTTCACTGCTCTAAAGAGCCTCCCTGTTCCAGCCATTCATCTCTCTCTCCCCTGCTCCTCAACCCCTGGAAACCATTCATCTTTTCACTATTTCCACAGTGTTTTCTTTTTCAGAATGTCATATTGTCCTAAACATAGAGTACGTAGGCTTTTTCGCCTGGTTTCTCTCACTTAGCAATATGCATTTAAAGTAACTCCATGTCTTTTCCTGTTTCATGGCTTGATAGCTTATTTCTTTTAATCACCAAATAATATTCTGTTATTTTGATGTAACACAGTTTATTTATCCATTTACCTGCTGCAGGACATCTTGGTTGTTTCCAATTTTTAGCAATTATGAATAAAGCTGCTGTAAACATTTGTGTGCAAGTTTTTATGTGAACGTACATTTTCAATTCATTTGAGTAAATACCTAGGGGTATGATTGCTGGATTGTTGGATTGTATGGTAAGACTATGTTTAGCTTTGGTCTTCCTGTCTGTGCCAGGGCAGCGCATGGTGCATGCTGATTGATTGGGACGCCCCGGCTGCGCCCTCAGGATGACCGAGTGGGAGACAGCTGCACCTGCAGTGGCGGAGACCCCTGACATCAAGCTCTTTGGGAAATGGAGCACTGATGATGTTCAGATCAATGACATTTCCTTGCAGGATTACATTGCAGTGAAGGAGAAGTATGCCACGTACCTGCCCCACAGTGCAGGGCGATATGCGGCCAAGCACTTCCGAAAGGCACAGCGCCCCATTGTCGAGCGCCTCACCAACTTAATTATGATGCGTGGCCTTAACAATGGCAAGAAGCTCATGACTGTGCCCATTGTCAAGCACGCCCTCGAGATCATCCATCTGCTCACTGGTGAGAACCCCCTGCAGGTCCTGGTGAATGCAATTATTAACAGCAGTCCCCGGGAGGACTCAACCCGCATTGGGCGAGCCGGAACAGTGAGGCGTCAGGCTGTCGTCGAGTCCCCCCTGCGCCGTGTGAATCAAGCCATCTGGCTGCTGTGCACAGGTACCCGTGAGGCCGCCTTTGGGAACATCAAGACCATTGCTGAGTGCCTAGCAGATGAGCTCATCGATGCAGCCAAGGGATCTTCCAATTCCTATGCTATCAAGAAGAAGGACGAGCTGGAACGTGTGGCCAAGTCCAACCATTGATCACCTGGCTGTGGCTTCAATAAACCTGTCTGCCTTTGGGGCAGCCTTAAAAAAAGAAAAAAAAAAAGACTGTGTTCAGCTTTGGTAAGACACTGCCAAACTGTCTTCTAAAGTGGCTCTATGAAGCAATATTTTGAAACTATTTTTGGAAGGAGCAAAAAGGCATATATAAATGCCTTTTTAAAAAAGTAAGCTCAAGGGTGCCTGGGTGGCTCAGTTGTTAAGCGTCTGCCTTCAGCTCAGGTCATGATCCCAGGGTCCTGGGATCGAGCCCCGCATCGGGCTCCCTGCTCCGCAGGAAGCCTGCTTCTCCCTCTCCCACTCCCCCTGCTTGTGTTCCTGCTCTCACTGTGTCTCGCTCTGTCAAATAAATAAATAAAATCTTAAAAAAGAAAAAAGTAAGCTCAATGCCCAACATGGGGCTCGAACCCACAACTCCAAGATCAAGAGTCTCATGCTCTACACACTGAGCAGCCAGGCACCCCACAAAAAGACATGTTGTATGAATGAATTCATTTGTCATTTGTATATTGCTAGATATTGAAGATAAATAATAGAAAAGAGTGTATTTCTTTCTTATATTAAAGAAAAGCCTAATACTATTCACACATGATAAAGACCAAATATATATTATTTTAAATTATTACATAACTCTCAGTTCAACCAACCAATTCCATTGTACAATTAACCCTAGAAGAGTGACTGGCATATAGTGCGCCAGTGATGAGTAACTCTATTTGCAAATATTATTCCGGCCTTTGCTTTTATCTCATCCCATATCCTTCCTCAGTCTCAAAGTCCTTCAACCTCAAATAACCTCCCCCTGCCCCCAGCCCCTGCCATTGTCATGGCATCAGCATCCTCTCTGCCAAAGAGCCATAAGAACCACAAGGGCACGGGCAATGCATTCTGCCTTCCTCCTCTGTTGCTGGGCTGGATCCATGTCCTTAACCTACGGCCAAATCATTCATGTGGCTGATTCCATTGTTGCTGATGTGAAGATCAAGCTTTTGCATTGTCATGATAGGTAGCAGCCCTCACTGCTTTCCCCAACCACCCAAATACGATCCTACCCTTCTCTACAATAAATGATACATATGTCCTGGGAGCAGAACGTCTTCTCTTCCTCCTTCCTCCGATCTTGCTTTCTTTCCTTCATTTATTGAGTGTGGCTTTGCAGGGTGAGAGATATAACTAAGACATCACTGTCTAGAAGAGCCTGTGTTTCATAGAGAGGGATAAACATGGAACCAGAAACGTGCAGGGCCATGTGTTAAGTGAGATATCTCATCACAAAACTCCCAGACCACAGAGAGGTGCTGCGAGTTCCTCTGTGGTGTCATGGGGGTGGGGGTGTGAGCTTTCAGCTGAGCCTTGAAGTGTGGGTAGGAGTCTGTTTAAAACAGATGGGGATGTGGAGGGTAAGATGGAATGAGAAGCGAGTCCTTCTGATCAACATATCTCTGCAGAAGAAGTTAAAAAAAAAAAAAGCAGCTGGCTAGAAAGAGGTAGTGGTGTGGAGGAAGCAAAGAACATATTAGAACATTTTCCACAAACCTTCCCGAAGGGGGAGAGACCCAGCACAGCTGGAGGCCACTGAGACTGGAAGGATGCCTGCTGGTACCCTGGATACCTAGAGATGTGTGTTTGTTCGTGTGAGGGTCACTTACTCTCTCATTTTGCATGAGGCAAGCCCTGCTATCTGTGAAGACAAAGCCTTGGTATTCTGCACGCTCAGAATATAGGAGTAAGGCAGTCACTTGCTGGAAATCACTGAAAAGGAAATGCCGTTGGTTCTTCAGATGGAAGAACTAAATCAATGCTTTGCATTCCTGGACCAGCAGCAGCAGCATCAGCAGGAACTTGTCAGAAATGCACATTTCCGGGCCCCACTCCAGATCTTCTGGATCAGAGCCTCTGGAGGTGGGGCCCAGAAATCTATGTTTTAACAAGTTCTCCAGGGAATTGTGATGCCGGCTGAAGTTTCAGAACCACTGCCTCAGACAACTGTAGTTGTAGTAGTCAAGGCTTTGTCTCTATCATGAATAAACCAGATTCGAACGAAAGAAAAAACAAACTCTAAGAAGGGGAGAGTTTCAGGATTTTAGCACAACTGGTACTGAGTAACATAGTGAAACTAATCTAATCTATTGCTTCGCTTTCTTGAGATAAAGCAAATCTGGACCTATGCAAAAGTATAAAAAGCATAATAAAGATCACTGAACTATAAAAGTGTACAGTGTTTTGTTTATCCACTTTGACAGTTCAGCTGTAAATGTTTATAGCACTTCATAAACCACGTGAGAAAACCCATCGATCCACGTGAAAGACATAACAGTAATCAAGGCTTGAGAAGTGTTGGCAGGGGCTGGGGGCTCCCCATCATAAAGTCAGAGAAAGGGGGCTGAGGGCCAAACCGTATTGATAAATATTTACAAGCAAATCACCGAAGAATGAGAGAGCCTCTATTATAGTCGAAAGGCAACAGGTCAGTTTTGAATAGTGGCATCTGAAACTGGAAACAAATTTGTTGCTGAAATACAAATTGGAGGAAATTGCTTTTGTGGGAAAACATTTCCTCTCCTCAGTGGGTTTCTCTTTTGTGTTCTGCCTGTTCTGATCGTGGAATTTTAGAGGCGACTGGGATCTCCTGATAGGGGCCTGGCTTCTGTTGCAAACTCCCCATGGTGGCCTTAGGCAAGGTGCCTTCTTCCTGTGTCTGCTTTTTCTCATCAACAATGGCTACCTCACTCCCGAACTCCCTGTCGGATGCTGTAAGAGCTCCAGATGATTGTTTCTAAATGCAGAGCCCTAAAATAAAATAAAATAGAATAAAATAAAATAAAATAGCCTGAGGAGCTCACTACAATCATCCCGATCTTCTTCTTCTCCCTTCACTGTGAGTTCCTAACTCAGAAGATTTTAAATCGTGGTTTGGAGCTCAATGCTGTCAGGAATTTTTAAACATAGGAAGGAGGTTGTGTCTCTGAAAAATGTGAACAACAGGAAATAAGGGCTGCTGTCTTTTTCTTCAAATAATAAAAATTGCCAAATGGTGGGATCATGCACAGACTTTTCTTAAAAGGTGCCTACTGAGACCACCTCCTTGATGTCATTGTTCAGAGGTCATTTGAGCAGAGAGCTTGAACAGAGGTATCACAGGGCGAGGAGGAATGGAAATGGGGGAGAGCCGTTTCCCAAGTATGGTTAGGCTGGGAGTTCAGAGAAGATGAGCGAATACAGGCCTGGTTGCTGTGGGAGAAGGCACTAACCATACGGGGACGAAGTATTAAGTTGAAGTTCATCAACATTTAAAAACTCTGCTCTTCAAAAGACACCATTAAAAGAAAAGACACCTTGGAATTAGAGAAATGATTTGTAGGACATATCTGACAAAGGATATCCAGCATCCTGCATATATAAAGAACTCCTACAACTCACTAATAAAACAGAGAGAACCTAATTCAAAATATGGCAAAAGATTGAAATGGACACTTTACAAAAGATACCTGAATGGCCAGTTAATGTCTGCAAAGGGCGCTCAAAATCAATGATCATCAGGAAAATGGGAGTTACAACCACAATGAGATATCACTAAATACCGACCAGAATGGTTAAAATTAAATTTAAAAGATTGACAGCACTGAATGTTGGTGAGGTTGAGAAGCAACTGGAACTCTCAAACACTGGTGGTGAGAGTATAAAATAGTACAACCACTTTGCGTAAAAGAGCTGGCATTTTCTTGTGAAACTAAAATCTTCACCCTACTCTACCACCCAGCAATTCTACTTCTAAGTGTTTATCCAAAGGAGATAAGAATCTATGTCCACAAAAAGGCTTGTATAAAACTGTTCATGGCAACTTTATCCATAATAGCTTTATTTTTTAAAATTTTATTTTATTTTATTATGTTATGTTAGTCCCCATAAAGTACATCATTAGTTTTTGATGAACCATAATAGCTTTAAATTGGAAGCAGCACAGGTGTCTACCAGTAGGAAAATGGATGAATAAATGGTAGTGTATTCACATAATGAAAGGAATTCATATAATTTATATAGTGATCAGCAAGAAGAAGGGACAAACTCCTGATACATACAACGTTGTGGATGGATCTCGGAAACATGCCGAATGAAAGAAACTTTACAGAAAAGTGTATCCAATAAATGATTCCTTTAGGTGAAGTCCTAAAGGAGTGTTGGTGATATTCTGTCCTTGTCAATTCAGGCTGCTATCATAAAAATACGACAGACTGGGTGGCTTAAACACTGTTAAATAAGACAAATTCAACCAAGCAAATTTGAAGACCTAATTGGCTTTATGAAGTGATTCATGAATTTAGGCAGCATCCCATCTGGCAAGTAGAGAGATGCTCCAAGGAGTTGTACAACATGGAAGAGGTCTTTTTTGTTTTCTTTTGTTTTGTTTTCCCCCACAAAGAGGATGGGACAAGAAATTCTTAGCAAAAGAAAAGAAAGGCGTATTTCAACAAGGTCATCTTCTCTTAGCAGGAAGGAGAGGGGGTCTCCTTAGGTGTATTGCCTTATTTTCCTTTGGGGGGATGGGAAGAACCCATGTGACAGATTACCTCATTGGAACTGACCAGAAAATTCCAGATTGGTTGGTTTAAAATGCCACTGCTGGGGAAGTTGAAATTGCAATGGAGTCCTGGTTTACTGTCCTGGGCGCAAGCAACTTGGGCTTTGTGGCTTTCTTTTTAACACAAGAAATATTTACTTCTCACTGTTCTGGAGGCTGGGAAGTCCAAGATCAAAGCCCTGGCAGATCTGGTCCCACTGAGGGCCAGATTCCCGGCTTTCAGAGAGCCACCTTCCTGTGTTTTCACACGGACAAGAGAGACATGATTTCTCTTGTGCCTCCTCTTACAAGAAAATTAATCTCATTGATGGGGGCTCTACCTTCATAACTTAATTACTTCCCAAAGTGTCCACCTCCAAATACCAACACTTGGGGATTGTGATCTCAAAATGTGAATTTGGGGAGAAGACGAACATTCAGTCCATGGCTTTTCTATAACCTGATAGGGGCTCAGACTGCATAAGGTTGATGCATCTGTCAAGTTGTTGAATGTGCACTTAAGATCTATCCATTCCATGTATGTAAATATGCCTCAAAAGGGGGGAAAACACCATAGGGAAATATAGAGAAAAAATTTTTGTGTGTATGAATCACCTGGTAGGTTTGTAAAAAACATATATTCCTGGATCTTATCTCCAGGTAATCTGATGGTGGAGCTCAGGAAACAGAATTATCTAAGAATCTCAGGACGATCAGGAGCGGCTCTGAGGTGTATGCTAAGAACTAATTTCCACACCACATGGTGGACTACAATCTGAAACTATCCTGTGGCCACTTCCTCCACTTTGTAATCCAACCCAAAAGGGTTAAGGACTAAGAAAAGGATTAGTGACAAAAAGGGTTAATGACTCCGTAAACTTTGAAACATTTTAAGCATTACCAAAAAGAGTCCATTAAAAAATTGTATTTGTGTCCTTCCAAGGAGGAGATCTTGAACTTCCCATAAAAATATCGGAGTGCTGTGCTCTGAGCTTTGGGGACATTACTTCTTTAAGTCTTACTAAAATCTGATGAGGTAAGTTTTATCACATCCATTTCTCAGGTGAAGACGCTGAGGCTCAGAATTTAAGTGAACATTTTTTAGGTCACAGAGTTAAAGCCAGCTTTCTGGGCGTGTAACCAGTATAGCTATGCAGGGCCCCCTTCTTCCTGGAATCAAAGCTCTACTGTCTCCTCTTGACATTGTAATTATTTTATCATTAAATTTCTGTTTTTAAAGTGAGGTCCAAAGAGACAATGGAGTGTACACTGGGAGTTGGAGCTGTAGCTTAGAAGTGGTCTTGCTTCTTATTGCTTATCAGAGGCCACTGGCCTTCTTCTCTTCTCCCATCCCTGCCATTGGCTCTACCCTATGACAGAGCAATGACTGTCTGCAGGATAAGACCCACATTCCACGTGGCTGTTAGTCTCCTGGGGGTTCTGGGCATGAGCACAGGGAGGGTCGGAATCCTTGAAACGGGCAAGGCAAGAGAGGTTTCTGCCCTCGGCTGACAGTGTCTTGCCATGTTTGGTAGGTGATGGCAAGAGCCACTGACCTGTCCCCAATCCAGGTACCAATCCCATCCCAGCAAGGAGGCTCTAATTCCTTGGAGACTGCCCATCAAATGTGGGTTGGGGAATTCGGCCTGTGGGAAGAGAGATTGACTTCTTCACCCCATCAGGGCTCACATTTTTATTTTGCCCTGCCTTCCATCCCAATTACATAACCAGCCCTGCACAGCACTAATAAATGACAGATTAGATTTGGAACCCAAGTCTGACTCACACTGACGCTCTTGCTTTTAACAATAGCTATGTTTAAGGCATGGTTTTAAGTTCTAGAAATTCTACAGATAAGAATCGATGGCAGTTCCTTCCATCAGGTTGTTTACGATGATGCACAAATTGCAATCCCTGCCCCTCACATAAAACACAGGGGTTCAAGAACAAGTAAAAAGCAGATTGCCATACAGTGTGACAAATATTTGCAGTGGCAGGAATAAGCAAAGGGTACCATGGAAGAAGAGATGTGGGACATCTAACCTAAGTTTGGAAGTCAAGGAAAGCTTCCTGGAGGAGGTGCCCTCTTAACTCTAATCTAACTGATGAAGTGGACAAAACTAATGAAAAGTGTAAGGGGTAACAGACAGCAAAGACCAGTGAGAGAGAGTGTGGAGGACACAAGGATTCAGTATGTTTCCAGGTTGAAAATGACATCTGGGATGTAGGAAAAGGTGATTAGAAAAGAGGGTGGACAGGTGGCATGCACTGGATGATGAAGTGTCCTGCGAAGCAGAGGAAGGAGCTGAAAACTCACTGACATGTTTTAGGGGGACAAAGGATATGATAAATTTTACATCTGGAGGAAATCATTTTGGTGATCAGGAGAGTGAGCTGAATTCGACCTCTGTTTATTGCCAGTCAAAAAGATGACAGCAGGAGAATAAATCAATAATAACATTAGAAAACAAGAAACAGTACCATTGGTGGACTGAGATTTTAGGAATCTCTCGAAGATAGAAAATATGAAAAAAATAGTGGACTCCTCTGTGTCTAGACTAGAGTTCAGAAGTTGGAGTCACCGGACCTAGAGAGGAAGCATCATGGAGCTCACTTGGGGGCTGTGGTTGAAGCGGCTGGAGCATGGTCCTCCCATCTCTTGTGTCCTCATCCGGGCTGCACATGGACAGTCATGGTGTGTACCCAACACTTGACCAGAGAGGGTGGGCGCTGCAGCAGGAAAATGGAGCAACATTACAGGAAGATATTGCCCCCTCCTGGGAAGGACTCTCTTTCTTCTCCTGCCTTATTTCACTTTACATAATGCCCTCCAGATTCATCCATGTAGTTGCAAATGGCAGGACTTCCTTCTTTTTATGGCTGAATAATATTCCATTATAATATATTATATAATATATATTATATATATCCCATTTTTAATAGATTCATCCATGGAAGGACAGGTTGTTTCCATATCTTAGATATTATGACTAATGCTGCAATGAACATAAGGGTGCAGATATGCTTTTGAGATCCTGATTTCAATTATCTTGGGTATTTACCTGGGAGTGGGAATGCTGGATCATATGGTAGTTCAGTTAAATTGTTTTTTTCTTGAGAAACCACAGTGGTGTTTTCCATAGTGACTACAGTTAACAATACAGTCCTGACTATAGTTAATAATACAGTACTATCAAAAGTTGTTGAGAATAGATCTTAACCATTCTCACCACCACCAGCACACACACACACACACACACACACACACACACACACACGCACACACAGAGTTACCTCTGTTAACTCTTGAGGTGATAGATGTGTTAATTATCTTGATTGGGTAATCGTTCTACAATGTGTAGGTATGTCAGATTGTCACACTGTACACTTTAAATATATATATACATATATATATATAATTGCTTGTCAATATTCCTCAATAAAGTTAAAAAAACCAAAAAGGACAGGGCTTTCACAACCAATGATTCACTTTTGCCACTGTCCTACCCTCACTAGAACCAGGTGCTGATAACTCAAAGGAGCCCAAGCAAGAGCTCTCAAATGCAAAGCCAAAAATGAAAGCAGTGAGAAAAGGAATAACAAAGGCGTAAGATTAAAAAGTAGATAGACTGTAAAATGAAAACGTAAATTAAAAAATTTCCCCAATAGCAGAAATGACTAATTAGAAAGTGTTTTGGAAACAGAAAAAAACAAAAAACAAAACAATTGCAATAGCAAAAATAAAACTGGAAGACATAATAAATCCAAGAAATATACAAGAAACTATATAAAACAGAACCATAAAAATGTAGTGAATGATATTTAAAGACTGAAATAATTATCCATGTTCTTGGGCAAAGAGATTCAGTGATGCAAAATAGCTATTTCTCCCCAAATTGTCCCATGAAAGTAATATAAGCCCAATGAAAATCCCAATAGGACGTTTCATGATACTTGGTAAACTCTCAATTTCATACGACAAATAAAATTTATGAAAATAATTAAGGAGGGCACATGTTGTGATGGGCACTGGGTGTTATATGTAACTAATGGATCACTGAACACTATAACAAAAACTAATGATGTACTATACCGTGGCTAACTGACATAATAAGAAAAAATAAAAAAAAAAAGCAAAGAATCAAGAGAATTTTTTTTAAAGGAAAGGAAACTTGTATTCTTAGATGTAGGAACATGTCATTAAGCTATGAAAATTAAAACAGTGTGACATTAAAATAAAACATAAAAACATATTAGTATATATAAAAAAACATAGTAATATAAAAGAACGGAGAGGCCAGAATCAGACCATGTATATGTGGGGTTGTGGTTTCTTGTGAAATGGTTTCACATCATTGGAAAAAAGACCAACTATGCAATAAAAGGTCTTTGACTACTGCCTCGCTGAAGAAAAAAAGAAAAGATTGTATTTTCCTTCACATATAAACAACATGAATTCCCAGCGGATTATCAAAACACAATTTCAAGTAATTTTTAAATCAGTGGTTAGGACAGTCAGAGAAAAAAATCCAGAGGCTATATTAGATGGAAGTGTGATCAATCAATTGATCCATCTATAGATAGAATTCATGCAAAGCAATTTAAAAAATCTATTAAAATGAATGAAAATATGTATTTGTCAAAAGATAGAAGTAGAGATATCAGACAAAAACATAAAATATGTTTAGTGTTTCTGGAATTACTAATTCAAACAATAAGTAAATGTCATATATTACCATCATAATGAAAACATTTAAAAAGATAAAATCAGTTGCAGAAACAGGCACTTTTTTAAAAAAAACCCTCATTTTATTTTATTTTTAAGTAGGCTCCATGCCTAGTGGGGTTCGAACTCTTGACTCTTGAGATCGAGAGTCACATGCTCTACTGACTGAGCCAGCCGGGCGCCCCCAGGCACTTTTGATGAAAGTACTAAGAGATAAAGTGCTATAGGTAAGAAAAGTTTTAGAATGTAATTTGGGGCAGTATCTATCAAAAAAAAAATTCATACTTTCAGCATTCCACTTTAAGAGGGTCTATTCAATAGAAATGAGTCTGCTATACAAATATGGAATTTGTTAATGGCATGGAACTGTAATAAGCTTGAATGTCTATCAATAAAGAAATCATAATATATCCATTCTATGAACTATTTTGCAGTAGTTTTTTTTTTAAGATTTTATTTATTTATCTGACAGAGAGAGACACAGGGAGAGAGGGAACACAAGCAGGGGGAGTGGGAGATGGAGAAGCAGGGAGCCCGATGTGGGGCTCGATCCCGGGACCCTGGGATCATGATCTGAGCTGAAGGCAGACACTTAACGACTGAGTCACCCAGGCGCCCCTATTTTGCAGTAGTTAAACAGAATAGGGTAGACCTTATATACCTAAATGGAAAATTATTAAGGGAAAACTAAAGCTGCAGAACAATATATATGGTAAATTACATTTTTGCGAAAACTAACAAAGAAAAAGGTGATGGAAGTGTACGTTAAGAAGCATAGAAGGACACTGGAGAAATGCATGACAAATCATTTATAGTGCCTCTGGGGAGGGAAGTGGGATTTAGGATAGAGAATGTATAGGAAAGTGAAGAGGGGGGGAGGCAGAAAGGAAATGTTTGGATAATTTGATATCTGAATTATCTACACTGAAAATATATTTGTGCCGAGTATGTAATCGTATAATACCTGTTAAATTCAAAGATTTTAAAAAGAATTATGGCTAAGGCATCAGCATGGATTTAGTGTTGCAGCAGGATGATATGTTTAAGCAGAACCAGAAGCAATTAAACCATTTGGAAGAATAGCTCGAAGCTGAAGTGGGCGATATTGGCTGCCTAAGCTGGGGAAGTTAAGGTGGGGACAGCCATTTCTCAAAATAGACAAATTCTAAAGTTATGAAGAAGGCAATATGGAAGGGATGTGATGATGATTACATCCAGGTGGATAGGGCGTCTCAGATGATTGCCGTTTTCTTCCACCTGCCTTTGCGCCCGGGACCACCTTAGATATTCCCCATCCTAACTTCTCTTCCCAGGGGTGTTACTATTAAAGGTTTATTATGCTTCCATGCCATCTTTCACTCTACTTTCTATGTGTTTTGCACAAACCTACACACATACACACAATAGCTGTTTTTTTAAATGGGATTATACCTTATTTATTGTTCTGCAAACTGATTTTTCATGTAATAAGATGTCTTGGAAAATTGTGTCATCTATCATTTATCTATCCATCATCTATCTATCTATCATCTATCTATCTATCTATCTATCTATCTATCTATCTATCTATCTATCTATCATCTTTCTATCCATCTATTTATCCATCTATCTATGTATCTATGTATCTATGTATCTATGTATCTATGTATCTATCTATCTATCTATCTATGATCTATCTATCTATGATCCATCTATCTATGCTTTGAATTCAGAGCAAAGGCACAAAACAACAACACTCTATTAAATAGTTGATGTCATGGTTACAGGCAAGGGTTGTTGCTTTGGACCTTACTGTAAAGCTAAGAAGGGAGGGACAGCAAAAACTCACAAACTTGATTTAGTGGCCACACTGGGTAGGCTATGTGAAAAAGTGATGGGGAAGTTTTTAATGTGGCTTATAATTTATTGTCAAGTGATCATCTTCAGTGTCTGAAAATTCAGGACACTCAACCGATGTGTCCTTATGCCACATAATCTAAGCAAACTCCAGAAGTACTTCCATTATTTCCTATTTACTCAATTAGAGAATTATTACTCAGGCTCTTTGGTGTCATTCCAACTTCCATTGATGGATTACACATGGTGGGAAGGACACGCACTTGATTCTCTTTGTGAGTGTTCATTTGTTTCAAGGGTGACCCATCCAAGTTTAAAGAAATTACCGAGGTTCATTTACTCACACCGTTTGTGTTGTAAGATATCTTCATCTCCTTGCATCATATGTTTTTAAGTTCCAAAATGATAACAGATTTTTATATTTTGTCTCTGAGCATAGTCCGTTTTTTGGGGGGGCTGTCTCTGCATTATAATTTGGAGATATTTAGGGAAATATGATATCATATCTCCTTTTGATTTCTTTCCATTTCCTCTGTGATGTTTCAATCTTTTACTTGTTTGTGCTTGTCTTTATAAGTCTTTCCCACGTATTTCTAATTTCTGCTCAATTTAGTGAGAAATTAAAAATGTCAATTTCTTTGAATTTCATGTTATTTAGCAGTCAGTGATACTCTGAATGCTCATCAGATGAGGACCAATGAGAATTCTTCAGGTGCTCTGTTCAAAAGTCTCTTTCTTTTTTTAATCCCAGTATTAGGGACCATTGTCAGGATAGTTGATGATGAGAAAGAGGTGACCTTTGGAGAGTGAAGTGGATATTTACCAATACGGATGTAATATGTGTAAGTTGTATACCTAAGGTACTTTAATAATGATAAAATTAAGTTTTATTTCCTAAAGGAGTTATTCCTAAATTTTCTCTCATGGATTCTTCAGGGTCATTACCTAAAAATGATGTGTCTCAATCAGGTTTCAGTTACAGATAACAGAAGCACTCTAGCTATAAATAAATATAATAAAATAAAATATTATATTATTTTATTATGTTATGTTAATCACGATACATTACATCATTAGTTTTTGATGTAGTGTTCCATGATTCATTGTTTGCGTGTGACACCTAGTGCTCCATGCAGTACATGCCCTCTTTAATACCCATCACCAGGCTAACCCATCCCCTACCCCCTCCCCTCTGGGACCCTCAGTTTGTTTCTCAGAGTCAGTCCATAGTCTCTCATGGTTCATCTCCCCCTCCAATTCCCCCCCATCATTTTCCCCTTCCTGCTGTCTTCTTTTTTTTTTTTTTTAACATATAATGTAGTATTTGTTTCAAAGGCACTCTAGGTATTTTAAGCAGCAAGGGATTCAAAACAAAAAATCAGATACTGGAAGAGCAGATTCTATTTCTACCACAGTCAAAATGCTTGGGAATCAGGAAGCCATTGCCCTAAATTTATCTGCAATCCAGGGCTAAGACTTTCACCATCTCCAGGATCACATGTTCTGAGCTACCTGGGGGATGAAGGAGCCACCATTGGAATGACTGGCTCCAGAACCTGGTATCCCTGATGATATCTCTATTAGAAAAATGGATGCCTGACCTGATGCTACCTGGCTCCCCACTTGGTCAGTGCTAAATTCAAGCCTCTCTTGAGTGCTTCTAATCAACAGAAACCTCAGCTGCAAGGAGTCTGGGAAATGTAGTGTTCCTTTTCTCATCACTGCAGTGCAATAGGACACAATAGGACACACCAGACGAGGGTGGGGACAGCTAGGAGGGCAACTTACAATGTCATGGATTCCCGTGAAGTCTTCCTTTGTCATTTTCTTCTGAGGCCTCTGTCTCAGATTTCCTTTTCTCCTGCCCAGGGGTTACTCTCCAACACTTCCACTTTCCAAAATCATTTCTTTTATCCCTTTCTCCTCCTCCCCCACTCCTTTCCTCTACTTCTCTTCCTCCTTCTCCTCCTCTTTCTTCCTTCACCTTTTCTACCCTTTCCCTTTCTCTTCAAAAAAAAAAAAAATCCCAGACATCTCCATAGAATAGCTGGATTCTTGCAGAATCAACTAAAATTTCTGGTATCTAAACCTACATACCCATATAAGTCTAAAGACTAAACCTAGACATAGGTAAAAATTGATTTCAAAGCAGAAGCTTGTTAGCTTGTCTTAGACTACATAATCACCCAATTCCATGAATTTTTTAAAAAAAGATTTTATTTATTTATTTGAGAGAGCGAGACAGTGCACACATGTGAGACAGGGTGCGTGAGTATGAGCGGGGGGGGTGTTGGGTGAGGATGAGGCAGGATTGGCAGAGGGAGAACCAGACTCCCCTCTGAGTGGGGACTCCAAGGTGGGGCTCGATCTCAGAATCCCAGGATCATGATCCGAGCCAAAGGCAGATGCTTAACCTACTGAGCCACCCAGGCGCTCCCCAATTCCATGAATTTTAAAACCGAGAATTGTGGGATACATCCAGGGAGTTTTCTTCCTTCCTATAACCTTCCAATCAACCACAAAATGTCACTACACCTAAACAGCATGTTGTGTGTGTTGTTTCTAATACACCTATAATGTAATCATTTATCAGTTAAGATAATGCATTCAGTGAAGGCTAATTTGTGCTTACAGAAGAAAGGTCTGGTTAAAAAATCAGCTTTGCAAGGAAATGAATGGATGTTTTTGGGAATGAAAATTCCACCAAGTTGGATAAGGCTCTAAGAAAATTCAATTTGCCAGGTGTGGGCAAGGAGGGCAATGTGTGGAGGACAAAGTCATCTCATACATTCAGCAAAATTAAAACTAGAGTATTATATGAGGGTACCCTAGCATTTTTATATGCAAATACTCAAATTAAGTTACGTCGAATAAATAACTATAGACACACACATTTTAACTCTCTAGTGTGTTGAGTTACCCTTCAGATATCTTTTAGCAGCTTATGTGTGTGTATGACCTTCATTGCAGTTGACATCATAGTACTGATTGTGTCTATCTCTAGACCAGTGGAATCTGTCAATTAAAAGCATGGTCTGCCCATCTTCTCTGTATGTATCCCTGTCCTGGGAGCTGTGTGTATATATGAGGATCTTCCAGAGGGTTAATAGAGGAGATATCAAAAAGCAATTCAAGGTATGTCTGGGGTAGAATAGTTTTCAATATAGTTGTAGAAAGAAAACTCCTCTGAGTGAAATAAAAGGACAACTAAGTGGTAAAATGAATAGCACTGACAATCAGCACGTTAGGACTTCAAAAAAGAGAATGTTAGCCATTTTCTAGCCTGGAGGAATGAAATAGTCTTCAATCCAGATTCTACATCCAATCCAGCCTTCCTCCATCCTCTGTGCTTCCTCCAGAGATTTTTTTTTTTAGAATGTTTATCTTCTCATTTATTTAAAAATTTTCAATCACTTTCCACTCCCTTGAGGACAATGTCCAACTTCTGTAGAATAAACAGAAAACCATGAGGATTTGACATCTCCTACTTTTCCCAACTTATCTCTTGCCTCACCCCTCTGCATCAGGCCCACCCACATGCCTATAGCTCCAAACAAGCCAGGACACTTCATATGTTTATGCCTTCATTTATGAAGTCCCTCTCTGAGGTCTATCCTTATCTATCATCATCCCCATTCACCCTACTTGCTGGACACCTACTTATGCATACAAAATACTTGTGTATAAGGATCAGGCTCATGGTTCCAGCTACAGAAAGTATTTTCTGGAATGTACCACCTTGGTCAAATTGAATTGGCCGTTTGGATCCCCTCTATTATATTTCTGACTCTTCATTTTAGGCTATAAAACTGTTGAAGGACTCATGTGTCTTCTTTGTCTCCATAGCAGGGTTCCCTGAGTCTAGCAGTCCTTGCATTGACCAAATATGATAACCAAACAAATGCTGAGGGAGATAGTAACTTGTTCTGGGTCTTGAGCTATTGGTACCTTTGCTCATACTTCTTCCCCTGCTCAGAATCCTGCCCAACTCTTATCAGTGGATTTGGAAAAAGAGCCCATGTCTAATGCAAACAAAGAAGAATAAAATCATGATTTGATTTTGATTTTGAAGGAAGAAGCTCTAATATCTCTTACTTCTTGCTTATATGTCATATCCTTTTAGAAAATCTTCCTGCCAGTGGAATTAATATGTACATTAGAATTTGATGAAGTGTTGGCTAAGTACTGTATCATTGGAAAAATAAAACTAATAAAGCATATTTAATCTAATGCCTTTGATATTATGGTTATAATAAACACTTATATTCAATTATGAACAATTTGCATATCATTTTTTGATGATTGAATTCACTAATAATAGATACAGTTCGTTATCATAGGACCATAGAAGCCTAAAATATAGTTGGGGTTGAATGGATTATAGGGAGAATTTATACTGAGGACCGACTGTAATCTAGAAAGGAAACAATATATATAGTTTATCTAATTTAATTGTCATGACTACACTGGATAGTAGGAATCACTAACCTCCTTGTAGACATGAGAAAACTAAACCTCAAAGAATTGAAACAACATCCCCAAGATTACTGAGCGATGAGTAGAGAAGCTTTTCGTTAGACTGACACCCATAACACTTGAAAAGGGGAAAGGAAAAGTCATTTATTTTTAGCATCCTAGCAAAATTATTAGGAATATTTCTTACATTAAAGGATTTTTTAGTGTCTTGGCTATCAGGAGAGTATTTGTTAGGGTAAATTCTAGGGTACCTGGGAGGCTCAGTTGGTTAAGTGTCTGCCTTCAGCTCAGGTCATGATCCCAGGGTCCTGGGATCGAACCCCGTGTCCAGCTCTCTGCTCAGAGGGGAGCTTCCTTCTCCCTCTTCCTCTGCTGCTCCACCTGCTTGTGCTCTCTCTCTGTCAAAGAACTAAATAAAATCTTTAAAAAAAATAAATTCTAAATCTAATAAAATCAGCTCTAATGTACAAGGAACATGCAATTTTTTGGTAATTAATGTGGAAATAAAGGCTTGGGGTGAGGGAAGGAAGACAGTTTCTGCCTAGAAATGTTGATTCAGTCAGTTTTTTTTAGCCCCTAAAAAATTTGTGAAATTTAGCTACTTCAATCACACACTCCCTCCATAAGCCTTATCTTAGCATATTTAAGAGACTCAAATCTGAAAGTCACATAGTGGCTTTTAAAATTAAAGTGCAGAATTCTTCCTTAACTTTACAGGAAGACTGGGTATGTGACATTCTTTAGCAAGGTGTCTTTCCTTCTTGCTTAATTCTTTCACCCTGCCCTGTGTACACAACTAAAACTACCCGGAGTTTAGCAAAGCACAGAGTTTAGCACAGACAAATAGCAGAGCTCTTGGATAGTCTGTTAGTAATGCTGCCATTCTCTCAAGACCATTTGCATTTCACTCTTGTTACTCAAAGATATAATGTAATTGAAATACAGGGCACCCTAGTGATCTTAGTGCATGTATCTTTTTTTTTTTTTTTTGGTTGCATAAGGGAATTCTTTTTTTTTTCCAAATTTTTTTTTTTATTTTAATCACCATACATCTTTAGTTTTTTTTTAAATTTTTTATTGTTATGTTAATCACCATACATTACATCATTAGTTCTTGATGTAGTGTTCTATGATTCATTGTTTGCGTATAACACCCGGTGCTCCATTCCGTTCGTGCCCTCTTTAATACCCATTACCAGGCTAACCCATCCCCCACCCCCCTCCCTTCTAGAACCCTCAGTTTGTTTCCCAGAGTCCATAGTCTCTCATGGTTCGTCTCCCCCTCAGATTCCACCCCTTCATTTTTCCTTTTCTACTATCTTCTTTTTTTTTAACATATAATGTATGATTTGTTTCAGAGGTACAGGTCTGTGATTCAACAGTCTTATACAACTCACAGTGCTCAACATAGCCCATACCCTCCCCAATGTCTATCACCTAGCCACCCCATCCCTCCCACCCCCCACCACTCCAGCAACCCTCAGTTTGTTTCCTGAGATTAAGAATTCCTCCTATCAGTGAGATCATATGATACATGTCTTTCTCTGATTGACTTATTTCCCTTAGCGTAATACCCTCTAGTTCCATCCACATCGTTGCAAATGGCAAGATTTTGGGTTTTTTTGATGGCTGCATAATATTCCATTGTGTATATATACCACATTTTCTTTATCCATTCATCTGTTGATGGACATCTTGGCTCTTTCCATAGTTTGGCTATTGTGGACATTTCTGCTATAAACATTGGGGTCCACATACCCCTTCGGATCCCTACATTTGTATCTTTGGGGTAAATACCCAGTAGTGCAATTGCTGGGTCATACGGTAGCTCTATTTTCAACTTTTTGAGGAACCTCCATACTGTTTTCCAGAGTGGTTGCACCAGCTTGCATTCCCACCAACAGTAGGAGGGTTCCCCTTTCTCCGCATCCCCGCCAACATCTGTCGTTTCCTGACTTGTTAATTTTAGCCATTCTGACTGGTGTGAGGTGGTATCTCATTGAGGGTTTGATTTGGATTTCCCTGATTAGTGCATGTATCTTTAACGGGAAGGTTTGGTTCTATAACCAGTTTTCCATATCATATTGGGCAAAGATTTTACAGCCCTTTGTAACTCAGCTTCATTGTTCTTGATGTGGCCATATTTCTTGGTTGTAGGAATCAAGGGCTCTTAAGTAACAATGACTCACAATTTGAATAATATAATAAAACAATCTTGTGCAACTATATGACTGAACGTGCACGTTTTGGGTAGACAGCAAGCCATTCAAGTAGATTTAATCCAAGAAAATAACTTCTCAGTATGCTACCAATTTATTGTGCATGCCCTTTTATGATATTCTTTCTTAAAGGGATGTGTCCTTGAATAATTACAAAGTTGTAAACTATTTGGGTTTAAAATATAATTAAGCTCCGGGGCACCTGGGTGGCTCAGTCGTTAAGCGTCGGCCTTCGGCTCAGGTCATGATCCCGGGGTCCTGGGATCGAGCCCCATGTCAGGCTCCCCGCTCCGCGGGAAGCCTGCTTCTCCCTCTCCTGCTCCCCCTGCTTGTGTTCCCTCTCTCGCTGTGTCTCTCTCTGTCAAATAAATAAATAAAATCTTAAAAAAAAAATATATATATAATTAAGCTCCATTGACATGTATTACTGTGTGTAATGATAAATGTCCTTTTAAGTCTTCATGGCAGAATGGAGGGAAGAAGTTGGATTTTAGGAGCTATCTTTTTTCCCCTCTTTCTTTTTCCCTAAATGTGTGTGGATATTTTTTAATATTTCATCATTCCAGCAGGACAGAGTTTATAACATTCGTGACATCCCTGAGTGAACTCATTTAACACAGATAAATTCCACAAGTAGCTAGGAAGTGGCAGCCCCATTGATAAGCTTCCCCAGTCCACAGAAACTGAGCCATAACATTCCCATTAACTTTGTTTGGAGCAGTGATTAATGATAAAGGGTAGAGACAAATCCAAGTTCATATAGATAGGGAACTGTTATTTTCCTCATCCTCCAAAATTTGGCTATCATTGGATAAACATTCCCTCTGTGGAAGCTTTTCTTCTTCCCTCGCGCTGGCATGCCGACAATGTTGGGGATACCCTACAGAAGGATATAGAATCTATCCTTGCCCGACCTCGTGCTCCCAGCCTTCAAAGCAACTCTTCTCTCTACATGATTATCACCTAAATTTCCCCAATATCCACCTGCAATTTCACAATACTTTTGCTCACACAGCTCCTAAGCTTTCCTAGAATGAAAGTACAAAGAGGACTGTAGGAATTTAGAACGGTTTCCACATGGTAATATCTGACAATTGCCTCCAGGGAAGCAGATCAGCAGCCCAAGAGAGCCTTGGAGAAATTACCCACCATGGACCCGAATCTGATGTTCAGCCTGTGGCCTCTGACCAGATTGTGTTAATTCAATGAGAGTGGGCTGACTCAAATCAACCAATGTGGAATATCATTTATATCTGTCCCATGTATTAATTTGTAATGAGAAATAAAACTATCGGAGAACTGGTATCCTCATGGTGGTATCATTAGTGAACACTCCCCCTGTAGTCAGACCTCCATGGGGAGACAAATCACAATCGGAATTTGCTTAGACTCAGAACATAAGGAGATAGATGAACTGGTTGCTAAAATATATCAAGCTCTCAATAGGGACGGTCTGAGCTCAGCAAGGATGTCAGCCATTTAATGAAGTATTTGTTTGGGAGACTCTAGAAGAGTTGCTGAAGCATAAAACTTGAATTATATTTAACTGAGCAGTTATTTTCTGGTTGACAAGACACACAGAATGTTACCAAGATGCAGTGTCAGAAGACAGTCCCTGTGCAAATAAAGAAAGGTTTATGGATAGAGAGAAAAAAAAAATCCCAAATATTAAACATTTCTCTGAGGCACTGACAAACCAGAAGTTAACCTCGAAAGCTAAGTCCCATCAGTCGACTAAGAGTTGCCCTACCAACAGGAGAGCATCAAGAGTATTCTACTTCCTAGCTTTGTGACTCCCTGTAATAGAGACATGATAGTATCCAATCTCCATTCGCCTGTCCCCTACAGAGATAAAGTTCTAGAAATGCCACCTGCAAGTGTCAGGTAAATATACTAATAAATAAATAATAATTATGGTTTTCATGCTCTGTGACTTCTCTCCCCACCTGTTCATACCATTGTGGGATCTGATAGATATTCTCAACCAAGCATTTCCATTTGTGCCAAGAATATAGGGAAAGAGCAAAAAAATGTTTAGCCTAAAGGACACTTTCCCCAGAAGGTTGACTTGAAAAATGAACGTAGACAATTCACAGCGCTCACCATAGCACTTACCCTCCCCAATGTCTATCACCCAGCCACCCCATCCCTCCCACCCCCCACCACTCCAGCAACCCTCAGTTTGTTTCCTGAGATTAAGAATTCCTCATATCAGTGAGGTCACATGATACATGTCTTTCTCTGATTGACTTATTTCACTCAGCACAACACCCTCCAGTTCCATCCACATCGTTGCAAATGGGGAGGGTATGTGCTATGGTGAGCGCTGTGAATTGTGTAAGACTGTTGAATCACAGACCTGTACTTCTGAAACAAATAATACATTATATGTTAAAAAAAAAAAGAGGAAGAATATAGCTGAAGGGGAAGAATGAAGGGGGGAAATCGGAGGGGGAGACGAACCATGAGAAACGATGGACTCTGAAAAACAAACTGAGGGTTCTAGAGGGGAGGGGGTGGGGGGATGGGTTAACCTGATGATGGGTATTAAAGAGGGCACATTCTGCATGGAGCACTGGGTGTTATATGCAAACAATGAATCATGGAACACTACGTCAAAAACTAATGATGTACTGTATGGTGATTAACATAACATAATAATAAAAAATAAATAAATAGATAAATAAGATAGTAAAAAATGAACTTAGAAATATACCTCTTTGAGATAAACTTGAGCATTGCTTTTGCAGTTTACATCATATAGAATTACTTCACACACACACACACACACACACACACACACACACACACAGAGCTGGCTCTCTGAAGATGTACAGAACAAGCCAGGGCATGCAGCCCCATTCCTGTTACTTTTTTCTAAGGTAGGATCAGGCACAAGAAGTTTCAGAAGTTGGAAATGGGTTTTTATGCCCATTATCTCCACATGCTTATTCATACATATGGAAAATACTCCTTAGCCATTGCCAGAAGGCTTTTTAAAAATGTTTTGTAACGCATGGTTGCTTGGAGACGCTTTAATTTCAAAATAAATAGTTCCGCCTTGTCCAAAATGTGTACAAATTGCCCTAAACATAGATACTTCGCAACTTGCAAACCTCTAAGTCTCAAGGCCTGCTTCACATGCATTTTTGGCAAAGCCAAAATCCTTAATTGTCTTTGAAAGAGTGACATTTTAGAAATGTGCATGCTATTATCCTGGCAATATAAAGAAGTCCTTTCTCTTGCAAATATTCTAGGGGTGCCAACCTGTGTGCGAGAAGGTATATGAGAACTCTCCTATAGACAGCAAGAGAGAGCAAGTTCTTGCTGGGTCTCATCCCCTCTGCTGCTGATAGGATTCAGCACACTGATTAAGGAGCAAAGTTTCATGTTCTTTCTTGTAATCCATGTTGCCACCGATAATAACTTGACTTCTGTCACTGTGTCCCTGCACAGAAGCGTGCCCGAGGATCCCTGCTTCAATCTAACATGTTTACAATCTTAACAACCAGAGACAAATTATAAAGTAATCACATGTGGAATGTCTCAAGAGGAGCCCACATTTGTCAGCCCAGGGCTGGGACAGGTACCTGGGTACGTTTATCATGGATCAGATTAAAAAAAAAGTGACGATTTGAGTATTTCCACCAATTCCTATTTTGGTGCAGTGGGGCATACAAAGGACACGATATGCAAAACAAACTGAGCTAGATGGTAGAGTGATCTAATCTTTAAGACACCTCTTCAAGTCTTGTTTATCTAAGATAGCATGCTAGATGAATGGCATATAAACGGTTTCCAACGTATCCAAATTGAGATGAGTTGTCTTGACATCAAGCACGATGTACAGTTGTGATGTTTCTCTGCCATCTCATCTCATCTGGGTTTTCCTGACCCTTTTGCCCATACGGACTTGCAAATCCTTTTTGGGGATTAATAATAAAGACATTAACTTCAAACATGATTTCCCTATTTACCATGGACTTTTTTCTCTTTCACTTCCAACGAACTATAAATTTCAACAACAGCAAAAACCTGAGTACTCTCTGTTCAACTCTGAACCCCACGCCTCATTTTGTCAGGCTTTCAAAAGGCCTCACTAGTTATGTAATATGAAATCTCTGGCTGATTCAGAAACCAAATAAACCCATCTCCAAAACAGACAAACCGCTATGTGTGAGCAAGCCTTCCTTCCTAACTGGGATCTCTGTCTATGAAGCTCACCCTGGTTAAGGAACAGCAGAGACCTGTGGGGTGTTTTTGAAGCTTGGTTTTTCTTTGCTCATCCAGCGTTCTGAGAGTTACCAGATTTCTCTCTGACAAAAGGAAAAGAGCTTCAGGTTTCATTTTGTATCAGTGTGTTTCTAATTAACTGATTTTAATTTGATTCTCTTTTTAAACCTTTGTAGGTGAGGGGTGCCTGAATGGTTCAGTCGGTTAAGCATTCAACACTTGATTTTCTTTCAGGTCGTGATCCCTGGGTCCTGGGATCAAGTCCCAGGTCAGGCTCTGTGCTGAGTATGGAGCCTGCTTGAGATTCTCTCTCTCCAGAGGGTGAGTGCCCCTACCCCCCCTCCAATCTCTTTCTCTCTCAAAAATAGATAAATAAATAAAATTGAAATCTTTGTAGGTGAATTATACCATTTCTAGTTTTTTTAGAGAATGGCCTTGCTTTTATTTGCCTGCCTGCCACATAAATGTCAGAAAAAAGAAAGTCATTGGTAGATCCAAGCCACGGCCAAGCACTTAGAGTTCATGTAACGTGTTTCTTTCAGGTTCACAAAATGCAATCTTAGCTCAAGTCCATTTTCCAATTGTGTTTGAGTTTTCAACAATTCTAGAGGTACAGCTGTGTTGCTGTCTTGTCATCTCTGTGCAATCATCATAACCAAATTAGGTGACAGGGGGTTACGTGGAGTAAGGTGGTGATAAGCTCAGCCTCCTGAATCCTGAATCGGGTGGAGTAGGGTTAGGATATGTGTACTTGTGTTTGTTTTCTGTGTGACCTTGTGTAAGTCCCCACGCTTCTCGGAGGCTCAGCTTCCTTCTCTGTGAAGTGGGGAAAACTGATGCATCCTGTAAGTTATTAAAGGACATTTACAGGAATCATCATCTTAACATGATGACAATATGTGTCATGTACAAAAGCAAAGCATCTTTTGGGTAATGCTTGATTAAACTCGAAAGATTAAAGCAAAAATAAAGCTAAAACAGTTTTCTTTATTGCAGACCTTCTAATTTATTAATACATAATATATATTAACATAATCTGAATCCCAATGGAGATAGGAGTTACCTAGCATTATCCAGACTTATTTGGAAACCCATAGAATATATAATCAGAAGAGTTTACTTGCTTCCTATAATGCTGTGATAATTGAGCATAATGATTATAATAAAAACAAAGAATCATGGTAACAAGTTCTATGTAGAAAAAGGAAGCAAGGAAAAGAAACAGAGAGTGACTTTTTGGGGTGGGGGTTGGGGAAGGATTGTGGTGGTTGCAATTCTAAGTAGGACCATGCAGGGAAGCCCAGCTGAGATTATAGCATTTGAGCAAAGACCCAGAGGGAAAGGCAGCAAGGAAGCCATGATATCACTGGGGGTGTGGGGGTGGGGTGGAGCTCTGGGCTAAAGGGAACAGCGGGTGAGAAGACTCAGAGGTAGGGGAATGCATGGTGTGTTCAGGATGCTGCAATGGTTTCACTTCCCCTCATTTCACCTCAGGGCTATGGAAAAGCATGGAGGTATACACACGAGTCAGCCTGGTTCATAGACCTGCATTCTTCTGCTGGCTGCTTGGAAGTGAAAGAACCATGCCATAGAATTTATTATTTAGCCAGAGCAGAAATCATTCTTGGTAATAAAAATTTTAAGACAAATGAGAAAAATCCACTCTAAATGCAAGATAATTTTGTGGTATCTTTAAAATGTGATTGCGCTTAAGGGTTTCTGGTAGGCCTGAATTATTTCAGTATTTGCTAAAGTTCATGGTGATTCATAACAGATCATTTCTGAAAGTATTTGCAAACTGTCAAGCAGGTGGCAAATATCAGGGATTATTTTTATTCTTAAGAAATGGGCTTAAAAAATTGCCTATAATGTTGCCTCTGTAGTAAATTTTGAATATATTTTTAAATTCCTGGCCTTTCCTAGTAATTTATTTTTTTAAAGATGTCTTCCTTCTTTCTTTTATTTTAAACAAAACTATCTCAGTAGTTTGTTCTTAACAAATGCTCTGTTTACCATAGTATACATTTTCACAGAACCATGACCAAATTAAAGAAAACTAAGTACATTTTTCTTGCTTACTTAAACTTTTGTTGAGGGTATAAATTGTTGCCACCTTTCTATTATCCATATTTGGCAATATACATCAAGAGTTCTAAAAAATTTTTATTTTTGACCTTGTAATGTTACTCCTAAGGATCTTGAGGAAATCCTAAGTATTAAGGAAAGGGGTATATTTGCAAAGATGTTTTACATAGAATTATTTATAATAAGAAAACTGCAAACAACTTTAGTGTGTCAATTCTGGTATATCCATATAAAATGAATCCATTTATAAAAGTGACATTTGCATAGAATTTTAATAGCATAGGAACTTGCTCATGACATGAAGGTGGGTGAGAGAAAAGCAGGATGCAAAATTGTGGATAGATGTGGTCTAGTAAAGATATAAAGTAAAATGCATAACAAAATATAGCAAAATGTAAACATTGACTGAATCTGAGTTTGGGGATGGGATTTTGGTGCATTACGTTGTATTTTTACAGTTCTCTAATGGTTGTAACAATCATACATTCAATAAAGGTACTAATCTTATCCTCTCTTATTGGTCTCAGTACCATTTCACAATTGTTGACATAACCACATATTAAAAAATCCCTTATTCTCTACCTTGTCCACAATGGATGGTATCAATGATGTCTGAACAAATAAGAAAACTGATAATCAGTCGTCATGATTAAAAAGCTGAAAACCATGACCAAAAAGAACTTTTGCATTATCACCTAAAAAAATCCCTCAATGTACATATTTCGATATAAATATATGCTTAGCAGGTGTGTTTTGGGAGATTCGTGTCTTAAATGACCCACTGGCTTTCTGACCTCACTTTCCTGTCTTTTTAAAAGGCACTGGAGAAGATAAATTTTAAAATGAAACACGCATACCTCCCTAATTATGTTTGCTGTTACAACATAGCTTGAGAAAAGTTTGGGGAAGTAATATTGCAATAGGCCAACTGGCTATTGTACTTGAATTTTAAAATATGTAATAAGCAAATATGCCCTGGGCTGAACTGAATAAAGGTATCTCCTTGCATAGTCAAAGGAATGATCCCAGTTCAGGCCACGAGGTGCTACTTTTTTCTTCCACTCTTAAAGAACATCTGAACTGCAGTATCTTTGGAGTCCCTTAGAAATTACTTCCAACTGCTCCGTAAATTGGCTTTTGCCCTGTCTCAAAATCACTATCTAGAATGTTCTTGGGGCAGAGTGGTTCTACCGCATGACCAGAGCTGAAACGGCTGCTCTCTGAGCAACAAGCTCTCTTCTGCCAACTTGTCATTTTTTACCATTTTCTGGAGTAATGACAAATGCCTGTGTCTCCCCCACCAGAAATAGTAGCTACAATGTAAGTCACCCAGCCAAGACCATGCAATAGACAGTAATTTATATGTCGTTAACAGTATTTGCCACATGCCTTCAAAAAAATCTACTATTCAGTTCTTATCTGGCAAACTACAGAAATAGGAGTTTTGTTTCCTGTTATTGCTGTACCCGTGGAGTTGGAGAAATGCTCTTGATTTCCTTTCATAAAGTTTTCTTTCTGAAACAATCAGGATTGTAGTAAACACTGACCCAAAAAAGAGGGTTCATTTCATGAACTTCCAGTAATGCCGTGCTCTGAGCATTGTTTTTGTCGTAAAAGATATGAACGTTTAATTATTAATGTCACAAGGATATTTCATTTGTTTCAATGGCTGATATTTTCCCCAAAGATTTCCCATATGCAGGGCACGGCTGTGTTCCGGGAGAAATGGATGGGTGGGGCCCTGCTTTCTGACCCCACTTCCCTGGGGCCTCAGTGAATCCATTTAGAGATGGCAGGAGTAGATGTGAAGGGATCCTGAGGTATAGCTTCCTATAATCTCACAGCATGAAAGAATTTTAGGCATTCCCTACTGGGTTTAGTCTCAATGGGGTTTATGCCCACTGGATTTGAGGGAGCCTCAGGGTTCAGTATGAGCTTTCCCTTTTAAAGTCTCTCAAAAAGTTATATTATTCTTATTCCCAAGGCTTAGGCCACCTCTTTTGCTTTTAGGCCTAACGTCCCTGATGTCCCTTAGTACACATGGCAAGGTTCCATAGATCTATTGGATTTCAAATCTGAGAATTGGCTGCAAGGTTGAATGTCCACCCTGATTTCCAGTGTCTGGTTAGGAGCTCCATCAGGTTTAACGGTATCTTCCCTCTGCCTATGCTTCATGCTGGGATTTTTTTTTTTTATGAGCCCTTTGCCAAAGTTTGCCACTCTACTCTCTGCTCATTTCCAGCTCTCCTAAGTGCCAGTATTTGTCTTTCTCCATGGTTTCACCAAAATTGTCTCTTTTTCTTTTTAAATGCCTTGCGATTTCACAGTCTCATTCAAATGTCCCCTCATCCACATGGGACCACGCCTTTTCTCACTCTGTGCTTGAAACGTGCTTCTCTTTGTCAACAATGGAGTTCAAGAGACAGGAAGATATTAAAGATAACACCCCTTTTACTGGGAAAACAATCCTGCAGATTTCTCCCCCCCCCCCCCATCGCACATTTATGACATGAAATATTCCTTCGGCTGTTAACATTCTAATCTTCATTTCAGAATTAGCTTGTCTCACCCACCGGCCTGACATACTGAAGCCAATCAAGTTTGTCTTGGTATTGCTCAAAGAACCTTTACCCTGATTTGTCCTTCAAGGGGCCCAAACTCCCGTCTTAATAATAAGCCTTGGAATCCAGTGTTCCTGAGAGAAGCGTTTTGCTTAGACTTCATGGGGCTTGCCTGGAAACTTCCAGGCCTAAAATATGGTCCAAACCATTTTCACTGCCACACCTCAGACACAAACCCCCAGATGGCCAGGCAGAGCTCCATCCCTTGACAACATTCTTTTTTGCTGAAGTGCTCCACCTGCTGGTCCAGAATCCTTCCTGTCACCTATGGTCATCTCCACCCATTCTCCATTGGGCCCACCCAGGATGTGTTCACCTTCAGGTTCCCACTCTACTCCCTTCTCTTTGCCTTCTCTCTCAATGCCAGCAGAGTCCTGATTTGTACAGATTCTACCTTGGCAATGGGATTTATTTGTAGAGTGTGGCCTCAGCCAAGTCTCTTCTCCTCTTGAGTCTCAGTCTCCCTTTCTATGGAAAAAGCAGGTTGTGCTGAGTGATAAAATGTCCTATCAAGGTCAGTTCTGTTATGTATAAATTCTGCCAGAATCCAAGGCGTAAGCCAAGGTCAGGTCTTTATAGAGAGAAGAGTTATTTATTTTCCTGGTATGAGGGCATGGTGGCCATGAAATACTCCCATGGATGAGCCACAGCCCCTAATCTCCCCACCCATTAACCTCTTTGGGATAACACTGAGGTTCTCAAATACTAATCATTAGCAAGGGCTGCTTTGCGATGAAGCATTAAACGATTTCTGGCGAATGCAGGACATTTCAGTGAAGTTTCCCCAAAAAGTTGTAATTTTTAAAATTATCACGTTGCCCGATTTCAAGCTATATTACAAAGCAGTGATCACCAAGACAGTATGGTACTGGCACAAAAACAGACATATAGACCAATGGAACAGAATAGAAAGCCCAGGTATGGACCCTCAACTCTATGGTCAAATAATCTTCAACAAAGCAGGAAAAAATATGCAATGGAAAAAAGACAGTCTCCTCAGTAAATGGTGCTGGAAAAATTGGACAGCCACATGCAGAAGAATGAAACTCGACCATTCTCTAACACCATGCACAAAGATAAACTCAAAATGGATGAAAGATCTCAATGTGAGATAGGAATCGAACAAAATCCTAGAGGAGAACATAGGCAATAACCTCTTTGACATCGGCCACAGCAACTTCTTTCAAGATACATCTCCAAAAGCGAGTGAAACAAAAGCAAAAATGAACTTTTGGGACTTCCTCAAGATAGAAAGGTTCTGCACAGCAAAGGAAACAGTCAACAAAATAAAGAGGCAACCCACAGAATGGGAGAAGATATTTGGAAATGACACTACAGATAAAGGGCTTGTATCCAAGATCTATAAAGAACTTCTCAAACTCAACACCCCAAAAAACTAATAATCAAGTCAAAAAATGGGCAGAAGACATGAACAGACACTTCTCTGAAGAAGACATACAAATGGCTAACAGACACATGAAAAAATGTTCATCATCATTAGCCATCAGGGAAATTCAAATCAAAACCACATTGAGATACCACCTTACACAAGTTAGAATGGCAAAAATTGACAGGGCAAGAAACAAATGGTTGGAGAGGTTGTGGAGAAAGGGGAACCCTCTTACACTGTTGGCGGGAATGCAAGTTGGTACAGCCACTTTGGAAAACAGTGTGGAGGTGCCTCAAAAAATTAAATATAGAGCTACCCTGTGACCCAGCAATTGCACTCCTGGGTATTTATTCCAAAGACACAGATGCAGTGAAAAGAAGGGCCATATGCACCCCAATGTTCATAGCAGCAATGTCCATGATAGCCAAACTGTGGAAAGAGCTGAGATGCCCTTCAACAGATGAATGGATAAAGAAGATGTGGTCCATATATACAATGGAATATTACTCAGCCATCAGAAAGGATGAATACCCAACTTTTACATCAGCATGGAGGAGATTATGCTAAGTGAAATAAGTCAAGCAGAGAAAGTCAGTTATCATTTGGTTTCACTTATTTGTGGAACATAAGGAATAACAGAGGACATTAGGAGAAGAAAGGGAAAAATGAAGCGGGGGATATCGGAGGGAGAGATGAACCATGAGAGACTATGGACTCTGAGAAACAAACTGAGGGTTTTAGAGGGGAGGGGGGTGGGGGGATGGGTTAGCCTGGTGATGGGTTAGCCAGGTATTAAGGAGGGCACGTACTGCATGGAGCACTGGGTGTTATATGAAAACAATGAATCGTGGATCACCACATCAAAAACTAATGATGTATTGTATGGTGATTAACATAACATAATAAAATAAAATTTAAAAAAACTTAAAGAATTTTCTTTGAATATGAAACTAAATCCTTTCCAAATTTCTTGGCATTAAAATATCCTTTCTTTTATTACATTTTGGTGACATCAAATAGTAGTTTTATTGTGGCTATTTTTAAGGTCCTTAACTTACCAAAATAAAATGCTTAAAAATCCTAAACCAATCCTTAATTTTTCCAATTCCCTTCCCTTCCTCTCCCTTCTCCTTTCCTCTCCCCTCCTCATCTCTACTTTCTCAATAGTGTTCTTTCTCTCATTTTGACAGTCTATGAAAATCTCAAAGTCTGGAAGCCACAAGGTGAAGGGATAGCTTCTCTTGAAACATTGGTAGTATCTTATCTGGTAACAACACTCATTTTAGTTCATATTAATCATCAATTTCCCTGAAGTTCTTCAGGGTTTAAATCATAGAGTGAGTCATTTGGAGAAAGAATGAGGGATAATATGCTCATGTCATTATTCAAGTGTGGGACATCAGGATCAGATGGTTTGGGAAGCACTTTGGTGGGCAATGGGTAGAAAGGGGAAGAAAACAGGACCACAGATATAAGAAATACCCAAATCCAAAAGTAACTGAGTTCACAAACTTTTTAAAAAAATTTCTTTAGAGAGAGAGAGATAGAGAGCAAGCACACAAGCCTGGGGAGGAGGGGCAGAGGGAGAGGGAGAGGCAGAATCCCAAGCAGGCTCCAAGCTCAGCGTGGAGCCTGATGCAGGGCTCAGCTCTCACAACCCTGAGATCATGACCCCAGCTGAAATCAAGGGTGAAAAACTTTTGGCATTTTGTTCTATGCTTTATTGCTATACACACTATCTATAAATGTAGGTGTTAAGGATAAGTAATTTCAAATTTATTCTATAGTATCAGAATTTAATAAGTTTCCTTTCACTGAATTTACTGTGTTGCTGTTGGTTATGTTAATTGGATACTTTAACTTTTTCTGGCATTTTTCCCACAAAATGCCTTTATTCATAAGAACAAAGAAATTAAATCTCTAAGGGAGTTAGAAAGGGGGCAAAGTAAAGCATAAAGGATATACATCAAAACAGCAGAATTATTAAACAAAATCAATATTCAACTTTTTTGAAACAAATTGGCAAATTTGGTTAACTCTTGATCCAAATTGTTGGTGTTAATTAAATCAAGGAAGAAGAAGATATGAACTCCCATTGTTAAGCAAACCTAGAGAAAACTAGTGAAAGTCATCAGGCTAAGATATGAAATGGCGGAAATTTACATACCTTTCTGAAAAGTGAATTTAGTTTGAGCAATCAGGTATTTGTACTCGATGCTGGAAAATGGAGAATTCATTTGATTCAATCATGTGAGGTGACATAAGGAACTTGCAGGTGCACAAAATAAAGAGGGGCACATCTATATAGTGCAGTCTGGATTTGTGTTTAAGTTTTCAGGTACCTCTTGGGCTCCTGAATTGATCTGCTTGTCATCCATCACAGACGTCCAACGTCAGATACAGTTCCAAGATTGGCAACAGAGAACACTCTGCTAGAAAGACCCAGGCAGAAATGAAGGACCACTTGCCGAGAAGAAGAGCTGGGTGGGAACCACGCTGCATATCCATTGAAAAAATGAACATCTAGTGGGACTGAAGGATGGGTGGGGCTTGACCGACTGAGCCACCCAGGTACCTCCTGAGTTCACAATCTTATCCAGGACCAGAACAATCAGCAAAGTACATGAAATTACTTGAAATTGAATCCAAGGCTCCACTCTGTAACTCACATATGACTTATGCAAGTCTCATCCAGAACCCTCTACTTCTCCAAGCACTGAGAAGTACATGATGTCCTTCAATGAATGCCCCATTAGGTTCTTCCCTTATGTGCAGTGAACATGTTTTTCTGTATTTCTAATACATCCTCAGGGAACCAACCTTCCCCCCAGTCTTTAATAATACCTCTCAGTGCAAGTGGTTCAGGTGATTCCTAAGTCCCCACCTTTGTCTGATGCCCCACTAGTCTTAGGAATGGACTCTTGATCAATTCTGGCTACCCGTCTTGCTGGCGACAAAGATTGGGGAATGGGCAGGAGATCCAACCCAAGTTAATCTGAGCCCTCTCTTGACCCTTGCCAGAACTACTGGAAGAGGTGGTATCTTTTCCTCTGAGATCACAAGTTCACAGTTGTACGTAGACTCGGGGTTGCAAGGGACTTGTGAGTGTAGGACTAGAGCAGGCATAAGCACTGCTAAGGACAGCCTTCAAATCCAGGATCCCATACATCTTGATTTCCTAAGAGTTCTTTCTCTCTTTTCTTTTTTTTCTTCTGCTAAGCTAGACTGAGTTAGGTTTCTACCCCTTAACAAAAGTCTCATAAGAGTATACAGTTTTGTGTCTGAGGGCCTTTCCTCTTAGAGATCTCTCACCTTAGGAAGGTCTGTCTGAGATCCCTGGGACCTCCAGGAACATTCTCACTAAGCTTGCTTTTATTTGTGTCTCTAGCATACTTGTTCCCTTGGAGTCTCCTCAGGAGAGATACAGGGGAGCAGAGTGGAGAGAAGTAGGTCTGTCTCTGGGTACCTCTTCCATCATCCATTGGTGTCTGGTTTAACCAAGAAGGAAAGCGCCATTAGGCTAATATCTCAGAGGACCTGTTAGAAAGATGGCTGTGTGTAAAACTTATGACCAAAGACTAGAAAAAGAACTTTTTTTTTTTTTTTTGCTCCTCTCTGGAATGATTTATATTCCACTAAGAATTGACAGCAGAGCTATTCTCTCCCTGCTAAGTGCCAAATCCTCACTTGGAATGTGCCCAGCCAGCTCACTAGAGATTTCCCTCAGAATCCAAGGAGCCATCGTATGAGAAAAGACCCTGTTCTAGTAGAAAGTTGGAACAGTTCTTTGCCCACTGACAGCTGTCTTTCAGTAAACAGGGTGGATGGCTCCAGAGTGCAGATGGACTTAGTTGCTTGAAAGCTGGAAAACACGTTGTTGCTTTCTGACTTGAACATTTTGGTGAATCTTTATAGCTGTTTCCTTCCCAGAAAAGAATAAATCTTAACCACAATAAAATTTATGCTCCCATCAAGAATTTCTCAAGTGCTTTATCCAAGACCAAAAATGAAAGAAAAACAACAAAGCCCTGAAGGAGAGGGTGAACCACAGGGCCTAACTCTAGGATATTTTGTCTTGGTGTCACCGTGTCCCACATACTAATTTGCAGTGACTGACAGATGAAGTGCCTAGCTCAGGGGGAGGAGGAGAGTTGTTTATGCATGGTAGCAATGGACAGAAATTTATGCCCTGAAATTTTTAGTAAAGGCTATCAGGCTGTTTGAGCAACCAGAAAAGCCTCACTTGGAAAGGAAAGCCACCACAACCTTGAAATCTAAAGCACAGACACAAATGCACAATCAGAAACTAAACTTTCTAATAAAATGTGTAAATCCACTCTCAAAGAGAATCTGGCATCCTACTCATCATCCCAGAAAGCCTTTGCTCATATCTGAAATTATCCAGGAACCTGGTAATAATGTCATTATGAGACATGAAAGGGGTTGGAGAGGGAGATAAACTGAGGAAAACCTGTGGAATTGTATTTATTAGTTGTATTTATTAATACAAGGAAATGTGCTATCTGGACTCGAAAAGCATGAGATAATTAAAATATTATCCTGATTTCCTGCTATTGCGGATGATACCCAGGAAAGATCTTCATAATGGGAATGGGTTGGAAGTCGTAATAGTGGATCTGGACCGATTTGGACTGGGGTGTGTTTCTTGTGGTTTCTCCAGAAGTACCTTCAGCCTGGATGGCAGTCTTGGGGACTTGGACCAATATCGAAATCTGACACCCGGGCAGTGAAAACCCAAACCTTCATCCTGAAGATCTGACTCTAGCATATACATATCTTGGCTTCACAGGCTTCAGCTGTAACATTCTATGCAACGTCTCACACTTCCCTCTTTTACTAGTTTTCTTTCTTCCAAACCAATGTTCACAAAGCTTGAATACGAGGAGCAGATTGCCTTCTGCCGAAGCTCCTCAAAAAGAGAGTGACGATGACAGGGCTGTACCTTCTCATCATCAAACTGCCACCCAGAGAGAGGATGAGGGTGAAGCCAGTCACTGTGGATCCCCTACCAGAACTCTCCCGGTGTTGTGGTTTTGAAAAATCTGGAAATCAGTGAGCATTCCTCTCCCCAGCATCCGTCCCCTTTATAAAACAAAACAAAACAAAACAAAACAAAAAACAAAACAATAGGGTGCCTGGGTGGCTCAGTCAGTTAAGTGTCTGCCTTTGGCTCAGGTCATGATCTCAGCATCCTGGGATCCAGTCCCGCATTGGGCTTCCTGCTCAGTGGGGAGCCTGTTTCTCCCTCTCCTTCTGCCACCTGCTCATGCTCTCTCTCAAATAAATAAATAAAATCTTTAAAAAAAAACCCCAAAATAAAAAAAAAAACAATGATTCAACTTCAAGCAGCTGTAAAGATGAAAATCAGAGGGTATTCTCGAGGACTGATAAAAAAAAATGATCTCTATTCCTTTAAGCTCTCAGAGGAGAGTTGTATGTAAGCATCACCTGGTTTGTTTTATTACCTTCTCCCTTTGCTAGAATTTGCAATGTCCATACAAGGTCTAGAAATATATTTATTTGGGGCGCCTGGGTGGCTCAGTCAAAGATCTGCCTTTGGCTCAGGTCATGATCCTGGGGTCCTGGGATCGAGCTCTGCATCAGTCTCCCTGCTCGGTGGGGAGCCTGCTTCTCCCCCTGCCTGCCACTCTCCCTGCTTGTGCTCTCTCTCTGACAAATAAATAAATCAAATCTTTAAAAAAAGAAATATTTTTCTTCAACTCTAGATAACCTTATGCTTCTGAATCTTCACACATTGCTGCCCCTGACCGCCCTGCGCAGACGGGTATTATGCTTCTGGCTGAGGGCACATCCACTTAAACCAAAGGCAAGATTGTGATTAGAGTAAAATAAGAGTCTGAAAACTCTGTATTTCTCCCTGCACTGTTGACAGACTTTCTTTCTGGGGTGGGGGGTGGGGTTGGTATGTATATGTACATCCGGTCTTCTTTTAACTTGACCATGCTTTCCCATGGTTATAATACTGCCGGGTAAGAGAAGCTGTTTTTGTGGCTTTTGTATGAGAAATGGAAATAATAGGAAGGTAAAGTCATTTGGCTCCACTTCACAGAGCAAATTTACCATGGCATGTCCCTCAGCTAAACCTGTTTTCAGAGTCCCCATGCTCTTTTTACCTGCATCAAGAAGAGAATCAAGTGCTCCTTCTGGCCTGGGAAAGGTAATGGGATTTGATGAGGAAGAAAGTGGACATGATTATGCATGGTTATGAAACTAACTAGAGTCAGTGAAACTCTGCAAGTAGATGGAAAATTAACTCAGCCCTAACTTACAAGGACTTGGGTTTTATGACTTCACAGGCAAGCTTGGCCAGTCACCTGAGAGCACAGGGAACTGCTTGCTAGTTGTGAAAATCGATAATGTGTCACTGTCAGGTCTAATTTTGTTTCCTGTCCTGGGAAAAGGTCATCCCTCCCTACTTTCTTATTACATTTGAAAAATAAATAACCATGGCAGTATCTCAATAGACTTTATGTGTTTATTTTACACTCAAAGAATGTGAAATAATTGGGCAATGTGTCGCAGGAAGAAAGACCAGCAGAGTGGCTTGTTCTGTTTAATAAACCAACTCCGACTCTATCCACTGAAAAGGTGGTTATTGACAGTTATATATCTTGTTCATGAGCACAGACCGAAAACTTTATCAGGGGGAAATAAAAATTGTAGCTGATGGAACAGCTTTACCGGTTTAGGGCCATTGCTTCAAAGAAAAAGTACAAATGTTTGAACTTCCTATCCATTTGTTATTGGACAAAGGAAGAAGGAAACATTTCACAGAGATAAGCTGCCCTGTTGAGCACTGAAGGAATTTAAAAGCAAAAATATCAGTATTGACATAATTACAGATACAGAATTCTAGATGACTTTAAAAAACATTTACCCCTTTTTTTTTCTTCATTGTGGTTTAAAAAAAATTACTTTGCCAAGAGTAGCCATACACATGCATTAAATATAAGATAGGAAAGCTTCTCTCTGCTCTCTTCAAAAGCTAAGAATATTTTCCTTAAAATGTATCCTAGAATGGTGGTTGCCAGGAGCTGGAGAATGGGAGAAATGGGAAGATGGTGGTTATAGGGTAGACACAAGGTTTCAGTTATGCAGGTTAAGTAAGTTCTGGAGACTCAATATACAGGGTTAGTAACTATAGTTAACAATACTATATTGTATACTTGAAATTTGTTAAGAGAGTAGATCCTAAATGTTCTCACCTCACACACACACACACAAATGGTAACTATGTGAAGGGATGGATTTACTTGTTAATTAGCTTGATTATAGTGATCATTTCACAATGCATACATATAGCAATGTACCCCTTAAATATATACAATGTTTGTCAATTACATTTCCATAAAGCTGAAAAAAATAAGAATAAAATATAACTTACCTTTTATGATGAGTGAGCCTGAGTAAGTAAGGAAATGCTAAGGGGTAACTTCGAAACAAATTATCACTAAAACTTGAAGGTATATATGACTCACCTATGATGAAAGTTAATTACCATTATTAATTATAATGACTATTTTAGGTTTGCATTTTGAGAATATTCCAGAGCTTTCTAATTCTAACAGCACCTGTCAGAGGCAGGTAATGGGGAATAACTTGTCTCTAAGGCACAAAGTGTTTCTGTGGCTCATCAAAGGTCACAAAGTCCCTGAGGGAACTAGAAGCGCACCCACAACTTCTCTCCAGGAAGCATGCACTTCAGCTGTGAATGTAGATGTAGTCACAGAAGCGAGATGAAGCCAGCACACTGGAGCACAGGGAAGATTCCTACAGACACCAGACCTATTACCCAGAATGTGGTTTTCTGCCCCAAATAGCAGCTTGTAGACCACTTATCTGAAAGGAGAACTGCTGTCCATAGGCGGCATATGGCTTGATGACCAAATTGGAAAGTTGAAATACTGCTTTCAGAAAAAGAGCCCGAGAACCCACATGGGACTCCCTAATCTGAGAAAGAAGGTTCCTGGTTTCAGTCCAAATCCATAAAACACATGGGAATCCCAAGTATGTTTTTATCACAGTCTGTTGTTATTGATCATTACGAAGTTCTGTGAATTAAACACCACTCGACTCCGCCATCCATGCCTTTCTATCCGAAGTTCTGTGCTCTCAACAGAATTTTCCTATCGAAAGATGGCTGTCATTTAAAGCATTTTGTAGTTTGTGAAATAAATCTGCTCCTTTTGTGATCTTCCATAAAAATAAAATGCCCCGAAGTTAGAGTCAGGAAAAGGCCAAACCCCGAGACAAGCCCGAGGCTTTATGTTCTCTCACCTCAGTGCAGGAAACAGCTAAGAAAAGTCACAGAGCCTGTATTTATGGCAGGGCAATGACGTCATAAGAGTAATAACAACAGCAATGACAAGATCAGTAATGACGGCTGTCATTTAGTACATAGACCATAGAAAAACATTTCCGAGAGACCTCATGAGTAGAATCTCATTTTACAGAATCCAAGTCTGTGTCGCTTTCCTAACATCTTAGACCTACAAATGACAAGACAGAGCTTCTGTATCTAAATTGTGTCCTTTCTCTTTTTCCACGACATCTGCCACCTTGTGGAACTTAATGCTTGGAGAGAAGAGGAATTTTCATAACTCTCATCTGACTGTGAAAGGTTGAGGGGATATACTCCCAAGTGGGTATATTCTCTTGAAGTGTGTATTTATTTTTCATCATCATCATCATTATTTTTACTTTTAAAGATAGCTCTTCACTTGGTGCCCTAATCTGGTGGCATGACTCCAAACCGTGGGTGGTGTGAACCCTCATGAATGCAAAGGAAGTGCACAATTTTACTCAGCTTGAGGTGGGACTTGGTAGAGAGATTTGGATTTTTGAAGACTTTGGGACAAAAAGCCATAGCTATTCAGGGTGATGTTTAATGACGGTTCTGTGGCTCATTAGCATCTTTGTCAGTATGCGAGAAGGAAGTCAGGAACTTTAGGCTCTCATTAATTTATGCATGTGCCAAAGGCATGCACACACTTTCGCAACCATTGTAAGACATGAGCAGCAATACAATGACACTAGTTGATTGTGTTTCTCACCCCATTCCTTGGAAGTTATCCTAAATGACCTTTGAAACAGCTTGTTCTATAGGCAGCTTCTCTATGCTTCATGTTGACTAGCTTTCAGCCACCCTGGTCTCCTTATTTTACCTTTCTCCACGTTTTGTTGTTCTGTTCTATATGTCAAATTGTCAGTAGTCTTACCTTCTTCCCCATCACCACTCTTGTTAGCAACAGTTTATAATCAGCTCTCATTCAGATGATCAAAATCTCATCTAGCCTGCTTTCTGGCTTCTTTAGTTGAGATGCATTATGAAGAACACTGCTAAAATAATTTTCACCAAATGTAATTCACATCTTATTAGACCTCTACTCTAAGGACACCAGCGGCTCCCCATTACCTGTAAAAGTAAATCCAAGTCTAGATGATGAGCTTCTGCCCTTCTCTTAATACTTATTACTCTCTCTTATCCCTATGCTTTTCCCAACAAAGCTTCCTTCCTTCAACAGCCACACCCATGAAGCTCTAGTCCAAATGGTTAATAAGGAGCCACATGCAATTGATTCGAATTTTACCTTCACTCTCCCTCCCCTCTCCTCATTGGTAAAGATGATAATGAGTGGCAGAGCTAACAGATTTCTCCATGTAATGTCATCCTCAATAAATCTATGACTTGATCTCTTTCATCATCTTCAAAATCCCAACTTCTCTGCCAATTCTTACCTCAATTTGAATAAAACATTCATCTACTGCCAGGGTTTTGGAGCCCTCCATGGTGATAACAGAAAATATAGACATCACACTGCATCATCATCAATCATTTTAGGGTTGTTTCGTCCCTAAAGCTAATTCTGTGCATGGTAGGAGTTCAATAACTATCTGTTGATTGTATTCATAGAAGATTGACAGTATAATAAAATGTAATCATTAGGATTATTATAGTAAAGGTCAATCTGAATTACACAGTCATTGTTTTCAAAGACATATAGAATGGATTAAACAGGGCTAAGGGCAATGCTAAGTGGCAATCTTCCAGATTTCTATTTTGATGACAAGATTATTGAGATTCATCATCAGAATACTATTGGAATGGAACTGGTATCTTAAAGCTCTGGAAGCATTCCTTTTGGAATCATGTTTATTCATTCACTTCTTTGGCAAATCTTTTCTTCTTACATGGAGCATAGGTAACCATAATGCTCCCGAAAGTGTCAGTGGGGTGAGATAGAAAGTGAGGTTTCATTTTCTAGGTCAGAAAGATGTGACATTCACTTGCTGTAATAAAATTCTTAATAGTCCTTATTGATTGTAATAGTTGGACCAATTCTTTCTGCCTCCAACAACTAGTCAAATTACCTTATTGCCTTTTTAAGGTCACAGCTCATGAAGAACTATCCTACAACATGAACACCCAAAGGTGTTCTCTCCAGCTTGAAAAAGGCTCCACATGGGCAAACTGTTCCTCTTATTGTCCCTGAAACATACATTGCATTGTCTACCTCTTTGCTTTTACCTGAGACATATCTGTCTTTTTTTTGTATCCAGTCTCCACTCAACTTTCAAAGAGTAAGTCAATTTCATATCCTCTTCGAAGGCTTCCACGATCATCCCAGATCTCTCCTTCTGGGAACTTCAGAGTCCACACTCTGTTGAGTACTCTGCACTTATCCACCTCCTGGTTGTATTTCTTTGTCCATGCAAAGCATCTCCCTGCAAACTGTTGTAAGCTCCTTGAAGAGGGAGAACTCCTTTGCTCTCTTTTCCTAGAATCACTGATTCATTCATTTAAATTTTTTTTTCTTCTGTGGGCTAAATTCATGTTAAAAAAAAATACATAAAAGTCCCCACAGGGTTGCCCCAGGGATCATACGGCCCATTTTAAAGATGAGTAAATCAAGATTCAGAAAGATTCTTTTCAGAATTTCTGTTCGGAAAAACTGCAAAATTCCATAGCAGGATTTGAGCATGAAAACATTGCACTACTCATTTTATCAGAACTTTCCACCCTCTTCATGACCCTTATGGCAGGACTCACCACTGCTTTTCTGCAGCGACTTTGGTCTTCTGTCTCTGTATTAGTTTACTAGAGCTGCCATAAGTAATTACTATAGACTGGGGGCTTAGACAACAGAAATTTATTTTCTCAGTTATGGAGGCTCAAAGTCTGAGATGAAGGTGCTGATAGAGCTGATTTCTTCTGAGGCTGCTCTGCTTGGCTTGTGGATGGCTGTCTTTTCTCTGTGTTTTCTCATCTTCCTTCTTTACGTGTCTGTGTCTGAATTCCCTCTTCTTATAAGGGCACCAGTCATATTGGATTAGGGCCCACCCTGATGACCTCATTTTAACTTAATTACCCTTTAAAGACCCTATCTCCAAATATGGTCATGTTCTGAGCCACTTGGGATTAGGGTTTCAACATATGAATTTGGGGGAGGAGGGAGAGAGACAGTTCAGTGCAGAATAGTCTCCTTTAAAATTTTTTCTTCCATTTACTCTGTGGTGGAGGCTTTCTGGAACGACTATTAAACCGAAACTATCGACTTTTTGTCCCTTCCTTCCACGTCAGTTCAATATCAGCAGCTAGCTTTTTCCAGTGAGTTTATTTTTCTTAAGAAGAACATGATTCCTTCACATTCCAATAGGAACAGCAGTGCTGCTATAGTTGTGAAAATTTCTTTGAGATTTGTAATATGTACCGAGGCTCCACCCACCCTCTTACTCATTGAGTCCTTGATGCCTAGGAACTCCACCACTGCAATTCCCAAAACCGAGCACCCTCCAAATGGGACCAAGTTACACTCGGTTTTTCTTCGTAGCAAAGCCTTTGGTGGGGCACCAGGCAATTGCCAAGACATGTTGGAAAATATCTGTCAGGTTACCTCAGTCTACACTCAATCAGGCAGTGAAATAGCACAACTTGAGTAATTACATGGAATTAAAAATAAAACACACCCTAGAGACAGCCCTTTCTGCACAACAGCTTTCTAACCAAATGCCACTACAAATAGATTTCACCCAAAGGTGATGGAGGGTAAAATCTGTGGATTAAGATACAGACGGAATGCCATGACTCTGAGTTTTAAATATCAGACTGCAGAGCAGTCGAATTGCATATAATTTTATTTTTCATCCCGTATCATCTCAGAGGACATGATGTGACTGGGTACATTTTACTTTCCACTTTAATTATCCATTAGAGCTTAGGGCATAGATCTGTCTTCTTCTATCCCGATGGCTGCCATGATGGTTCAATGCCACAACAGAGAAAGAGGGAGACAGGCACTCACCAAAACTCCATCGGATTGTCTGAAGGAGGGAGGGAATCAGTGTTGACAAAAGCAGGAGCACAGCACATTCCCATAGGCACTGGCTCAGGCTCAGGATTATTCTCTAGGTCCCTTTCATGGAATTTTCAATATAATGATTAGATTCTGTGATAAAATGAGAATAATAAAGAGATAAGTGTGAGCATCGTTGGTTTACGTAGTCATATAATACAGCCATCCATTCGACATATAGTAACTGAAAGCTTACTACGTGCCTGATACCGTGCTCGCAGAAGTCGTGTTGATGTACATATTTTTAGCTTTGCCAAGGCCTCAACAACACTCTGATCTGGAAAAAAAGAAAGAAAGAAAGAAGAAAATGGTGTTTTTGAGATAATAAGAGCAAGCATTTATAAAGTGCTTCCTCTGTGCCAAGCACTGTTCTAAAGCTGTTACACATATGAAATCATATAGCCTTCATAGCCACCTCCTCCAGGAAAAACTATTATGATTTGTTTCACGGTTGGGGGGACTGTAACACAGGCAGACAAAGTAAGCCATTCTTGGTTGCCTTGCTCATAAGTGGGACAGCCATGACTGGGGCCTGGACAACTGAACTCTGGAATCAATATTTTTATCATTTCTTGGGGGGCAAATTCCATATACAAACTCTTATGTACTTTGACGCCAGACTATATTTTTTTTCTTTGCTTGTTTGTTTGTTTATTTTTGGCCACTGGGTTAGGGGAAAATTATAAGGGACAGCTTTCTAGCACATTCAAATTATATTGTGTGAGATTATTCACATGGGTCGATAGTAACATCATCATAGATCTAAAAATGCCAGAAGCCAAGGAGATGCATATTAATCTCAGTAAGCAAATAGAAGACATTAAATTCTGTTTACTTTCAATAAACTAGTCAGTCTTTAAAGTTCTATCAAGTTCTGGAGCGTGGAAGCATAATCCACTGAAGCTTTTGGCATCTGTATAAGTTCCACGTATCTGGGGTTTATAGAATTGTTATCTTTCCTGGGTTGGGATGGGGAAATTATAAAGAGTAGGAAAAGTGAAAGAGAGGATAAGAACTTGCATTTCAGCAATCAAGTATTTCTGGTAGTTAAAAAAAAAAACACAAAAAAACTAGTCAACTAGTACTTACCTGTTACTGGAAAGATCTGAACTGCACCAATTCCTTTTTGCCATCATATAAACTTTGAACTACCTTCTGCCATCCAGCTGTGTCCCGCAGTTGCTCAATGCCAAGCTCAAGAGCTTCCTTCCCAGTAAGGAGAACAAATAACCTTCCTTTTGATTATTCATTTATATTGGTATCTTTCCATTCCAATGAATACTTTTAAAAGAAAACTTTCTCTTCCAGATTGCCTTGTAATGGAGTAAATTTTGCAAACATCTCCTCTAATTGGTCTTCTACTTGATTGCTAACTCTATCAATGACCTCAATTCAAATAGAAATCTGTCACTTTAGAAGAAAGTAACTTCTCTTTATATTATTTTCATCACTCTGTGTTTATATTTATGAAAACATTAACTGGGAAGTGAATCCTACAAACATCAAATATATATGAAGATTATGTATTATAAAGTAAAATTCATAATTGAATTAAGCATTCATAATTCAAAATTACTTTAGGGAGCCTCTTACATTTCATTTTTATAATTTGACATGACATCGGCATTCACTTTTAAAAGACGTGTGTATGACTAGGAGACAATTCTCAATGGATAGGTTATTCTGCACATTTTGTAAGCAGAGGTACTGACTGCCTTTGTTCTGAGTTATCTTTTCAGAGCTTTTTGTGTGGCAAATTGCCTTTGAAGTTAGAAAGAGTGTCTCTCTCTGGAGCAAAGAACAGGCAGGCTTACAGTAAGAGATTCTGGTTCCCTAAGCTCATGGTTCCTATCTTGTAATGCATCCCACTGTGTGCATATAGATGTCACCTGGCTCCCTTTGAATGGCGCCGTGTAATTGGGGCTGTGGAATGGCACAAGAGAATGTTAATACTTGGCTTATTGTTATTGCTGCGAGCCAAAAGTTCTTTGTCTCTGACTCAGGAGTCTCATGTTTGGGGCCAGCATCTACATGACGATGGCAGGCTAATTTGTTAGCTTCTAAATAAGGTCAAATCTTAGATCCTTCATGGTTTCTGACACACGGACTATGTAAAATAATTTCATTTTGAATGGGTGCTCTTAACAATGAACCAGACATAAAAGATTTCCTCTGAGATCTTACCTGTAAATGAAATCTATTTCGAATCCTATTTCAGAGAAGAATGGATACATCAATTTAACGATTGACTTTGTATCCCTAAAACTCTGTAATGAAATATCCATAAAACCAGTCCTATCTGGAGGTAATAGAGGGAAGCAGGGGATGATGTAATTTATAAAAGTTCTTCTTGCACGTTGGCTTTAATCTTCTTATGACACATTTTCCAAAAGCAAGTGACATGCCAGCAAAAGACAATTCCAGGCATTTTCAAGCTTGTGAAAGTCACAATCAATAGGAGACGACTAGTTCCAGATCTTTTTCCAGGTTTCTGATCATCATATTAACATAAGGAGGATTTGGATTAAATATCAGATAATAAAGGAGAAAAAGGTATAGATAGCAAGACTTATTTGAAGAGGTGAAATCTTTCTTCACTTGGTGATTGCTTGATTAGAAGAAGCATGCTCATAAGCAGCTGTTAATAATTAAGAGTGGCATGTATTAACTTAGTCTCCATTTCATTACTTGCCTTGCTCACACAGCAATCAATCAGGTCACCTTTGCCTTACTGAGCCAGCAGGAGAGAGAGGCAAAAATCAGCAGCGTGTGTGGTCAGTTGAAGAGCTCCCCTCCAAGTAAATTCGGTGTTTCATGTGGGAGCAAAATTCCACTTGACTAATGTTACTTCACCTCCATTAGAATGTTTTCCCTGCTCCTATTTTCTATCAGTCCAGGGGTTTATAACCCTCTGAAGTCATTTTGGTAATCAAAATAGTCTAATGAGGGTAGGGAGAAGAGAAATGGAAAATGATGTTCACATCATTCACCTCCTTTACTTAGGACTGACCTGGGCTCTGAGCCTCTTCTCTCTTCCCACTCAGCCTGCTCTGTCTTGGACTAGCCATGTCCTGGAAGGAACTGCCTCACCAACGTTTGCTTCATAAATGTTGGAGAGACTCCAAAAATCAGGTCAGGAAAACTATCTCCAACATGTGGGTACAAATAAGGTAATGCTGAGTAATAGGTAAAATTGACTGGCTCACGGCACCTACTTGCCCAGTGAGGCCCTCATCTGCCACCCTAAATCTTTCCCACTTAGTTTTGGGATTTTCCAACTTAGTTTGTGGTTCTCCTGTGTGGTCACCACGGGTCCTCTTCTGTTTGCACGTTGGCCCACATGATATCTACCACTGCCGGAGCCCATTAGCACCTGGGTCCACTGCCAGAGTATAAATCCCAAATGTCCCCCAGTTGCAGGCCTGTGGGCACCCACCCTTGTGCCCTTTCTGCCCCCCTCATATATAAGGAGAATGTTCCCCTTCTCATTCTATTCCTGTCCCTATTATGTGCTGTCCTTTGTCACTGAGGCCTGAGAGAAGCTCTGCACGATGATCTGTATCTCTCAAAGTCCCTCCTTCAGTATCTGTCTTCAGTTTCTCTTGTGAGAAAGCTCCCACCTAGTCCATGAGCCAGGCTGAGAGAGAGGCATATGCTTTTCCTTGCCTCTAACTCCAAGTGCTCTTGTGCAAACCTCCTCCTCAAAGGCCCTTCCCTTCAATGCAAATTAATATACAAATAGGCCTCGGGGATACTTCTCCACCACTAATCATCATCCTGATGTGAATAATTTGGTACAGCCTCCCTGACCCCGGGACAATATTTTATAATTCTTTGATGTCCTTCACAACAACCACCACAGAACTGAGAAGAGCAGTCAAACACCATGAGATCCAGCAAATGCCTGGTGACTTGTTAACTAATAAATACCTCTCCTGTTCTGAACAATGAGGAGTCGAAAGTAGAGATAAGACCTAAATCATAAAAACCTATGCACCCACCGTGAACACTGTTCAAACAAAAACTTGTTTAGGTAGTGTTACTATTTTTAGAGAACAGAGCCAACTTGCATTAATCAATATGACACAGAGAACCTCTTAGTAAAATGGGCACCAGGCTGCTGGCTGGTTTATAAAATCTTCACAAGTGTGGCCCCCAAATCCAATTCATCTGAGTCATCCATGTTTGTACCAGGCAAGGCATCCTGATTTCGAGATGCTTGCCTCTTCATGCATGGGCAAGCAATCTCTGGTTGTCTCACCTTCATCCAAAAACTCATTGCTGTTGGGTGCTCCATAGTAAACACAGGGAAAGGAGGGCATCCTGATAGTGGTTACCTTGGCTTCAGCTATTTGAGGACTTCTGGGAGCGGCTAGTAGTTCTGAGTCAGGAAGTTACCAAGGCAACAACGAAATGCTCTCTCTGGCAGGAAGGCTCTGCATCAGGTCCAAGAGGGTTACGAAAGAGTTACAGCTGCCACAATGGAGTCAACCCTTCTCCCTGCTCTTCATAAAGTTAAGGCTTTTCTAGTCCTCAAAGGACATAGCAATCTGGAAGAAAGTGAAGGAGTTCCACTTGAAATCGTTTGGAAATAGGAGGAATGGAAATGGGACACACTAAAGAAGATTATATAGGCTTGAAAAAAGTTAGGACAAAGTCAAAAGGAAACAGCCCCTTGGTGCTGATCCTTCAGATCCTCCAGAAACCTGCGCCCATGAGTTTGTTGGAGAACTTATTTGAGAGGTTTTTGGTAGCATAACTCATACATTTTATGAGATTACTACAATTCTGTCAAGTAAGTGGAAGAAAGTAAAGAGGGAGGACATTAGAATGAAGAGCCTAGACATCTCTGGAGCCTCCATCTGATTGCATAAACAGAAAACTAAGAGTAAATCTAATTTTCCCAATAGTCGTGCAGAGATCATCACAAAATGATGACGTCCAAAAGATTAGTGCAACTTGCAGTTTTCAAACACTTTGTTCTGTTTTTCAGTGAAGAGAAAGGTAATACCTAAGAATCGGGTTTGCTTTAAACAATGTTTTAGAACTATGCTACTTCAGATGGCTGAGTATTAAGTTACAGAATTTTCAGTCTTATGGCATCTAACAAACCAAGACAAATGCCTTACTGCTCAGGTATTAAGTAAGCATGCATGTTAGTCAGTCTCCCAGACCATGCAGACCCAGAGACAATGCTTCTTTGAAGGGTCATTCCTTCTCCTTTTGCTTCTTCATCAGCTCAGATTTGCTTATTTGGTTCTCAAGAGTCCCCTTCCTCAGAAGGCAGGCATTCAAGTAAATCTATCTATCTATCTATCTGTCTGTCTATCTATCTATCTATCTATCTATCTATCTATCTATCTATCTATCAATCATCTGAGACAGAAGAGAGAGAGAAAGCATGAGCAAGGGGAGCAATAAAGGGAGAGGGAGAAGCAGACTCCCTGCCGAGCAGGGAGCCCGATGCGGGGCTTGATCCCAGGACCCCGGGATCATGACCTGAGCTGAAGGCAGACGCTTAACCGACTGAAACACCCAGGAGCCCCCATCCAAGCAAATCTGAGTAGGCAGGGATGAGAGTAGGGGGCATGCTTCCTAGCAGGTGTTTCTGAACAGGTGCTTCCAATGAAATGTCACTCTGAAGGTGTGAGCTGCTCCTCCTTCTGTTGCTCTTCTTCCCCTGCTTCTTCTATTGTCAGTTTGATAATCCCTCCCCATTCTTATTGAAGCAAATAGCATATCTCAAAAAATCCGTTAATTTGTTCATTCAACAGTAATTAATGGAGCGCATGCCCTGTGCCAAACACTATTGCCCGCCCTGGGGATACACTAATAAAAAATAGGGCTGAAAAGCCCTGAGCCCATGGAGTTTTGTCTTGGGGCGAGGTGGGGCAGAGGGGAGACAGAAAAAAAGCAAATACATAAAATATATCGGGACGGCAAGTGCTGTGGAGGAAAGTAAACAAGGATAAGAGGGAGAGCTGGGGAACTGGTCCAACCTTAAATGGGGTGCTCAGGAAGGCCTCCATGAGCAGGTGTCGGCTGAGCAGATGTCACGAGGTGAGGGAGCAAGCCAAGTGTGAATCTGGGAAAATGTCCAGGGAGACAGAAGAGGAAGAGTAAAGGTATGAGGCAGGAGTGAGCTTGGCTGGTTCAGAGCCAGCAGGACACTAGTGTGGTGGGAATGGGGTGAGCTAAGGGGAAGAGATGAGGCCAGAGAGTGACCAGGGTGGGGAGGAGTAAGGAAAAGACTGTGCAGGGTTGGGGCCTGGAGACCACCATCAGAATTTGGCCTTTCTCACTGAGGAAGCATGACTATTGTTAACACTGCCGGCTGGGTCTCGTTGTCACAAGGACTGCATTCCACACTGGACCTATCTTTGCTCACTTCATCCTCACGATGATCTGGGCAGTTAGACATTATTGCCCCTACTTCACAGATGAGCAAACTGAAATCCAGAAGGATAAAGGGACTCACCCAAGACCACCTGGTTAAAAAGTATCTGACAGCAGGACCTACACCTGTCTAGTTCTCAGTGCACATTCCTGCCCTATGCAATCAATCCATCTCGCTAAGGTTCACAAATCAGTGGGGAGAGAAAGGATTAGTTGGTAAATATTGGGATAATTAAATTGTTACACTTGATCTTAGCCAAAAGGCTGAGAAGCGATGGGATAGTTAAATTGTTAATTAAAAATAACAGTTGAGGGGTGCCTGGGTAGCTCAGTCAGATAAGCATCCGTCTTTGCCACAGGTCATGATCCTGGGGTCCTGGGATCGAGCCCCATGTCTGGCTCCCTGCTCAGTGGGGAGTCTGCTTCTGCCTCTGCCTCTGCCTCTGCCCCTCCCCACCCCCACTCATGCTCTGTCTCTTAAATAAATAAATAAAATCTTTAAAATATTTATCTGTTGAGATCCTAACTCACACAATGGATTAGAATAAATTCCAGATGTACCAAGGAATTAAATATAAGTTAAACCTTAGAAAACTAGGAGAAAATCAGAGTGTCTCTTTAGCAAATTGCAAAACAGGAGAAAATGCACAAGATTAGGTGTGAGAGGAAACATTAGAAAGGAAAAGTTCAATAGATCTGACTATATAAAAATGTTAAAACTTCTTTTTGTACAAAATATAATCAAAATTCAGGGGTATTTCTAATTCAGATATTCAATAACTAAAGGGTCACTTTATTTTATAAAGAGCTCACATAAAGTATATAAGAAATATTGATGAAAATGCAATTAAAATTTGCAGAGGACACAAAATTTTTAAAGGTCACACTATAGCTAGTTCACAAACATGGAAAACCATTCACTTTTACTAAGAATCAAAAAAAGGAATGAAAATTTTTTTTCACATAAAAATTAACAGTCTTTCATGGCAATACTGACAAATACGAGCAAGGATGCATAGAAGAAAGAACAGCTTAGTTTTTATTTTATTTAATTCATTAATGTATGTAATTTTTTAGAACAGCTTAATTTTTGCTGTTGTTAGTTATGTAACTTATTAATGTCTGTGTTCCAGCTATAATCTCTTCTTGGCAAAGGAGTTTGCTTTTGCACTAAGTGGAATTCAAAATGACTATTTCAGGACACAAGAATTTTGGCTGTGGCAAAATCTGCAAGATGTAATCAAAGTACACCTGGCGCTCCTGGAAGGCCTTTTGCCAATGGTTCCTCTTGAATGTGCCTGTTTCCCTCTGCACAGAAGTATATGCACACACTGAAGTGGTCCTAAAGATCATGTATACCAAGAGATAATGGGAAAGACAAATCTTAGCAATCCACATGATGGCTACTGCTAACCAATTTGTGTTTCTTTATTTTTTTTATTTTTGAAGATTTTATTTATTTATTTGAGAGAGAGAGAGAGAGAGACCGTGAGAGCATAAGATGGGGGGAGGGGCAGAGGCAGAGGGAGAAGCAGACTCCCTGCTAAGCAGGGAGCTCAATGTGGGACTCGATCCCAGGACCTGGAGATCATGACCTGAACTGAAGGCAGACGCTTATCTGACTGAGCCCCCTAGGAGCCCCCCATCTTGTGTTTCTGGAGGACTTTCTACACTCCTACATCTCAGTCTCAATTTCTGTGAGAGCTCTGTGGTGACTAGTGCCAAAGGGTTCTTCCATTTGCATGAGTACGACTTTCCCACTCACTCAGCCTCCCCCTAATCTGGAGAGTGAAGCTCATGGAAAAATCACATGGCAGGTTGCAATCAAGATGTTTCCCCTTCCCAAGGGAAATACTGTTTCAGAAAATAAATCTTTTTTTTTTCCTTCCATAATCTGCTGTGTCTCCAATTTGCACATAGGAGGATTTTTTATGAGTGGTTTCGAAACATCATTTGGAATATCTACATTATTCTGATGAAAGTCATTGGAGTTTGCTTGATACCATTTGGTACGGGGCAAGTTGACTTTGGCAAGAACAACTGCTTGAGCTGGGATCAGTACTGGGATTGTTTGGGAGGTGACGTTTCCTAGAAACCTCTATAATTACCCATTTGGTCTTCATAATAAATAAGAGAGACCAAGTTATTTACCTAAGAAGATTTTACAATGTGTTATGAAATACCCACTCAGCATATGGAGAACAATTTGTTTACTAGGAAAAAATACCTACTAGATGTAAAGGCAACTCATTCCTACCTGAAGCTTCTTGGACCCAAAGCCCTTACTTAGAATTTGGAATGGAATAACCTGTCTTGAAGAAATAAAATTGAAAGATGTTTCCATGATTCCTAGCTCTAAGAAAACTCATCAGGAAAAAAAAAGTAGGAGGACTGGAAAATGTGGTCCAAACAAACAAAACAAAAACTGAAATTTTATGGTGAGATTTATGTTTTTTTTAAATAATCATACAAACTACTTTATGATGAATCAAAGTTTAAATTTAAGTCCAGGATACATAAATGTCTTTTAAGATGTCATTACAAATAAAATGGTGATACAAGACACTTCTTATTCTTCATTATGAATTGGTATGTCTGTTTATGTGATGAGAAATAAGATTCTGGATGCTAATTCTTACTCTCACAAGAGGAAAGCTCTTTAGTATCACTGTACATTTCCCAGAAACCAGGCTGGGAAGATGGGATCCAGAAAAGAAAATTTAACATTTTTTAAAAGATTTTATTTATTTATTTGAGAGAGAAAGAGAGAGAGAGTATTAGCAGGGGGAGGAGCAGAGGGAGAGAGAGAAGCCGACTCCCTGCTGAGCAGGGAGCCTGATGTGGGGATCGATCCCTGGACCCCGAGATTATGACCTGAGCTGAAGGCAGACACTTAACCAACTGAGCCACCCGGCTGCCCCAAATTTAACATTTTTTAAATACCTAATAAATGTCAGGAACTATTACATGCTTTGTTTTATTTTCAGTGTTTTCCTCACTTCATGTGAAGAAATATTTTGCCCATGATTACACATTTGATAACCTATTTTTTAAGCTCAAAAATTCCATGCAATGTCCACTATGATAGCATTTTATAAAGTATGTTCTATTAAAATATTAATCTGTGTTCCATGGTTAACCACCCCCCAAAAAAAAACCAAAAAACTGATTCCACAGTGATGCACATTCAGTAAAACTAGAAGACAATATTACATCGATGTTCCCCACAGACATCTCTGTGATTTTAATATGCAAATATAGATTTTGTGTGGTGGTACATGTTTAACAACGGACTCTCTTATTTAAATTTTATTCATATCTGATCAGAAAGAACGAGGTCTGATTTGTAGCATCTGCGTATTGCTAATTGCTATTTCCATGGTATAAATACTCCCAGGCCAGCAGATTTCATGCTACCAATGTGAAGATGAGAAGAGCTGTGTACATTTGGCCCTTAGGAGCCAGTATGAGCTAGTTCTTGCATTCCGCTGAGTCTGTTTATTATCTCATTGGATCCAGGGAGACTTATCTTACTAAATGTCTCCCAGGCTTGGGGTTCCCAGGAACATACTTTGGAAAACAGGGAATTTTTAACAAGGATCTGGCTCTCAGATCCCTACTTTTTTTATAAACAAGATTTGAATTCAAATATTGATTCACTGACCATGTAATCATTGTGCATACATAGTTGTTTAAATTTTAAAAAAATCCATTTCTAGGAATGAAAGTCTGCATTAACTGACTTCTTTTGATTTCTGTTTCCAGTTGTCTGGTATACATTTTCATTACAATTGAGAAGCTAAACTTTTCTTTGAAAAACTCACACCTCTCCCTTGGGATAGCGTGAGAGAGAGGTTACTGGTAGATTCTCTGCTTTGCACCTATAACTTTCCCACAGACTGATGCACAGGACATGCCCTCCCTGTTCTTGAATCAGATTCGGTTCATTTTCAGATCATTCATTCAATCACTCATTCAGGAAATAGTTATTAAGTGCCTACTTTGTGGAGCCACTGTTCTAGGCACTAGTGACAACACAGATAAACATTTCTGTCCTCAAGGAACTTATATTCTAGTGGGTGAAAACAAACACAAAATAAATATAATTAACCAGTACATTATATAGAATGTTTAAAAGATTGTAAGTGTTATGGGAAATAAAAGAAGTAGATCAGTATAAGGAGGAATGGGAGTGCACATGGGGAGTAGCATGAGGCATGAGACAGGATTGTCTCTTCTCATGGAGCAGGTGACATTAGCATGAAGCCTGGAAGAAGGAGAGGTAGTTAACCACATGCACATCTGGGGGAAGAGTGTTCCAGCCACAAGAACAGCTACAGCAAAGCTCCAAACGCAGAGTATGTCTGGCTTCCAAAAATAGAGAGGAGGGTAGTGTGGCTGGGATGGAGGGAAAGGGTAGTGGGAAATGGAGACCGGGAAGGAACAGGGTCTACAGGACACTGGACCAAGCAGGCCACTTGGCATACTTTAGCTTTTATTCTCCAGGCAATGGAGAGACATCGCAAATAGTGGATGGAAGGAGTAATGTGTGGATCTCACATTTTAACAGATCACTCCGGGTCCCATGAAGGATCAAGAGTGGAATTCAGGAGGCTATTGTGATGAACTTGATGAGAAATGAGAGAGTTCAAACCAGCATGGCAGCAGTGGAGGCAGAGAGAAAGAGTCAGACCTCATATAATGTAGAAATGGGATTTGCTGAAGGATAAGATGTGAGGTATAAGACAGTAAAGAGTGAAGGTGACTCCAAGGTTTTGGCTTTGAGCAACTGGAAGAATGAATTCCCATCCCCTGCAGTGGGGAAAGCTGCAGATAAAGCAGATTTCTTCAGATGGGGTGAGGGTGGCTTCGAAATTTTAGTTTTAGACATGGCTGAATTTGAAAAGCCAATTACACATCCAAGGGGAGATGGCCGATAGGCAGTTGACTCAGTGAAGCTGGGGCTTAGGATAAAGTCGGGTCTGGGCTTATATAATTGAAATTGTCATCATATAGATAGCATTTAAATCCATGATTACCATAGATTTAATACAGAGAGGGGAAAAAATGATGATGGATGCCCTGAACAGTCCAACAGTTGGTGTCTGGGGAGAAGAGGAGGGACCAGCAAAAGAGATAAGGGAAGAGTGGCCAGTTGGGTAGGAGAAAACCCAAGAGGGTGGAATGTCTTGTAAACTAAGTAAAAAATGAATCAAGAAGAAAGAAGTGACCAACTGTGTCACCGTTGGTCAAGCAAGACCCTGATGGAGAATTGGCCATTGGATTTAGCGACACAGAGGCCAGACTGCAGTTTCAGGGAAGTGATGACCTGTGAGTCTGCCCAGAGTTAGTTTAAGAAAGAATAAGAGGGGAGGAATTGGACACCAGGAGAGCAGACAAATGTTTTAAGGAGATTTCCTGCTAAAAGGGACAAAGAAATGGCCCAGTAGCTTTGGGGGGATGGGGCCAAGAAAAGGTTTTTCGATTCATTTTGCTTTGTTTTCATAACAAAGATTTAGTAGAGTGAAAAATAAATTCTGTTCAGAAAGAGGGCTGGCTGGAGGCAAAATTTTGAGGTAAACACAGATTATGTTTGATGCTCCACAACCTTCTTTTTCCCCTTCTTCACAACAACTCTGGAAGGTAAGAATTGCTATGTCTACAAATGAGGAAAATATGTCAGAAAGGGCTACACAACTTGCCTAGGATGACACGCTATCCTTGTGCCCTTGACAATGCTGTCAATGCTTTCCTCCCCTCAAATGCACATCCAGTCCTTCGAGCTCTATCCTTTCCACCGTCAACTCAGATCTGCTGCCGCTCCTTCTAGATTTCTCTCTCCATCTGCCATCAATATTTAATGGCCAATTATCTTTGCATTTTCAGCTAGGTAAACAATTTCTGTAGAAGGTGTGAATGTGTTGCTCCTTGAGGGGAATTTAAATTTGAACAGTTATTTCTAGAAAAAAAGAGAGAAAGCTGCCTCTAGAGCCCCGGGTTTGAGTGCCAGATGTATCATTTCTAATTGTGGGACTTCAGTTATTTAACTGCTCTGAACCACACATTTTCTGTAAACTGTAAATTGGAAAGAAGAATCTCTACCTTGCAGACCTTTCACAAAGGTTAGAGATAGCACATAAAAAGTACCATTGTGAGTGTCTACAGATTCTCAATGTTTTTCTTATCATTAAAATTGATGAAACCAGAAGAACATCTGTTCTGGTAGAATGGCTCGGCATCATGAAGTGCCCATGAGGGAGATTCTTTGGACAAGGAAAAGTTGCAGGTTGTTTCAATTCCTGCTGCACAGCAGGGTTTGTTGGAAAGTAAATTTAAGATCTGGAGTCCAATTGCCCTAGTTTTTGGATGAGGGACGCTGGATAAGTCACATACTCTCTTTGAGCCTCACTGATAGAAACTGATGTTACAGAAGTGCTTTGGACACCATAAAGCAGAGTGAGGATGGAGAATGGAAGAAGAGTATGGCAGGCTAAGTAAGAATTAGAGACTTGGTTTTAGGGACCACCTCCCTCCCACTGGAGTACCAAAGCACCCCACAATTGCCTTTGTCTAAAGTGGATTTTTTGGGCAGAAGATGGAATCATCCCTGAAAAGGTCCTCTAAATGAACCCATCTAATCATTCAGGGAAGGCCCTATGTATTTTTTATTTAGGCAGGCTCCATGCCCAGTGCAAAACCCAGTGCAGGACTCGAACTCACGACCTCAAGATCAAGACCTGAGTGGAGATCGAGAGTTCAACGCTTAACCCACTGAGCCACCCAGGTGCCCCTTTAGGTCTCTGACTATCATCAGTCAGCCAATTGTCCCTACCTAAAGGGAATGCTCCCTTTTATTCCTTTTGCTAGGTATATAACTTTTTTAGGTAAAGAGAATACTATCCCTATTTCAAATTCAGATACTCTCACTGTTTTAACTGTGAGGCATTAGATTAATGATTTGCAGCACTTCTTATTGTGTATAAGCAATTGGACTTGCTTTTGAGCTTCTGTAACAAACACCAAGTAGTTAAAACATTGCGTTTTGCATCAAAACTTTTCCTTCCAACACTTAATATCAGGACCTTTCTGTTAATATAAGCTTCTATATCTGTATTTCTATCTGTAGAGCTCCAAACTAATTCATCTGGCACAGACAATATAAAAGCAAACACTATACCTTTTCCACTAAGTTGAATTTTATGTTTCAAATCATCTTTATTTCCCTGTAACCTGAGACTTGTGGCCTACTCTAGGTTGAATTGCTAACAAAAAAAAAATACTCCTTTAAAAAGTAGCACTTAGCAGTCAAGTTCTGGTTTCCCCACACACCTTGTGCACAGTAGAGGCCTCAGGGCTCCTGGAGAATAGGGAGGCTAAGTCAAGTGGAAAAAAGAATTTGGAGAATGGAAAGATAAACTGGGTGAACCAGTACCACGAAGAACTTGGCATAGCTTGCCAAGTAAGACAGACACGTAGATTCTTTGAGATTATTTACTTCTCAGGAAGAAGCCAACTCTTGTACTCCTTTTGCTTATTCACATAAATTTCCAAGAAACTCTAATGTGGTTGTTTTATGCTTTTCACTACTTACATATGTGTGAAATCTTTGCTCTCATTCAAGAAGATAAAACTGGCAGTTTCTAAAAAGCACCCCCAAATACTGAAAATACAAAGCTGTTCCTTGTAGTGTTAAATATTATAGCAAAAATAAAATAGTAGAAAAAAAATCGAAGGCATGATGGTATTTTGTTAAGACAGAATGTTGCCTAGTAATTTAAAATTATGTTTGTAAAAACTCAGTGATTATGTCAAAAAAGACATATTAAGTGAAAAGAGATGGATATGAAATTGTCTGAATTTGTTCACATTTATAGGTCTAGCTCTGTACACATGTATATATTTTTGTATAGATGTGTACATACAATAGGAATGCGTATAAAAAAACAGTTTGGAGGGCAATCAGCATAAATAGCTTTATTGTGGTTTTTGCTGGGTTGTGACATTAGAGAGAACTGTGTTCATCAATATACATTTCTAGATGGATATGTCAATTCAAAAAGGTTATTAATGTGTTATTTCAACTCATTTATGTATGTGTGTGTGTTTATACCCAACTTTGTTGTGAAAAGGATTTAAAGTAGCTAGTTTTGGTCACTAGAAGAATCTAAATTGAGCATTAAAAAGCTAAAATATTTCATAAGCTAAAAAAAAAGTTTCCAGGCTTTCAATGACCATCATCCAAATCCCCTCCCCCAACACACCCACACACGCACACACACACCCACACACACACTTACACATGCACCCACAACACACATAATTATAAGCATCCTCAAGGAACAAGCAATCCTCTATTCCTGGGATGTTGCAAACTATTGCCTATGGGCCAAGTCCAGCCAGTGTCTGTTTTTGTATGACTTCATGAGCTAAGAAGAGCTTTTATACTTTCAAAGTACTGCTGGGTGTGGGAGTGAAGAAACAAAGCAATGAGGAAGACATTATATGCAAGAGACAGTATATGGGCCCCACAGTCTAAAACATTTACTATAGGGTGTTTTGCAGAAGTTTGCCAGTTCCTGCCATATTTCCCAGTACACTTCTGGAATATCTGCTGCAAATCCTAGAGGAGTTCTTTGCCCCAGGGGTTGGTTTCCAAAAACAAAAAAAAAACAAAAAAAAAAAAAGAAAAAGAAAAAGAAAGTCATTGAGACATGGAGACATGTAGAGTTCCCAGTGTAAGTGGAGACAGCTCTTCCTGTGTCCCTCTATCCTGGTCTTTCCATTCCCTTCTACAGACTGTAGAAGCTGTGGAAATTAATGAAGGGAAACTCACTAACATAGAGAGGATGGGGAAGCAAGAAGAGGAAGCCAGAAGGGGGAGCTGCACTGCTCCAAGTCAGTTACAAGGGGAAGTGTCCATTACAGACCCCACCAGAAAAACCCTCAACAGGAAAGAATCATCAATTACAGACCCCCATAGGGAAAGATGTACATGGTCTCTCCTACAAGAGATTAACCACCCTCCAACTCAGCCAGTGAGAAACTGTCGTCACCCTGGACTCTTGCTCGCCTCCAAAGGACTTTGGTCCAAAACAACCCCTCCCAGCTTCCTCTACCGTAAAATAATGGTCTTCCCCTTTGTTGGACTTGCCTATGGTTTGGCCACACCTTGCATGTCCCGAATTGCAATTCTCTGTTATTCCTGAATAAACCCATTTTGCTGGTAAAATAGCTGACTTTTATGTTTAAGGTGAACAAGACTCTCACTTGGATTAATAGAAGGAGAAAAAAAACGTAAGTTCAAATATTCATTATAGAAACACAAAGATGCATTTTATTATTTTCACCTATATAAAGACCTGCAGATAAATGTAGCAAAGTGTTTCCAGATAGAAGTTTTGGTCATGATGGAAGAGACTGACAGCTGGCTAGCAGGATTCATTTGCTTTCAAACAATGACTATGTCTTCTTCCCTTAAGTGGATTCACTATTTCTTGAAACTCTTTTACTCTTCATGTTTATTTAGAAAGCCTCATATTCATGGAGGGCAACGGTAAACTTTAGCCAAACCTGAACTTTCATAATTGCCAAGTAAATTAAGTTCCACACAGAGGCCCACGCAGCATATATTACACAGAGAAACAGCCGACATAATCATAGCAATAAGTGGGGAGAAAGAGAAAGCACATGTGGTAGAAAGTGCCAAGGGTGACAATTTGAATTACAAAACTGCGCCATATATCAAAGTGGAGCTAATAGCAAAACAAAATCACACATCATTCTTTTCAGTGTGGGCAAAATTTGGCTCCAAGCTAGAGGCAGAAGAACATGCACGCAGAGAGAGATTATGTGTCACTTATTAAGAAGACGAAGATGTCTTCATTGACTCCTACACTGAAATGACAGAAGAGAGCATAGTTTATGTACAGATGACTAAATGTCCTTAATCCTCACCTCGCAAACAATCACCTCACCAGAACCTCCACACTGACAGACAAGGCCTTAGATTTCCCTTTGAAAGAAACTCCCCAATCAACTGCAGAGGGAAAGAAAACTGTGGAGACAAGGCCCCTGAGCTCTCCACAGAAAACTTTATGGAAAACTTAAAAGAGAACAGAAACTAATTAATTAATCAAATCTAACAGGATCCTGGAATATGTCAGCATGATTAAGCAACAGTGTTGGGAAAAGCAAACTCATTCACTGAGAAAAGCAACTGATCCTCCCAGTAGGATTCTAACCACAGAGATCCTTAGGCTCGGTCCACATGCACCGGCCATTTATTACTTTGGGTTTTGACGTGCACTGTTGTTGAATGTATGAGTGCATGACTGAAGTGGCAAATCAATTGGATATTAATCCTTCATCTAGCCAGCCACTCCGTGGAACTTATTTAGTTATTTATACTTTTCTCTGGATGAATACAATTGTATATATTTAAAGTATACCATGTGATGATTTGATATATATTATGGAAAGATTACCAAGATCAAGGTAATTAACACATCCATCACCTCACATAATTATCTTGTGTGAGTGTGTGATAAGAATGCCTAAGATCGACTCTCAGCAACTTCCAAGTCAACAAAATCATATTATTAACTATAGTCACCATGCTGCACATTAGATCTTCAGAACTTGTTCTTCTTATAATAGGAAATATGTATCCCTTGACCTACATCACCCCATTTCCCCTCCCCTCCGCCAGCCTCTTGCAACCACCATTTTATTCTCTGTTTCTATGAGATCATTTTTCTTTTAGATGACACATGTAAATAATACCATGCAGTACTTGTCTTTGTCTGGTTTATTTCACTTAGCATAATACCCCCGTTTCATATATATGTATCTCACATTGTCTTTATCCATTCATATATCAAAGGACATTTAGGCCATTCCCACATCTTTTCTATTAGTACTGCTACAGTGAATGTGAGTGTGCAGATATCTCTTCAAGATACTGATTTCAATTTCTGGGGGTATATACCTAGGAGTGGGATTGCTGGGTCACATGGTAGTTCAGTCTTCAATGTTTTTTTTAAAATTTTTTTTTTATTTATTTTAGAGAGAGAGAGTGAACATGAGCAGGGGGAGGGTTAGAGGGAGAGGGAGAAGCAGACCCCACTGAGCATGAAGCCCAAGGCAGGGCTCCACCCCAGGACATTGAGATCATGACCTGAGCCAAAGTCAGACACCTAACTGTCTGAGCCACCCAAGCACCCCACAGTCTTTAATGTTTCGAGGACCTCTTGCCATTTTCCATAATGGCTGCACTACTTTATATTCCTACGCACAGTCTGTAAGTGTTCCCTTTTCTCTATATCTTCACTAACACTTGTTATCTCTCGTTTTCTTGATGATGGCCATCCTCAAGTGATGTTGAGCACCTTTTTATATACCTGTTGACCACTTGTATATCAGTGGAAATTTACTAAGGGTCTACTATGTCCTGGGGGCACTACACTAAATGCTGGGACCACAGAGATGACTAAGGACAGCACCTTCTTCTGAGCAGCTCACAGTAGAGTGTGGAGATAGTTGTGTGTACAAATAGCTATAACCTTATATCAAAATATTACAGAATGTACAAAGTGCTATGGGATTATAGAACAAGGAGAGCAGAACAACTTCTTTGGGGTGAGAATCTAAGGGAAATCATCCTGGACTAGCTCACTAAGTTGGGATGTAATTGAGGTTTCCCCGGTGAACAAGTGTGGACTGAAATAGCATAGCAAGTAAAGAGAGTCAGGTATTTCTAGAATAAATAGCTGGGATCACATGTACTGTACAAAGACTTGAAACAAATCTATTTGGGGAATTTTATGAAAGCGTGACTAAGCAGCATCTACAACTTAAAATTCAATTTTCAAAAAAGAAACTTGGCTGAATTCAAAATGGCTGTTTTGAGAATAATCCTAATATTTCACTGCTGCAGTCACATTGGTGTATGTGTGAGTGTTTCATAGTGTGTGTCTAATCTTGACAGTGCTACTAAATACTGTGTGTGTGTGTGTGTGTGTGTTTTACTGTAGGTATTTATAAGAACATTTACATGCATGAAGTAAGGATTGCATCTTCTTGCCCTAGGAAATTTGGACAATATTTTACCTTATGAAAGAATGTTATTTGTGCCCACCACAATGAGTTTCCAGAATAGACTGAATTAAAACTTATCAAAATAAGGACCTATGCCTGAGTCTTGCTCATATAGCAGGCAAGAAAGAGCTAATGCACTCTACTCCAGGCCCAGCTAATAGACTAGTTTCCATAGAAGAGGCTGTGTGTCTTCCTTTAGAGGAGCGTTTGAAATTGGGAGCCAGGAAAGGCTATGTAAGGAGTGAGAATCTCTGCTTCACTGAAGAGCAAGTCTCCATGCTGCCTGACCGCCAAGAGGCTATTTCTTTCAGCTCAAAACCACAGGACAAGACAAATAGCTGTCCAGCCTGCTGAGAGCCGTCAATGGAGCCACAAAAGGACCACAGAGATCTGAGAGTCAGTATGTGGCCGTCAGGGTCCTGAGGCCAACCTGCACAGTATGGACTCTGGTGAGGCAGGCTGCGAAGCCAGGGTCTGCTCAGTGGGACTGGGTGGGCCAGAAAAAAAGTAAAAGCCATCAGGATGGACCCGGAGAGAATTAGGAATGTGATGAGTGAAGTCGTTGGCCTGTGGTGCAGGGTGGAATCTCTCAGAGGCTGTAAGTTAGGGACCTTCTCTTCCAGCACCAATGAGAAAGTGCAGCCTTCTGAGCCCAGAGGAGTGTAGTGAAAGGCAGAATCTGGAGTAATTCAGGACAACACAGAGCTCACAAAAGGCGCCACTCAATCCAGGCAACAACTTAGCACTTTTCATGGAAACAAGAGCACATAATTATAGTGAAAACATCAGGTTTCCAGCAAATTCAAAAGGCGCAGAGAAGTACCCAAGAAGGTGGCAAGGCAAAATCAAGGTGCTGTCATCAAAGAAGTAGGCCGGAGACTCAGTATCTCTGTGGCCTGTCTAGGATGACCCCATTCCTTAGTGAGGTGGGATGGGCTATGAGAAGGAGGAAGGAGAGGGAGGGAGGGACAGTGACAGGGGAGAACACAGAGGTAAAAGTCACAAATATAATTTAGTCAGCATTCCAGATGAGAAGAAATGAGTATAATCCTGCATAGCAAGAAAAAAAATACCTGAAGTGAGAACCCCATGTGCAAGTAGGCAGTCAGGGCATTGATACCCACTGGGAGATTGCCGTAGACATGGCACCTGACTAGCAGGATGAGACAGAGGGAGCCTGAGCAGATGTCACCTTCGATCTGGGATTTCCGGTTCTACATACCGGAAGCTGCAAATGCCATTCCGGATCTCACTGTATTCTGAAATTACACTAAATGCTTAACCTCTAAAGATCTCAATTTGTTCTTTATGAAAAATGAAGGTCCAGGGAAACTATAAGGCAAACAATGGGGTTTAATCACTAGAAAAATAAAAAATGTACTACTTCTATGACCACATTAGCATTTAACTAAAACCACTTAAAATGGATCAACATATGCACGGATCAATTATAATCCAGGGAGTCCAAAATCATTTCATTTCCTGTAGCTCTATATGATTTTTTCCAGTGTTTTGCAAGCAGAAATTCTGATGTAAGGATCTCCTTACTTTTTAACTAATTTGCTCTGAAGACAGATCACTATTTTTTTTTTTCATTCCTAATCTGCAGCTCACTTAGGCTCCTCATTACTTTTAGTCATGCAATGAAATTAAGTAGGAAAAGGAGTCTCCAAGCATGGACAGCAGCTGATGGGAGGAATAATAGAATAAGAGACCAGAAAGACAACTTTGGTTAGGGTAGGAGTTCCAGTATTTTCCAAATCTGTCAGCCTCACAATGTGGTGTTTCGGTAAGGGTTGAGTCATGACTCCATTTCAATTACTCCACAAAAGAAAGAAAATTGTACTTGACAGTAGACATGAGCACTCTGTAGTCACAAAGTCTGCAAAAAGAGAGAGCAGGAGTCGTGCACTTTGTCAGTAATGTGGCGAAGAACGTCCCCAGTGTTTGAAAGCCAGGTGTGAGGTGTGTGTGTGTGTGTGTGTGTGTGTTTGTGTGTGAGAGAGAGAGAGAGAGAGAGAGAGAGAGAGAGAGAAATGGGTGCGCATGGAAAGAGAGAGGAAATGGAGATGAGGAGTAGAAGGAGAAAAGGTAGAGCAAAGAGACACAGAAGCAAAAGCAATTCTGATGACATCATAGAAGGCACATTGTCTCTAATGATCTCGATGCCACCTGTCTAATGAAGGGGAAAAGGACAGTGATTAGTAGTAGTAGTAACAGTAGGAGTAGAAGATGAATAAAGACAAACAGCTGGATGTAGGATAAATATAATTATGAGACAGTAAGTGTAAGTTGGTGTAGATATTCACAATGAGAATTAAGTGCTAAAGGAATCAGTGTCCCCAGTCTGCAAACTATGGAGTAGTTAGCTTACCTTTTGAAAGAAGGCATGTCTACTTCATGCAAACTCATTGACACAAGCATGAGTTCCCACTTCTGTAATGATGCCTGGTACAAACTGGGTGTTCTCTATATAATTGCTGTTTCATGAATTCCTAAACTGGAGGGAGGCATCAGACTGATCCTTCCCAACCTGGTAAGAATGCACATGTCCTGGCAACATGCTTCATGCTGACTTGCTTCCACATTCTTTCTTTAACATCGAACTTAAAATTGCCCAAGGGCAGACCTGCTCTTCCCAAGCCAGGAGTGATAGAACTCATGTTGGCTAGATGAAGTGAAATGTGACGAGGGACACCCCAGGACCTTATTCGGGCCCTAAGAAAATCCCTGAAAAGCCCCTCAAACCTTGAGAGCCAAATGCCCTTCTCAGCCCTGGGACATTTACAGGAAGTAAGAGAGAGAGTCTTCTCTTGACCACTAAATCTTCTCCAAGAGCTTTTTTTCTCTCTGCTCTGGGCATCTGACAGCCAGCTGCCATGGTGGAAAAGAACAAATCTCCACCTAGTCACTGGATGTTTCTTCTTTCCACTTATTCCTTTACCCTTTTTTTTCCTGCCCACTTTGAATTCCACTGACTAAGCCAAAAATTTGAGAAATCTATGTGAGAAAGTTGAATATTTAATTATAGGAAAAATAAAGAGCTTAACATACTTGATTATTTTTTTTTTGAGGTCTGGGTTCTGTGTCTTTTCCACACTATTCAAGTGTACAATCCAGTGTTGTGCAGGTCAGCTGCTCAATACTCAGTTGTAGATGTGGCCTAGGGTCAGGACCATGATGAGCATGACAAAAGAAAAGAGAATCATAAATTAGGAAAGTCTTAGAAATGGTGGCAGCTTAACATGAGGAAAAGAAAGCTGTAATGCTCTTTTAAAGGAAGGACTTCCTATGCATAAGAATAATGGGAAAAGTCATGGAGGAGGATGAGATTTGACCACATGAAAAAATTAAAACCAAAAAAGTAATAACAAAATCAATGAGCAAACAATAGACTGTAAAAAGTATAACAACATGACAATTGGCCAATACCAACATCCTTAATACATAAGGTAAGCTTACAAATCAGTTTTAATAAGTAACTCTGAGAGAGCACAGAGATGTGCGCCCATGTGTGTGCGTGCAACTGCCATGGGTTCGAATCATGGAAGCCACGCTAGAAGCTAACTTACATCAATCCTAGTATATGTCTTTAGTATTGTCACTTTCCTACTCTCCAAAATGCCTTTCACACCGTCCCCCCCTCTTCGTGTCATCTATACTCCCTCTTCCTAACTCACTCTCAGTGAATAGCTTTTCTTCACTCACTAGGGAGGAAATGGGAGGATTCCAAAAAGAACCATTGTTCCTTTTCATCGTCATATCTCAAGCTTCCTGCCTATGGATCTAGCGAGTCTGCCTATTTTCTGGTCCAAGATCAGAGATGTATCAAAGGATGTGCTATAGAGGACACTGTACTCCTGTTCCAGTCAAAGGTCAGTTCTAGCCCTTTTTGTCTTTCAGAGGATGTAGCTCCTGCACTTGACTTCTCTCTGTTGTAAAATCAACTTCCAGTAGCACAGAATATCCCATGACCTAGTATTTTTGAATAGCAAAGATCTTTCATTGCTATCCCTTTAAAAATCTCATCTCTCATCTTTTAGGACACCAGACTCTCCTGGTTTCTCTCTGCCTCCATCCCAGGCTTCTCCCTCTGCTGTTTAGCTTCTAAATGCTGGAGCACCCCAGGGCCAGATCTGTAGACCTCTTTTCTATCTAACCTTCTCCCAAGGGATGTCACTCAGACTCAAAATGCAAAGATCATCTGTTGTGGGTTGAATAATGTTCCACCCCAAAGTTTTTGAAGCCTTAATCCCTAGTCCCTGTGAATGTGACCTTATTTGGAAGTAGGGTCTTTGCCGATGTAATCAAGTTGAGATGAGGTCATTATGGAGGAATTTAATCCATTGACTGGTGCCCTTATAAGAAGAGGGAGCTTTGGACATGGATGGGTTGGGAGAAGAGAGCCCTGTGGCAATAGAGGCAGAGGCTGGATTTATACAGCTTCAAGCCAAGGAATGCCAGCAGTGAAGGGAAAGGCACAGAACAAATTCTCCTCTAGCGCCTTGAGAGAACGTGGCCCTACCAGTAACTTGATCTCAGATTTCTAGCTTCCAGAACTGTGACACAATAAACTTCTGTTATTGTAGGCCATTCAGATTGGGGTAACTTGTTACTGAAGCTCTAGGAAACTGATGCCCCATCTATATATTAATTCCCAAATGTTGTCTTCTACACTGACTGATTCGGAACCACACATTACATATCCGACTGCCCACTTGATGTATCATGAAATGTTTCACAGGAATCTTAGAACAGAAATCCTGATTCCCACCCTGCACCCTACCCTTACTTCTCTCTTATTTTCCCTCATATTAGTAAATTTCCCACGATTCACCCAGTCACTGAAGATAAAAACCAGAGTCATTCTTGAATCCTCTTTCTTTCATCTCTCTGTCCAATAAACAGAGAAGAAAGTCCTGTCAACTTGGGGACCAGAAGAGAGTTTGGATTTGTCCAGTTCTTACCATCTTACTGCTCCTCCCCTCATGCGAGCTCTCAGCATCCTTTCCCACCTGGACTTTTGCAACGGCATGCCATCTGGTGTTTTGCTTTCATTGAGGCCCAGCCTTCCAAAATGGGATCCTGAAAAATAAATGGCCCAAGTGAAGTCAGCGCCCTGCTTAAACTCTTCAGTGCTTGAAAGAATAAAAATTCTACAAGCTCCCTATGTGACTCTTTATGACCCTGCAGGGTTACGCCCCTCTGAGCCCCTCTTGTAGACATCTTATCTCTGTCTCGTGCCTCCAGCCACAACTTGCTTTCTTTCCACTATGCAAACATGCAAGGCTCTTACCATTGTAAAGCCTGTGCACTGGGTTCTCCCTCTGCCTGAAACCATTTTCCCTAGATCATTGCATTGCTCTCTCTTCCTTCCTATTGAGGTTTTAGTTAAAAGTCCATCATACCATCCTGCTTAATTATTGTCAAATCACTAGCACTACCTAACATGTTTGTGTTTATCTCCTGTCTTCCCCTACTGTATTTAGGTTCCATGAAATAAAAGATCTTATTGTTTTCATAGCTCTATTCCCAGGTCCTTGAATAGTGTCCGGCTAAAGTAGTCAGTAAATACCCTTGGTATTACTAAACTGTCTAACCCACTACAACCCCTTATTTTATTTTATGTGATCCTTACTAGAGAAGAAAATAGAAACAAGGGGTTCACTTCTTTCCCCAGGCTGCACGGGAGTCTGTTGCTGTCTTCCCTATGCACATCTGTGTTCCTTCCCAAAGGACACCCTCTGTTACATCTGCCTGTGGTCCTCTTCCTCCACCCTGGACCGCCATTTAATGAGATGAACTGGAAATCATGAATCTGTTCATTCATTCAGCCCAATTCATCATTCACAACAAAGCACCTACTGCCTGCCAGACACTCTGTTCTGTTCTGGGAATATAGAACCAGATTTCAGAGGGCCCCCACCCTTAGTGATTCAGACATGTAAACTTAAATACATTGAAATATAAATATAAGCATTGTAGCAAAGGCTAGAATAAAGTGCTGGAAGAGCAAAAATAATGTCACAGAGAATATTTTCTCCTTATAACAACATAGCTAACCAAACCCTCCAGAACATTTTGCACACAAATTCTAAATGACTGTCTTTGGCTGGTAAGTGGAGGGGCTGGTCAAACTCTTCTTCTCTCTGAAGAGTAAGAGCCTCTTTTTTAGGGGGAGATCATTAAAGGTAGGACAGGTTCCCACTAACTTGGGTGGTTTAGGTCATAAGAGCAATGAATAAAAACAGAATTTACAATATTCCAGGCACTGTGCCTGCTCTTGGCATGCCCTGTGGCATGGGAACTGGGTGAGTTTGCTGAGGCTGCTGTAACGAATTACCACAAATCGTATAACAACGCAAATGTATTAAATCATAATTTCAGAGACCTGAAGTATGAAATCAGTTTCATTGGGCTGAAATCAAGAAGCCAGGAGGGCTGTGTTCCCTGCAGAGGTTCTGAGGGAGAATTGGTTCCTTGCCTCTTCTATCATCTGGTGGCTCCTGTCTTCCTTGGCTGTGATAGCACCCCAAACTCTGCCTCAGTGGTCACACTGCCTCCTTCTCTTCTGACTATACTTTTCCTCTGCCTCCTTCTGATAAGGATGCTCGTGACTGCATTTAGGGCTTATCTGGATAATTCTGGGAATCTCCAGATCATTAACTCTATCATATTTGCAAAGTCTTTGCCATATAGCGTTCACTGGTTCTGGGGATTAGGACATGGACATCTTGGCGGGCCATTATTCAGCCCATCACAGATACTATCATTAATACTGGATTATATCAGGTTAACCCTGTAACAGGGTCTCATAGCACCCTGTTCTGTTAATTCATAGTTCTAACCACAACCATAGTACATACTTATTTCTTTGGTTATCTGTTTAATATTTCCCATCACTAAACTAAGTGTCTGGGAAACAGGAAACATATTTGTCTGCTTGTCTGTTATTATTATTTTTTTTTACCACTGTCTCTCCATAACCACCCCTCATCCCAATCCAAGATAGTTGCTGGCACATAATAAATGCTCAATGAATAGTTACTGAATTACAAATAGATCTCTGTTTTACAGATGAAGGAAGAAATGAAAACGATTTCGTCAATTTCTAGAAAGTGGTCAATTTTCTAGAAAGTGGCAAAGCAGGACTTTGAGTCCCAAACCATGAGCTCTGTTCTACTTTCCTTGGCCTGAGTCCGACAATATTCGCTTTATATCTTTCTGGTTCAACAATTTTGATTTTCAATCTCATGACTTTTCCTTTAAGAGAAAAAAAATTCTTCCTGCCTTATTTTGAACACAAATTTTGTTATGCAATAATGTAGGACTATATTTAACTACCCATAGATAAGAAGTAGGCTTAATGAGAACATTGTTAGAGATATTGTTGCCTATAAAATATCTACAAAAATCTTTTTTTTTTCACTTTGTTATTCCTGTCAATTCCAAGAACTGCAAGACTATGCCTGAAGACCTTGATACAAATCCATGTTCAGCCTTGTTTTCCATTCTCAGAGGCTGGCCTCTTTGCTATTTATTTCTGGAAATTATAAAAGCAAACCATCCTTGAAACAGAGTTGCAATAATTTAAAAATCTCTCTTTGCAAAGTGTCACAGGTATTCTAAGTCTGCTTTAAAGTTAGTCAGATCAGCTAATGCAGAGTGAAGACTGGTGTTTGATGAGAAGACAAAGATTACTAGGTCTTTCTGTTAAGTCTCAGATCAGCAAGTAGGACCCTGGTTCTCTTCCTCTTGGGAAGCCATGCCTTTGGCAGAGAAAATTTGGCTCTTATCAGGAGTGCGTAAGATCCAGTTGCTGTGCACACTGCTGTCTCTAAGCATGAAATGCTAACTGAAGAATTGAATGTTGATGGGGAAAAGGAAGAACTTGGGTGATATTTTCAAAAAACTTGATTATAGTGTATTCCTCCTGTGGCAAAATTCTGGGACTTAGAACTGCTAGTACATCTCTTCTTTTTCTCCCTTCTCTAGAACAAAACAATTCCATTCTATAATATTTTTAAAATAAGGAAAATCCTGAAATAAAATGTTTTCACATGTCTGGTTATATAAAATACGTTCATATATAATTAACAATAATAAAAACACAGTCCCTAGGGAACCAGGATTTGAGGACTGCCTAAACAAAAAGGGAAGCTGTTGGAGGAATAACTGAGTGAAGAAGACCCCAGTGAGGATTGGAAGGCTTTCACAAACCTTTGTGTAGAAAACACAAGCCATGCCACATAGGGAAAGTAGAAAAAGAGGCATTGAGATGAGGAAAAAACTCTTAAATTATTTTTGCCTTCATAAAATTAAAGCAGTTCAAAATTTGTTAAAGCAAGGAAGGCAAGTTCTTACAGAAATGAGCCATTGTATTCCAGAGAACAAGTAGAACCCATACAATTTTCTTTCTTTCCTTTTTTTTTTTTTATGATGATGACATTAAATCAAATTGCCTTTTTTGATTCAGGAGCCACTTTTCTGGTCCTCGTCACCAGGAGATGGAGAGAAGGGAAGGGATCCAAGGGATATTTAGGAAAGATTTCAACAGAACATAGGAGGTAGGTTGTGGGGGATGCAGACAAATCAATGTCATGAACAAATGCATGGGTGGAGGTGCCACTTATTGAGATGGGAAAATTGGAGATGGTCCATTTTGGTTTGTGTAGAAGGCAAGCTTTTGAAATTTTAAGTATGAAGTTGACTGTAAGACATTTGGATGTATAAATCTAGAACTCATAAGAGATATTTCAGCTAGAGATGTAAATTGGGAATTGTAAACATTCAGATGGTATTTGTGCATGTGGGAACAGATGAAGTTGTCCAGGTAAAGAGCATAATGAAAGAAGAAGGACCGGTTCAGGGCCCCAAAGAACTCTCATACTTAAAAGTGAAAGGGAGGGAATGAGGTCAGCAAATGGGATGGAAAGGTTTTCCCAGAAGAGAGAATGGTGTCTTGAGAAAAACAAAGCCAGTATTTCTAAACAATCTCACTTGGGTTTGAGTCCAAGCTCTGTCATTTATCATCTTTGTACCCCTTGGGGAAACTATTTAGCTTCTCTAAATTCAAGATCACTTTTGAATTTGGAAGAGCATTACATGTATTCAAAAGACTCAAAATGAGCCCTTTGTAGTTCCCTGAGACGCTTATGAAAGCAAGAGCAAATTCTTCTTTTAATTTGATTAAAATAACTTTTATTAAAGTGTGAGGAAGTCGATGAGACAAATAATACATGGATGTGGATCTAATAGGTTTATACAATGTTCACAAGAATTTTTATTCCTATTTCAAATGCTTTCTCAGGAAATGACTGACATATTTGCACTGTAGGTTGGACAGGTTAATACATAAGTTGCTTTATCTGTTCATGGCTGAGAGTGATTCTTCTTACCTGAGGCACTTGAGATAACTCACTCACCAAATTTGAAGAATTTTAAAAATATGTTGGAAAAGCCAACTTGTCAGCCAAGGGATGTCTCAAAGATGTTTTAATCAATTCCTATTTGAGGGGGGAAATATGATGAATTTCTCTGGTATAGAGAAAATTCATCTAATTATACCCATTTCATATAATTTATAACAAAACACACTGATGAATTTAATACTGATTTCTGGATAAGGTTCTCAAACCTTTTAAAATACATGTTATATTTGGAAGTCAAACTTGTTGTCCAGAAAGAAACTTAGGACATCCATTCCTTTAGATTTGAATGACTCCTAACCTCAGCCATGTTTTAGAATCTTCTTTCTTCCTGCATTTAACAAAGTTGATTAAAAAAACTTAAAAAAAAACCATGTTGTCTCTCTTTAGTCTATTAGTTAGAGATATGCAGCTTTAGTTTATTAATATATGTTTCACTGAACAATAATATGAGCTGCCTACAGTGGTTGATATATGCACATTAATTTTTATACACAGAGTCTCAATTCCCGTGATAGTTCCCATTATGCACCCAGAATAGTCTTCAAAAGCCACCAAAGAAACATAGTTTATTCACACAGAGATAGCAACAATTTACTTTTTAATATTAATGAAATTCATATAAGTATCATTAGTGGCATATAAATTACACTAACATACCTTCATGGTGCCATAACTTAGATCCAGTGTTCCACTGGGACTCCCTGTGCTTTACAGAGGTCATTTATATATTTCTTGCAGGGAGTATATGTAAGTTGAGTTTTCATCTTGTCTGTGAAAATAGAAAATGAGGCATTCTTGCATTTTAGTTTTATTCTCTTCAGAGACTATAATTCCCCATTTGAAAACAGTGTATGTTTGGTTTGGAGAAATTAAAACTCATTTATGAGTTCCAAGTTTAAAACAACGAGCACTCTTCTTAAGTCTATAGCCATGTGATTGGGTGGAAGTAACTTATATGGTGTTAAAAGATATAATTTTGTAGGTACAACTGGCTGAAATAAATGAACACATCCAAATTAGAAATAAATGAACAAATTCTTTCAAAAAGACTGAATTACAAACCCATGAGGTAGATCAGAATTAGTCTTTAAATTAATCTTTAAATTAGCCTCCCCTTTATATGATTTCTCACTTGCTTGTGTCTAAAACCTCTAGCAGATAGCAAAGGGCAAGCCAATAGAAGAAGGTGGGTGGAAAGGTTACACAGATCAGTCAAGTTATCATACAGACTCTGAACACTCCAGTAAGAAGGAGTTCATTTCCCCAACTCTCTTCTTAAAATGCATTCAATACAAGAAAGCCCTTCTTTATAGTGAAGTGAAACTAACTACCAGGACCTTCTAGGTATTAGTTCTAATTCTTTGAAATAATAGTATCTACTTTCTTAGCTCAGGCTGCTATAACAAAATACCATAGATTGGGCAGTTTAAACAACAGACATTTATTTTCTCATAGTTCTGGAGTCTAGGAAGTCCAAGGCCAAGGCACCAGCAGATTTGGTTCTCAACGAGGGGGTTTTTCCTGGTTTGCGGATGGCAAACTTCTTCTTGCTGTGTCCTCATGTGGCTTTTCCTTGGTGAGTGCTCTTGGGGAAAAAGGGAACTCCCGTGACACTTCCTCTTTTTATTAAAACACTAATCTGGTCATGAGGGTGCCACTCTCAGAACCTCATCTAAACCTCGTTACCTCCCAAAGATCCCACCTCCAAATGCCATCACATCACACTTGGGTTCCAACATATGAATCTGGGTGGGGACGGGGGGCAGGGGGGGAAGACACAAACATTCAGTCCATAACATCTGTGATAGGCCAGGCAGTTTTAATATCTGTCTTTAATCCTCTCAAGGTAGGCACAATTATCTTCTCTTTACAGATTATGAGATTAAAATTCAGATAGGTAAAAAAAAAAAAAAAATGTCTCCAGCCCCACACAGCAAGAAAGTGGTGTGACAAACACAGTTCTGACTTCTAAGTCTGTGACCGTTCTTTTCTATCGCCTGTTGCTTCTCCAAATCAAAGAGCCACATAGAATAAGCCCTTCTTTGATGTACCGGCCCACAATATTGTTTGGCATTTCATACTCTTCCTGTGTCTCCTGTCATCCAAGCAAAATATTTTGAATTTATTCAGTTTTTCCTTCAAGTGACTCAAGTTTGACTCTTGTCACCATTCTAACCTCTCTTCTCTGGATACACTCCACACAGTCACTATCTTTGTAAAGTCCCGCACCCAGAACTGAGTCCACAACTTCACGGAAGTCCTAACTAACACAGATCTGTGTGGGACCTATAGGTACCTCGTTAAGAGTTTTCTATTTCTTTTAATGCATCTTAACCGTAAAGTAGTTTGTGCACCAGTCACTATGCATCTTGTCCATAAGTATATTATAAGATTTTGTCAAATGTCCTGCTAAAATTCAACATCCAAATCATAAGAGAAGCTTCTAAGTATCTACCCCAAGCTAAGCTTATTCACTAGCTCTATCATTACGAAATAAAGTTAGTTTTCAACTTTTCTGGAATTTAGGCAGGATTCATTTTGTTATTTTTGTCCTCCCAGAGCATGGGCCATGTCACTGCACACAAATCATATTCACCCTGGGAACAGTCATCATAAGATATGCTGTGCATTCTGCTGCCTGTTTGAAAAATGGGAACAATCAAACAGAGGGAGATGTAAGTGGCAAAATATTTCAGTAGTTCAATCAACAACACTGGGTGTTATACGCACACAATGAATCATGGAACACTACATCAAAAACTAATGAGGTACTGTATGGTGACTAACATAACATAATAAAGTTAAAAACAATACAAAGGATTTTGAGCAGAAGAATTCCATAATAAGGCTTTTGTTTGTTTGTTTGTTTGTTTTAGGCAGATAACTGATAAGAATAGAATTTACTGCTTTTAAGTCATCAGGATCTTTTGGCTTAATCCAAAAGACATAATCCTACGATGGTCAAGAGTAACACCACACTCAAACAAGAACCGTAGGAATGGTTTTATTAAATAATCATTAGTTCACCTGGCAAACAGTTTTGGCAAGAAAATATAATTATTTCACTTATTCACAGAGGCTTAAATGAAGGGTAAGATTCTGGACTAACATCTCACAAGGCAAACCCAATTATCTTCAAGATACTACTTATTTCAATTAACATCAATGAAAACAATTTTGAAATAAAGTTCTTAGTTTCACTGTATCTATTGGCAAATGATCAAAATAAAATAAATGAATCCCACAGAAGTTCTAATTGTGTTTCAAATTCTAATAAACTAGTGCCACAACCTGAAAGCAACTCCAGTGAAGTCAATTAGTCTATATTACGTATTTAGATGCCGGTCCCAAAATTCACCCCAGAAAATCCATTTCAGGAAACCCTCCCCCAGAGCCTGTGTTTACACTGGGTTAGACAGTGTGTTTTGAATTCCATAGAAAGATTACGATGAGAAAAGATCACTCCCTTGAAAAGAAAAGAAGGAAAACAATCTATGAATTAGATGTCATGTTGCCAATCACGCCAAAGGCTCCTTCTGAGTTAACGTGCAGCCTGTCAGCATCATCCACCCAGAGCACATTGTCTGAAAACTCAGTCTGGCGGTTCTGTTCTGCAGGAACAGGAAACTCTTCAACAGTATGCCCTATAGGATATCTTGATAACATCAGCAGGCAGAGTATTGAGCACACACCCCCTGGTCACATACACATGCCCCAGATGAGAAAATAAGGAAGAAGGAATTCTTCTGTATTCTCATCAACAACAAAATGGCATTTCTATGCAGAAGAGTAATCAAGATAACCTTGTCGGCCACTGAACATATGCATGGGGTGAAAATAACCTGGATCGCTGTAGTCAGGAGAAACCAAGTCACAAGGAACCTTTACAGTTTGCAACACATGCGATATTCACCATGCCACCCTTTCTGAGTGGCAACTTCCTCACGAGTGTGTCCTCCAGTGCAAAAGAGACCTAGGAAAATAGACATTTTGACAGATAATTCCCATTTTTCTTTTACCTAACAATGTCTTAAAACCGTAAGTAGACATATTAATCACTGCTAATGTTCAGAGAAATACTGAACCAGTAAAGATCCAAAAGAGAAAAGAAGAAAAGCACAATCTCTATAAATTACCCATGAAATACCACTAACTTTGAATAATATGGAACTATTTTATTCCTTTAAGTGAAAGATATACTTGCCCTTCACCTGAATTGAAGCAGAAATAGAGACATATCATGGAATTCAGACCTTAAGCCTAACTTAATGTTGACAGTGTGATCTCCCTCACTTGCACGCATTATCACATTTCAGTCCTGACCACTATTATCCTTTGTATAGACTGATGACTACACCAAACCTAGAGCTTGAAGAAACATAATTAGCTAAGACTTGGAGCTGTAAAGTAACAGCAAAATAAAAGACTCAAAGGAGTGTTTATAGTGTACTTGTATTAGTTCCCCAGGGCTCCCCTAACAAATTACTTCTGACTGGTGGCTTAAAATGACAGAAGTCTATTCTCTCACAGTTCTGGAAGCTAGAAGTCTGAAATCAAGGGTCATGTTCTCTCTGATGGCTCTAGCAGAGGAATCTTTCCTTGCCTCTTCTGGCTTCCCATTGCCAGGAATCCTTGGTGTTCCTTAACTTGCAGATGCATCACTCTAATCTCCGCTTCTGTCTTTACATGGCCTTCCCCACTGTGTATCTATATCCAAATTTCCCTCTTGTTATAATACCAGTTAATAATACCAGTTAATCCGGTATGACCTCATACTGATGAACTCATTTGTTAACTTGATTACATCTGCAAATACCCTATGTCCAAATAGGGTCACTCTCATAGGTTCTGAGGGTTAGGACTTCAGCATATCTTAGGGGGATACAACCTATAACAGTGCTCATTTAAAATGCTGACTCACTAAAAAAAAAAAAAAAACTACAACTGGCAGTATTGATATAACTCTTGGATGCTGCAGGATGATAGGAATGGGGAAGGAGGCACATGGCCCACAGAGAACAACCAAGCCATGGTGTGTAGTTTTGTATCAGGACCATGGACAGTAGCTCATGTTCCTTCCACCCCCTCCCTCATCCCACCCCACTATTAGTTTATGCCTATGGGGAGAAATGTCTTGCACTAAACAAGGCTTATCAAAAGACTATTACCTTGTCTCCCCACTATTTCTAAATTTGTATTCTGTAAGCCAATTTATCTTTTTTTTTTCCTTTTGGAATTTATTTGTTTGGATTTTTTTAAATTAACATATAATGTATTATTTGTTTCAGGGGTACAGGTCTGTGATTCATCTGTCTTACACAACACCCAGCACTCACCACAATACATACCCTCCCCAATGTCCATCACCCAGCCACCCCATCCCCCAGCCCCCCTCCCCTCCAGCACCCCTCAGTTTGTTACCTAAGATTAAGAGTTTCTTATGGTTTGTCTCCCTCTCTGGTTTTGTCTTGTTTCATTTTTTTCCTCTCTTCCCCTATGATCCTCTACTTTGTTTCTTAAATTCTTCATATCAGTGAGATCATATGATAATTGTCTTTCTCTGATTGACTTGTTTTGCTTAGCCTAATACCGTCTAGTTCTATCCACGTCATTGCAAATGGCAAGATTTCATTTTCTGATGGTTGTGTAATAGTCCATTGTATATATATATATATACCACATCTTCTTTATCCATTCATCTGTCAATGAACATCTGGGCTCTTTCCATAGTTTGGCTATTGTGGACATTGCTGCTATAGACATTGGAGTGCAGGTGCCCCTTCGGATCACTACATTTGTATCTTTGGGGTAAATACCCCGTAGTGCAATTGCTGGGTCGTAGGGTAGCTCTATTTTCAACTTTTTTTTAAAAAAGATTTTATTTATTCATTTGACAGAGAGAGAGAGAGAGACAACGAGAGAGGGAACACAAGCAGGGGGACTGGGAGAGGGAGAAGCAGGCTTCCCGCTGAGCAGGGAGCCTGATGTGAGACCCGATCCCAGGACCCTGGGATCATGACCTGAGCCGAAGGCAGATGCTTAAAGGCTGAGCCATCCAGGTGCCCCTATTTTCAACTTTTTGAGGATAAGACAATTTGTTTTACTCACTATAACTTTACCTGGTATGGAGGAAAAATTATAATAGTAGAGAACAGTTTGCTGGCTTATGAAGGTTGCTGTTATCTTTTTTAAATCTGGGGTTTTATCTTCATTGTAAAAAAAAACCTTGATCCTCAGCTTAGCAAATGATGATCCAGTGGAAGAAAATGGCTCTTACCACTTAAACTTCTTCAGAACTTGTTTGCTCCAGAGAATCAATAAAATTATTATGTTACCTATGCTATAAAATGATCAACATTTATGTAGCTTTTCTTTTTTTAATTTAATTTTATTATGTTATGTTAATCACCATACATTACATCATTAGTTTTTGATGTAGTGTTCCATGATTCATTGTTTGCGTATAACACCCAGTGCGCCATTCAATATACACCTTCTTTAATACTCATCACCAGCTAACCCATCCCCCTACGCCCCTCCCCTCTAGAACCTTCAGTTTGTTTCTCAGAGTCCATAGTCTCTCATGATTCGTCTCTCCCTCCAATTTCCTTTCCTTCTTTTTTCCCTTCCTACTATTTTATTTTATGATCTGACTTTTTAAAAATTTTTTTATTGTTATATTAATCACCATACATTACATCATTAGTTCTGGATGTAGTGTTCCATGATTCATTGTTTGTGCATAACACCCAGTGCTCCACGCAGAACGTGCCCTCTTTAATACCCATCACCAGGCTAACCCATCCCCCCAAGCCCTCCCCTCTAGAAGCCTCAGTTTGTTTTTCAGGGTCCATTGTCTCTCATGGTTGGTCTCCCCCTCCGATTTCCCCCCCTTCATTCTTCCCCTCCTGCTATCTTCTTCTTTTTTTTTCTTAACATAGATTGCATTATTTGTTTCAGAGGTACAGATGTGTGATTCAACAGTCTTGCACAATTCACAGCACTCGTCATAGCACATACCCTCCCCAATGTCTATCACCCAGCCACCCCATCCCTCCCAACCCCCACCACTCCAGCAACACTCAGTTTGTTTCCTGAGATTAAGAATTCCTCATATCAGTGAGGTCATATGATACATGTCTTTCTCTGATTGACTTATTTCACTCAGCATAACACCCTCCAGTTCCATCCATGTCGTTGCAAATGGCAAGATCTCATTCCTTTTGATGGCTGCATAATATGCCATTGTGTATATATACCACATCTTCTTTATCCATTCATCTGTCGATGGACATCTTGGCTCTTTCCACAGTTTGGCTATTGTGGACATTGCTGCTATAAACATCGGGGTGCACGTACCCCTTCGGATCCTTACATTTGTATCTTTGGGGTAAATACCCAGTAGTGCAATTGCTGTATCGTATGGTAGCTCTATTTTCAACTGTTTGAGGAACCTCCATACTGTTTTTCAGAGTGGTTGCACCAACTTGCATTCCCACCAACAGTGTAGCACTTCCTACTATTTTTTTTAAACACATAATGTATTATTTGTTTCAGAGGTACAGGTCTTTGATTCATCAGTCTTAAACATTTCACAGCGCTCACCATAGCACATACCCTCCCAATGTTATTACCCAGCCACCCCATTCCTCCCACCCCCCCCACCACTCCAGCAACCCTCAGTTTGTTTCCTGAGATTAAGAATTCCTCGTATCAGTGAGCTCTACCGTACGACCCAGACACCATGGAAACCCTCTGGTTCTATTCCTTGATTTTAAATATGTGGAAACTGACCCAGAAAAACAAACAGAGTTCAAGGTAGTTATGAAGTTCTAATCAGAATCCAATTCCTTGTATTTCCAGAGCAGAACTCTTTCTATTATATCGTATTACTTCTTACAGCTTTCATTTCTTGAATTTGAATACAGGGCAATATAGTCAGAAGGACCTCATCTTGTTATTTTAGCCATGCTTTGTCTTAAAGTTCATTGCAGGGCGCCTGGGTGGCCCAGTCATTAAGTGTCTGCCTTCGGCTCAGGTCATGATCCCAGGGTCCTGGGATCGAGCCCCGCACCGGGCTCCCTGCTCGGTGGGAAGCCTGCTTCTCCCTTTCCCACTCCCCCTGCTTGTGTTCTCTCTCTCTCTGTCTCTCTCTCTGTCGAAAAAGAAATAAAATCTTGAAAAAAAAAAAGAAAGTTCATTGCAATAAATCTTTAAAGAACTCTTAGAAATTGACTTAGCTTTTTTATTATTAAAAATCAGTTTTCTAGAGAACTAAGGATATACTTCATTAAAAATTTAACAGGTCCCTCCTTGATTCTTTTGACATGTAAATCTAGATCTTATTTACTTGTATATTTTTATGCTTTCTTATGGAATCTAAGAACTTATTCCTGGTAGTATGTTTATCAATTTCTGAAGCACTTACCTACACATGGCTTTCTTATCTCTGGCATTTACACAAATAATTTTATTCAAATGATACTAATGAGAAAACAAATACTTAGAGAGTTTAAGTGGGTTGTCCAAGTGACACTGTTAGGACTTACACTCCCATCTGTCATTCTATGAGAAATCACTGCTTCTATTTGATGAACACTCCACTTTTGCTCAGTTATAATTCTGCAGGTATATCAAGATGATCCAGGACCTGTTAAGAGATGAAAGATGCTTAGATCAGACTTTTGTGCTTTTCATTAGACCTACATGAGCTTTTAAAATAAATTTACAATCTTCATTCTTGCCTTTGGGTTTTGCTTATTGCTACTATCGGTATACCTGACTAATGTCATATCTTTCTACAGTCACTGTTTTTATTCTCTGCTTCAAAGTTGCTATGAATAGTGTTATGGGCTGAATTGAATCCCTCAAAATTCATCTGTTGAAATCCACCAAGATATCTCAGAATGTAACTGTATTTGGGAAATAAGGTTTTTAAGGAGGTGATAAAGTGAAATGAGTTCTTAAGGTGAGCCTTAATCTAATATGACTGGTGTTCTTATAAAGAGGACATTTAGACAGAGATTATGCACACACCTAAAAGAACAACCATGTGCAGACACAGGGAGAAGACTGCCATCTGCAAGTCAAGGAAAGAAACCAAGGAATGGAACCAATCCTGCCCAACTCCCTGATCTTGGATTTCCCAGCTTCCAGAACTGAGAAAACAAATTTCTTTTGTTTAATCCATCTTTTGTTTAATCAGTCTGTGGCACTTGTTATGACAGCCCTACCCAAATTTCACAAACAAAAAATGAATAGTAGGTAGTTTTTAGAATTGTGCATGAATTATGAATAAATGGATCTTGACTCGGGGTTTGCCTCGGAGTCAAGTTCCCGGGCTTTAGTGCACGAACACTGAGATGTCGATTTTAGCTTGCAGCAACATCTTTGGCTTATTTTGTGATTCTGGGTTAAGTTCTGAATGGGAGGAGCAACAGGATGTGTGATTTTCAGATAGGTAAGGTCATAGTTCTAAAAACAAGGGATTATAAAATGGATATCAAATGGGCCTTTAGCTATAGAAGATTTTTGACTTACTTAGAATGCTGTTCTCATATGCTCCCCTATAGCTTTTAAAATGTAATTTCTTTCCCCAAATCTTTATCTAGACATACCCTTTTAAGAATTTACCAGCTGTAAACATCGTAGCATGTGCCTATCTATATTTCATTTCTTATTTCCTTCTTCCAGGCTGCATGGGTCACTGTAGGCATCATACTCTTATAATTCCTAATGCCTGAAGTTCCCAATAAATGTTGAAACGGAATCTGTGGAAGTTCAGAAATGCTGACTAAAGTTCACTTACAAATGAGTTTGCTCTCCCTTTCCTCCCCAGGTCGGCTTCAGTGTTTTGCATGGAAATTAGAGCCCTCTATGCAACAAGGGAAGCACAAATGCACCAAGTGTATTTCTGTAGTAGTAATGGAGACATTAAATAGACCCTAGCAGACAGGAAAGCCCATATGGATTTCAAAAATAGCACCCATCTGTCTGAGAGCTGCTAAAAAATGGATCTTAGGACTTGGAACATAGCCTGGAAGCAAAACCTGACTTCGGTTCTGGAAAAGCTATAGAGGAGTTCCTTAGAGAATTACAAAAACATGTACCTTTTGCATTCCAAGAATAATAACCAGGCACAGGAGGACACTCAGTGCCAAGTTTCACATTTAAATCAAGCAGCACACACTGAGTTGAGAGGTGAACTTTGGCCCTTCTACAGTTGAATGCTGGTAAAACATAACTCCTAGGTTCAAAGATCAGCACTTACACTGTTGTCTTGACAAGACATCTCAGGCACAGAAACATCTAATCAAGACATACAAACTGAGCATGAATGAAGAATATAATTTAAATCATGTACATACATATATTGGTGTATACACACACACACACACATTTATGGAATTTAAAAATCTAAGGGGAACCTCTAAGAAAACATTTTGACTAAGTCAAAGGCATTATTTGGGGAAAATAGGTAAACCTGTGATGTTTTCTCAGAAATGAAATGCCATCGTATTCCTATTCCTGGTAATTGAAAACAAAGAAAAAAGATTACATTTTATATCTGTTTTGAAAAGGACATGTGCTAAAAAATCATGTTCAAGATGTGGTTCCAAGTTATTTGCAAATCCAAACTTCCTTCAATTTTATCTCTCACCTTCATGTACAGAAATAGGAAGCACCATATCTGTTTTATGAAGTGTAAAGGTTAGTGGTGATAAAATATCAGAATTTGCATGTTATGCCTAATGATTCAAAGCTTTTTGATGTGGCAAACATCCAGGTAAAAATTGTGTGGATATTTTACCATGCTATTGGAAAACAGGATGAGAGCGCCTGGGTGGCTCAGTGGTTGAGGGTCTGCCTTTAGCTCAGGTCATGATCTCAGGGTCCTGGGATGGAGGCCCACATCGGGTTCTCTGCTCAGTGGGAAGTCTGCTTCTCCTTCTCCCTCTGCCCCTCCCCCCTGCTTGTGCTCTCTCTCTCTCAAATAAATAAATAAATCTTCAAAAAAAAGCAGGATGAAGTATCATTTTCTTTTTTTTTTTTTTAAAGATTTTATTTGTTTGAGAGAGGAGAAAATGAGCACAAGCTGGGGGAGTGCAGAGGCAGAGGAGAAGCAGACTCCCCACAGAGCAGGGCGCTGAACTTGGGGCTCTATCCCAGGACTCTGAGATCATGACCTGAGCCAAAAGCAGATGCTTAAGTGACTGAGTCACCCCAGTATCATTTTCTAATGAAATAACATGTGAGGCTTAGGAAACACCTTTAAAGGTAAATTCGCACAGGAAGTTCTCATGTCTCTTATGTGGTAATAAAGTCTATGAGAAATTACAACAAAGCACCACATAATAAAATGCAGTTCTTTTAAAAACTTCACAGTGTGGTATTAAATTTCCCACTGGGATGAGCATAATGGAAAAGGAATTGTGTCCAGGTTAGAGATGTAAGTGGTATTCATGTGAAATTATGGTCTGAATATTGAACTCTTCCACCACTGGTAGTTTAGCCCATTAGGACTTTGTATGGTTTTCAGGATTTTAAAACCCTGAAAAACTCCAATTATCCTATTTATCATCTCAGAAAAATAGAGACCATATTTATTTTGTCCACTATAATATTTTTGGCACCCTGCACATTTGCTGGTACATGAGAGATTCCCCAATAAATATCATTGAAATGAATGGAAATAGATTCTCTGTGAGACAAAATACCTAGTTGAGTTACTGATACAATTGGATTGAGAATGTGAATTGAGAAAACAGATCAGCTCATGAGATCCTATCTCTTTGGGGAGAAAATTCCTAAGTCGCTTGCATTTTTGTGTATCTTGAGAGCAGAGGTGTTGACTCCCCTTGTTTTGGACTATCTCTTCAAGGATATTTGTACAGAAGAAAGGGAGAAATAGTGTTTCCTTCACAGCAAAGATCACACCTACTTACTGCCCATTATAAAATATTTGGTTTCCCTAAAATCAGGGCTCCCCTGTAACACAACCCACCACATGTGCAGGGATCATCTGGCCCTCTGCTTATTGCTCTATGGGAATTAATGCTTGGGGAATGGGCAGAATGATATTCTGCTTACCCTTATTGCTATGAGTAACAAACTAACCTTTGTCTGACTCAAGAGTCCTGTGTCTTTGGCCAGCATCCATGAAACAGAGACAGCTTATCTACTTAACTTGCGAGTAAAATTTCAAACCCTTCATAGGTTTGACAGTTTCATATACCAAATAGATACTTATTTGATATGTCCAATAAGGAGAATTCCACTTCCTTCTAGGAAACAATGCTGCTTCTACTCTGATAATAAGAACAACCTAGGTAAACTATAATATCAGAATTTTCCTTGAGTCCCCAGGGAGTTGAGATTTCAAAGGAACCAGCAGGCTTCAAATCCAAGGAGAAACAGGCTCCTCCAAAGAGATAGAATGTGGACATTGGCTGAGGAAATAATGGCTGAAATTTTTGCAAAAATACCAAAAGATATTAAATGACAAATCCAAGAATCTCAATGAACTCCAGGCAGAATAAGCATCAAGCATCACAGACACACATAGCTAAATACATCAGGTGCAAACTTCTGAAAACCAAAAATGAAAAGCTGTCTGAAGGCAGCCAAAGAAAAAAGACACATTATAAACATAGGAACAAAGATCATAATTACGAGATACTCCTTGTCAGAAACCATGCAAGCCAGGAAACAGTGAAGTGACATCTTTAAAAACTTGAAAGGAAATAAAGTCAATCTAAAATTCTTCACTCAGTGAAAATATCCTTCAAAACTGAGGCAAAATCGGGGTGCCTGGGTAGCTTAGTCAGTTAAGCAATTGACTCTTGATTTCAGTTCAGTTCATGCTCTCAGGGTCAGGAGACTGAGCCCTGCATTTGGCTCTGCACTCAGTGGGGAGTCTGCTTGGGATTCTCTCTCTCCCTTTCCCTCTGCCACTCCTTCCTCTCATGCTCTTGGTCTCTCTCTCTCCAAAAAAAGAAAAAAGTGAAGGTAAAATACTCAGGCAAACAAAAATTGAGAGAATTCATCTTCAACAAACCTGGATTACAAGAAATGTTAAGGAACATTATTTAAGCAAAATGAATATGATAGCAGAAACTTGGATCTAAACAAAAAAAATGAAGATTTCTAGGAATAGTTAAAATGAAGATTAATGTAAAATACATCTTTTCTTAATTCTCATCACTTTAAAAGATGTTACTGTCTAAATGAAAAATAGTAGCAATCTACCATGGGTTTATACCATATAGCATATAAAATGTATGACAATAATAGCACAAAAAATGAAAGGCAGTACTAGCAATATAGTATTGGTGTAAGGATTTTACACATTACCTGAAGCAGTACTATTATTTGAGAAAGAAGTTGCTGCGCAATAGCAGAAGTAAACTTTAATCATGAAAATACTCAATTCAAAAGCAGACTGAAAAACAGGAGAAAAGGTACAAAGAATAGATAAGACAATGAGAAAACAAATGTCAATGTTGCAGATTTAAACTTGATCATATCAGTAATCACATTAAATGTAAGTGGTCTAAACATACCAACCAAAGGACAGACATTATCAGATAGATGATGAAGTGAGACCCAACTATGTAGTGCCTACAAGAAACTCACTTTAAATATAAAGACAAAATAGGTTAAAGGTGAAAGATGGCAAAAGATATACTATGCTAATACTAATCAAAAGAAAGCTAGAGTGTCAGGGCGCCTGGTTGACTCAGTCAGTTAAGCATCTGCCTTCAGCTCAGGTCATGATTCCAGGGTCCTGGGATCGAGACCCACGTCGGGCTCCCTGCCAAGCAGGGAGCATGCTTCTCCCTCTCCCTCTGCCTCCTGCTCCCCCTGCTTGTGCTCTCTCTCTCTCTGCCAAATAAATAAATAAATAAAATCTTAAAAAAACAAGAAAGCTAGAGTGTCTATATTGATACCAGACAATTGGCCAGCATCCATGAAACATGGAGCAAAGAATATTACCCAGAATAAAGATCACTTCCTAATGATAAAGAGCTAGAACAATCAGAAGACACAATAATTTTATATACTTATTAACAGATCTTCAAATATTTGAATAAAAGCTGGTAGAACTACCAGGGGAAAAAGACAAATACACAACTGTAGTTGGAGACTTCAATAGTCTCTCTCAGTAATTGATAAAAACAAGTAGGAAGAAATTCTGTAAGGATATAGAAGACCTGTGAAACACTATCAATAATTTGACCTAATTGACATCCACAGAATATTCCATCCAAGAAAAGCAAAATATACATTCTTTTCAGACACATAGAATATGGACCATAAATCACATTCTGGACCATTCAACACATTTTAAGGAATTGAAAGCATACAGAATATACTTTTGACCACAATGGAATTTAACTGGAAATTAAAAATTGAAAAATCCCCAAGTATTTGGAAGTTAAATAACACTACTAACTAGCTTATGGGCCAATTAAGAATTCACAAGGGAAAAGAGAAAACATTTTGAATTGAATGAGCATAACACAATATAACAAAATGTGGAAAATACAGCTGAAGTAGTGTTTAAGAGAAATTTGTAGCATAAAATACTCATTTTAGGAAAGAAGAAAGGTCTTACATCAATGATCTAAACTTCCACAAAATAACAATAAAGTCAGAATATTTAAGCCTTTTTTAATTTTTAAAAGTACTGAGATATAACTTAACAAATGTGGTGTACCAATCTTAAGTATACAGCTCAAAAAATTTTTACATAGGGGCACCTGGGTGGCTCAGTCAGTTAAGCATCTGCCTTTGGCTCCGGTCATGATCCCAGAAATCTAGTGCTTGCTCAGGCTGAGTTATAAGGCATAGGAAGCAGGGATTCTGCTAAAGTTCCTTAATCTGTAGATCCAAATTCCCTCACATGGCCCTGGGCTCTTTAAAATGACTGTTGAACCTCATTACAGAATAAATCTCTAAAGCGTGTCAAGAACAGCCTCCTTTCCTCCCTAATGGGCTATGCTGGGACTGTGGCCCACAGCACCAATGTCAACATTTAAGCATTTGTTGAAGGGGTCGTTTATGTAATGTATTTGGACAGAAAGCCTGAGTTAGCTCAGGCCACCACCTAAATATTATAATACGATTACTTATAATACATCAAAATCTATGTAGTCTGCAGTTTGAAATAAATAATGAGGCAAGTTAAGGGTCTATGAATACATCTTGTTTTAAACTAATAAAATTCATATAAGCCCAAATCAAAGTTGCCAGATGATGAAAGAGCTGGCTGTTTCTAGGGATTGTTTAAAAAATGCTTTATGTATTATTTACTGTAAGATTGCTGGATCTTATTTTCTTCAGAGCCTGCTCTAAATACTCCCACCAAAGAGAAACCAGTTGCAATTAGTGTATAGAACAGCCAGATTTCACATAATGGGCATCAATCTATACTGAACTTATATAGAAGAACATGGGGCTGGAAGTGGCTTGAGTGCAGCTTTTACCACGTGGCTTCAAAAGGCCTGAGGGCAGTTAATAGTTCCTCTACAGAGGAGGAGAGACATCCTGAGTCTATGGCATTCATATAAGATGACAATTCAGCATGGCATATGTTCCTTTCAAATGTTCCTTCTTACACAGTGCATTAAATTAAAAACACAAACTGGGGTGCCTGGGTGGCTCAGTCGGTGAAGCATCTGCCTTCAGGTCAGGTCATGATCCCAGGGTCCTGAGATTGAGCTCTTCATTGGGTTCCCTGCTCAATGGGGAGTCTGCTTCTCCCTCTCCATCTGCCTGCTGTTCTCCCTGCTTGTGCTCTCTCTCTCTCTCTCTCTCTGTCAAATAATAAATAAATAAATAAATAAATAAATAAATAAATAAATAAATAAAATCTTTAAATTAAAAACACAACCTGCTATTTGCAAAAGTCTGTTCTACATGCTGAGGGAATATGAAGACATAGTTTCTGTGCTCAAGAAGCAGAAATAGTTTGGCTGAATGAACTAAACATGCAAACAGAAAAATTTAACAATGCAGGGCAGTTCATAGTAAACCCCAAATTAATAGTCTAAACAACATGTGTTGTAGATATAAGGAAGAAAGATGACTCTGAGTTGAAATGAGACATCTTGCAAAGGTAAGGAGCAGAGTTGGACTGTTAAGGTCTCTCTGTCAAACAAATAAATAAAATCTTAAAAAAAAAAAGATGGGAGGCAGGTTCCCAGAGGGGAGGTAAGTGGGAGGAAACAGGTGGAGGGGATTAAGGATACACTCATCTCATCGTGAGGAGCACTGAGAAATGGGCAGAATTTTTGAATCACTCTATTGTACACCTGATTCTAATATAACACTGTATATTAACTATACTGGGATTAATTTTTTTAAAAAAGATGGGAAGGCAGAGAAATTTAAGAGTATGCAAGTAGCAGTTTTAACTAAGCCAAAGGATGGGAAGGAACTAGTCTGATTTAGGTCAACTCCTCACATACACTCCTTAAACCTGCATAACTTTCAGGTATTCTGCATATTTTCCATGTGCACCCACTTCAACTTCCTTTTTTACATCCCATTTATGATATTTCATTTAAATAATGTATTTTCTTTATATATAGACTAATTCCAATGAGGACTTGAGCAGTTAACACATATCATTGCATGTCATACTCATAACACTATTACTCTCCGGCTTTTGCAGATAAGGAGACTGTGTGGCTCAGGCAGTTGAGCATCTGCCTTTGGCTCAGGTCATGATCCCAGGAGAGTCCCTCTCCCTCTGCACCTCTCCCCCACTGGTTCTCTCTCTATCTCCTCTCTTTCTCAAATAAAGGAATAAAATCTTTAAAAAAAAGATAATTTTGTAGTTAAGCACCTTGATTTCCCATGGATGAAAATAAGCAAATCAAGAAAAAGAGCCAGTGTTGTGGGTAAAGATGGTGAGTTCAGTTTCAGATTATGTTGGTGTCATGATGATAAAGTATGACATCCAATGGCATTGTTCAGAAGGCTGTTGTAAAGAGAAAGCTCATAAGTTTATAAGGCAGTGGGGTTGTGTGGGTAGAAGCGTGGTCAGAGATGGAGTGACAGACTTGGGGATTGTGTAGCTGTGGGATATTTGACTGAGATCCCAAAGAGAAAGCATAAAACTAAACAAGGGGAGGCCAAATTCTGCAATTTGGGAAGAGCCCATAGGGAAAGATCTAGAACCAGGGGAGGAGAAAGAAGGACCATCATTAACTTCCCAGAGACAAGACAGGGCTTCACAGCAAGAGATGTGATTAACAGTGTCAAATGTCAGAAACAACAAAGGGAAGGTGACCATGGAAAGTACATTACAGGTATTATGTCTGTGTGACTAAAGGCCTTCAGAAAACAGCCTCTGTAGAGTGGTAGACTCTGGAGTCACATGGGTGGGGATTGCAGAGATGAATGGGCTGTGAGGAGACAGCCATTGCCATGACATTGATGAGTGAGCCTTGTGTTATGTATCAAAATGTAAAGGAGCAGAGCACTCAGCTATCATGTCAGGCAGGTAGAAGCATAAATGGGGCATTTTCTGGGGTATACAGAGGATTCAAGGTAATTCTAATGGCCTGATAACCTGTTACCACCATCACCTAACTCAGCCTCAATCTATATTCATTGCTCAGGGAGTGACATTCATATGGCCATTGAGTGGCCACACGAAGCAGCAGGGAGGACTGGTACCTCAAGACTCGGCAGTAACTGGTTATCTTTTCTTTAATCACTCTTGGGCTGCCTACGGAACCATCCCACTTTCCCCCATGACTCCAACCACTACCTGCAATCCTCCAAATCTCAAATTTCCTATTCTTAGCTCTAGGCACATGTTATTATCTGCTTATCAGACATCTCAAACTGGATGCTCCATTGGCATCTCAAATTCAAAACATCCAGGACTAAACCAATCATTTTACCTCTAAACAATGTTATTTCTTTCATCAAGTGAAGCTACAGTCACCCAGTGACCCAAAACCCAGAGCCTCCTCTCACCCACCTCCAGCTGTCACCAACACTGTACCAACCTTGGTACAGCAAGGGTTGTGAGAAGCTCAGATTCTACTGTATTTTAAGGTAGGACTAATAGGGAGCGTGAGAGAAAATCTAGAATAATCCCTAGGTTCACAGTCTGAGCATCTATATGAAGCAGGTACCATTTCCTAAGATGAGAATTCAGTGGGGGTGAATGAGGTGAAGCCTAGAATGTGAGCATTATGTTTGGTGGTGGCAAAAGACACTGAGAATTTGGCAAGTATTTCAATGGAGGATGGTAAGAAAGCCTGATTGGAATTGACTACACAGACAGCTCAGGTATCATTACCTCCAGAAAGCTTTGTCTATAGCCAGACTTCCTACTTCTTCCTCCAACATACACACACAAAGGTGTGCACACTCCTCACACACTCATATACACATATACACAACCTCACCTACTCCCACCCACACACCAATCACACTCACACATATACACCTCACACAGATCCACCACACACTCATACCATTTGCACACACACACACACACATACATACACTTCACACACACTCACACTTCACTCCACATGCATTAGATACTACATCCACTGTGCTAGCTGAGCTTTTTGGTACATTTGTCCCTTATTCACTATGCACTGTTGGTTGCCTACCCCCAAGGTGGCTGTGGGCCCAGCTCCCGACAGCAGCATTCACATATACTGGAGTATGACTGGTGCCACTGGAGTCACGCTGTGCAGGGCTCTGCCTCCATGTGACCATCTGCAACTGTCAGGAGAGAGACTGTGTCTCATTCATCTTTATATTGCTTATCACGGGGCCAATGTGGGAACATAGGAGAAAATTTGTGCATAACTGTTTAAAGAATTATTAAACAAATTTGCCACCATTCATATTTCTCCTTCTATCCCCATCAGCATCCTCTAAATGCAGATCCCAAAATACAAACAACAATATCACAAAATTCATGAAGCAAAAAAATGCTATCTTTTTTGCATACCACTCTATTATAGGCACTGCATGCTTTCACATACTTTATTCGGCTGACTTTACAAGTTGGAGTGGAACTTGGGGATCAATAAGATCTCAGGAATTCAGTATGAATTTCAGTCCAAATCTACCCAGAGAGGACAAACCATAGTGAAATATCCACTGGTGCTCCTAGTGGATGCATTCAAATGTACTCACTATAAAGCTGTATTAGTAGACCAACTTACACTTTTGAGTAATAAAATAAAGTGGGGCAAGGAATGTGCAGTTTTGGTCACTGTAATTCTTCAGGCATCACAAGAAGATATAAAAGAGATGGCAATATTTAGAATTTAAGAAACAAAACTGATGAACATAGGGGAAGGGAAAGAAAAATAAGATAAGATGAAAATGGAGAGGGTGGTAAACCATAAGAGATGCTGAACTCTAGGGAACAAACTGAGGGTTGCTGGGGGGGAAGGGATAATTGGGTGATGGGCATTAAGGAAGGCACACGAGGTAATGAGTACTGGGTGTTATATGCAACTGATGAATCACTAAATTCTACCTCTGAAACTAATAATAAAAAGTACTTAAAAAAAGAGAGAGATGGCAAAAATGCATACTCTAGCAAAACCTGGTTCATGGTCATCCATAAGAGGTGCACATCTGTGATAAGTAGCTCTTCATAGTACTCTTCTGAAACTTTAGCATACCTACACATCCCCAGAGGCTCTTGTTAACATTTAGATTTTCATTCAGTAGGTCTGCAGTAGAGCCTGCATTTTTAACCAGCTCCTAGGTAATGCTGATGATGCTTGTCCAGAGGCCATGCCTGGAGTAGCAAGACTCCATAGGAGAGATATTAGGTAGAGTAACTTCTTAGCTTCCTATCTACATTGAGCTGCCCTGTTTTATTCATAGAATCTATTTCAACAAACTGGTGTTTGCTTTTTCATTTGGTATCACTTTATAGTCACCAACTTGGTTGAGGCGGGTGGGGTGTGTAAAGGGGGCAGACATTACTAGGTTAGCTCAAATGAGGCAAGAAGTTCCTTTTCATACACATGCTTGGTAGGGAAAAAAGTGGGCTGAAGTTCCTTCAAAATTGGAGGCACTACTTTTGTAAATGTCATCCCTGGCCAGGACTGGCTCTAATCACATTTCATGCCTAATACTATAAGCATTTTTTTAATAAGTGAATTTGACAATGTAGACAGCATCTTTAGTGATATTTTCAGAGCTTGTTGGCCTCAGCCAAGCCGAAGTCTGCGCTGATGTTGTGGTTATGTACCCTGCTGAATTAAAATAGAATTTTACAAGGGATGTGTAGAGATAGACCAAGGCAGGAACACAAAGCAAAGAGAGCTTGAACCCATAGAGAAAAAAGGACAGGAAGTGGGAACTGTTTCAGTGTGATGGCAGAATTGCTGAGCTGAGCAGTAGAAGTCATGAGGGGAGAGAAGGGAAATATTGACACTAATCATGAAACCCAGGGATATTAATAATATCTGCCTCACTAGGTTGCTCTGAGAATAAAACTTGATGAAATTTTTGAAAATGCATTGAACATGTTAAAAGACTAGACCAATATTTAGAGGTATTATAAGAGCATCACCATTTATAAAATGCTTTTATACACTCTGCATGCTTCAAAGGGATGTGAGGCATAGCATGATCACAAGACATGCAGTTAGAGATGACTCATTGGTTAGTTCACAAACTAAATAGGTCAGCATAACAACCTAAGTTTTTTATATATAAATACTGGTTTTATCTGAGATGAAGAACCTGAGCAATGTATTAGAATAATAAGAATTTTCAAACTCTTGAAAATGTTAATAATTAGGTATTTTAGGTTTCTGGTCCATAAAATTGTGGGCTACCTTCAGTCTCAATCTTGTTCTAAAAGTATACAAGTTCAGCTATCCAACACAAAGGGAAAGGAATAAAATAAAAGTTGTTTGGGGATGGGGAGTGGGCTCTTCCCCTATCTTGAGTGTTGGCCAATATGAGTGCTTTGTTTATCTGGTTCCAGTTACAATAGAGGCTTTTTTCTAGTGAAGAAGAAGAAAAAGAAGAAGAAGAAGGAGGAGGAGGAGGAGGAGGAGGAGGAGGAGGAGGAGGAGGAGGAGGAAGAAGAAGAAGAAGAAGAAGAAGAAGAAGAAGAAGAAGAAGAAGAAGAAGAAGAAGAAGAAGAAGAAGAAGAAGAAGAAGAAGAAGAAGAAGAAAGGGGAGGAGGAGGAGGGGGAGGAACGGCAGCTTGAGGACCCGGGTTAGTGGAGCTCTGTTACTTACCCTTTTGAGTTCCAGTTTCTTCATAAGTAAAATGAGAATATGAAATCAATAATATAAAATAAGCATTTGATGTCATTTCTGTGTGAAATCCTTACGATAGCTTGGGTGGAGTCACCACATAGTAATGCGTTTGGCTGCAAGAAAAAGAAATCTCTGACTAACAGAGGCCTAAATAAATTGAAGGTACATGGTATTTTCCTTACAGAACAGGAAATTGGGAGGTTACCTCTTGCTGAAGTCAGCTCAGTGGCTCAGTATTTCTTCCAGGGTTCACACACTAGTTTTCATTTAGCTATCTTTAGCACATTCGATTTTGTCCTCTATTGGTCACCTCATCATCACAACATGGCACATTTTAGATATCACAGCTTCATTCAAGGAAGAGAGGAGAAAATGAGGATGAGAAGTGGCCCCAGCTGAGTCTGTGCCATTCTATCTAGAAAGTAAATATTTTCCGGACTTTTCCACTCTAGTTCAGTAAGCATCTACTTGTATCTCATTTGGGTACTTACCTCTCTACTTACATTTGCTTGCTTCATGACACAACCATCCATAGCTTCAAGACTTGCTGGAAAATTCCTATTTAACATTTAAAGACTACAGAAGAGGCAGGCAAGGGGAAAAGGGAATGAGAATATTAAGTCAACACTGCCTGCCACAGAGGGAAGGAATTATCAGCATTTTACTTCCAGTGAAGGCTCAGTGGTGTTAAATGACCCACATAAATTCGCTGAGTAAAGCTAGAAATTGAATTGCTTTGGGACCACAATAAGTTCAAAATACTACTGGCCTGGTTTAAAACATGGCTTTCACTTTAACTTATAATTCATGACAGCACTTTGCAACATGTCTCCTATTATATGATGATTTTATATGTCATTTCTACAAAGAAATAGAGCAATTGAAATATTCTAGACTTAGCCAAAAGTATTGTTGGGACTTTGATGTGGTGCAATATTCCTTCAATACTTATTTGATTAGGGAAAAACTAAGTAAATAATTTCATTCCCTTGGAAATGAAACTTTGCCCACCAATGGGCCCTTAGCACCTGGTGTATGCTGAATAAGTATTTGTTGATTATTTGAGTGGATGCAAAACAAACCTAAAATTTGACACGTTATCATTCTTTTTCTGACGAATTTTTTTTCTTTTGTGATGTACATGTTGAAATCCCTCTACATCTGAGGATCTGGGTGTAAGAACATTGTGCCATACTCCAACAAGCAGATTCTAATATACTGCTGGTCATGTATGATTACATAATGACTCTCAGTTAAGATGTGGCTGATACCATAAGGGACAGTGGTAGGTAATATGAGCAAAGGACCAGAAACCAAGCAAATCGCAGATGACATTTTTCACTATTGAGTGTTTTAAGCCAGATGCATCTACTTCCCTGGTCTTGCCCAGAAATGCAGAATTTAAATGGCAACAGATTATTTAGAAACAATGATTCCTTTATATTTCATTTTTTCACTGGGGCAAAATATACATAGAATAAAATTTACCATCTTAACCATTGTTAAGTATATAGTCCAGTGGTATTAAGAGCATTCTTAATTTTGTACAACCATTACCACCATCCATCTCCAGAACTCTTCTTATCCCATAAAACTGAAACTCTACACCCATTAAACAATAACCCCTTACTCAGTCCCTTCTCCCTAACCTCCGGCAACCACCATTCTACTCGCTATCTCTATGATTTGACTAATTACCTTACATAAGTGGAATCATACAGTATTTGTCTTTTCGTGACTGGTTTATTTATCCATTCTGCCAATCTCTGTCTTTTGTTTGGAGAATTTAATTCACTTACACTTAAAGTAATTAGTGATAAGAACAGGCTCATTTCTGTCATTTTGCTATTTGTTTTCCACATCTTACAGCTTTTTCATCTCTCATGTCCTGCATTACTGTCTTTCATGTTAGTTGGTTTTTTAAATAGTGAAACATTAAAATTCCCTTCTTATTTCCTTTTGTGTATATTTTATAGTGATTTTCTTTGTGGTTACCATGGGCAATCTAAAGTCACTTACACTCTGGTTTGAATTTATACCAGTTTAATTTCAATAAACCACAAAAACTCTGCTCCATTACAGCTCCAATCCTTCTTTTAGTTGTCAATGCCACAAAATTACATCTTTACACATTGTGTATCCCAAAGCATAAATTAATAATTCTTTTAAATGCACTAATCTCTTAAATTATGTAGAAGACAAAATGTATTGTTTCAAACCAAATGACAATAATACTAAATTTCAAACTAGTAATTTTTAAAATGTATTAGTCTCTTAAGTCATGTAGAAACAAAAAGAGCAGTTATAAATTATTGTTGCAATATTACAAGCTTTTATAATTGCTGGTGTATTGACTTTCAGTGAGATCTTTATTTCCTCATATAGCTCTGAGTTACTTTCACTGTAACTTGAAGGATTCCCTCAAGCATTCCTTGCAGGGCTGGTCTAGTGGTGACAAACTCCCCAGCATTTGGTTACCTGGGCATGTCTTAATTCTCCCTCATTTCTGAAGGACAGTTTTGCCAGATACAGAATTCTTGGCTGACAGGTTTTTTGGTTTTTTTCCTTTTAGCATTTTGAATATATCTGCTCACTTTCTTCTGGCCTTCAAAGTTTTTGTTGAGAAATCTGCTGACAGTCTCACTAAGGATCACTTATAGGTAGTGAGCCACTTTTCTCTTCCTGTTGTCAAGTTTCTCTCTTTGTCTTTTGAAAGTTTGACGATAATGTCCTATTGGTTCTGTTTTTCTGGAGAACCCTGATTAGTATACCCATCCTGGCTCCTACAAGCTGCATGTTAGCTGCTTCTGGAAGTGCACAACTGCCTAACAGAGCTGGGGGTGGGGGAGGGGTAGTGGCTACTGTGCTAAGGGCTGAAATTGATCACAATTAACCACAATTTATCATTCAAGTCTTCCCCTGAAAATCGCAAGCCTACAATAGACTCCAGAATTCCAAAATAGTTACATCAGACAGACTCTACAAGTACAATATTTGTCTAGGTGGGGAGACAGATTCCTCATGCTTACTACTCTGCTATTTTCCCAGAAACCAATTTTTTTTATAGTGAAACATTATAACTATGGAGTTTTTATAGCCATAAAACTAGTTTTTATAACTATGGAGTCCAAATGTCCTTTTCAAGCATTCACCTTTGAATCTTCTCACACTACTTTTTCTGGGAAGTAATGATAGCCCTACTTTGTAAAAAAAAAAGGGGGGTGCACTGAGAGACAAACTGAATTAAGGCTAAGCACCCAAAGAGAACAAATTCAAATCTTCCCTTAAAAATGTCTGATTTTTTTTTCCTGATTAATAAAAAAGTTGTATAATAGTCAAGAGCAACTGCAGTTTACATTTCTCATTGGCATTTTTAAAAAGGTTTTATTTATTTATTTGTCAGAGAGAGAGTGTGTGCATGTGCACAAGCTGGGGGAGCTGCAGGCAGAGGGAGAAGGAGGCTCTCACTGAGCAAGGAGTCTGATGTGGGACTTGATCCCAGGACTCTGGGATCATGACCTGAGCCAAAGGCAGCTGCTTAACCGACTAAGCCACTCAGGCATCCCAAACATTGGCATTTTAAGAGTCCAGCCCTAAGATAAAATGTCTGCACAGTCAAAATAAAATAAAATAAAATAAAATGCATTTGTATATCAAATATATAACCATTTTGAAGAATGGCCTTCATAATATTCACTTAAAAATTAATTTTTATAATAACAAATGCTTTGATCCAATTAGTTATATTAAAAATGTATAGTAAATGTGAACCTTGTTACAGAAAATAAACTCTAGCTGCCAAAAGTAATTATTAAGATATGTCCCTCTCCACCATATTATTCAATTTCGTCTTCTCTTTATTTTTTAAATATTTATTTATTTATTTATTACTTATTTATTTGAAAAGGAGAGAGAGCATGAGACGGGGAGGAGGGATGCTGGGGGCGGTCAGAGGCAGAGGGAGAAGCAGGCTCCCCAGTGAGCAAGGAGCCCGATGTCGGACTTGATCCTAGGACCCTGAGATCATGACCTGAGCCAAAGGCAGATGCTTAACCGACTAAGACCCAGGTGCCCCTGTCTTCTCTTTAAATATCGAACTTGAGACTACTTGTATAAAATGGAATGATTTTGATGATTTTTTTTTTTCAAAAATGAATTTTTACTGTGTGGAAAATCATGTTTACTATTTACTGTGGTGTCCTAAGAATCACAGTGCTTTGTGTCTCCCTGATCTGGTCATTCAGGTCTCTCTTCTGACTTTCTGTCCTCTTCACCTCCCCAAGTACTGAGTTGCTTGAACATCTTTCATTGCTGTAGATTAATCCTTTATTTTTGTGGTTTGTATTTGATAATGAAATTTTATAAATTCTTCTTATTGTAAGTCCGTCAAGGGCAAGAACTATGACTTTCATTTCCTGTACAAATGTCCCGCATTACCAAATAACAATGAATATAAAATATGGTGTTGACCCAAATTACTCATCTGGGGGATAAATTAGAGATCAGTTTCTAGCATCTATGAAAATAATATTTATCACAGCTTCTTGACAATAGTTGATTACAACTTTCTTGAGCTTTATTTCTTCCCTCTTTCTGATTGCCTGAACCAAGCATCTATAATTAAAAATTTAAGAAAGAAAAAAAAGATATCCCAAATAACAGATCATATAGTATTACACAGATATAAATATATCTGAATCGCTGATTAATGTTATTTAGTTTTTATTAGTTGATTTGCATTATTTCAACCCAACTTTGGCTCAGTCTGATTAACATGGTCAGTTCTTCATCCTCTCCTAAGAAACAGAGGATGTGAAACAGAGATATCTAACTTCCTTCTTTCCTTCCTTCCTTCCCTCCTTCTTTTTCCTTTCCTTTCCTTTCC
>NW_027397088.1:12876871-12967639 GCF_003265705.2 Callorhinus ursinus | reverse complement strand
ATTACTTTCAGGTGTACAACATAGCGATTCCATAGTTCTATACATTACTCAATGCTCACCACTAACATAGTCACTATCTGCTGCCATACAGAGTTTTTACAATATTTTTGACTATATTCCCTATGCTGTAATTTTAATTCAGTGGCTTATTTATTTTGTAACTGGAAGTTTGTATCTCTTAATCCCTTTTACCTATTTCACTCATTCCCCCACTCCCCTCCATCCTGGCAACCACCAGTTTGTTCTCTGCATTTAAGAATCTGGTTTTTGTGTTTATTCATTTGTTTTATTTCTTAGATTCAACATATAAGTGAAATCATATGGCATTTGTCTTTCTCTGACTTATTTCACTTGGCAGAATACCTTCTAGGTCCATCCATGTTGTCATAAAAGGCAAGATTTCATTATTTTTTATGGCTGAGTAATATTCCATTATATATATAATAGAATATTATATATGTGTGTGTGTATTACACACACACACACACACCTATATACCACATATTCTTTATCCATTCATCTATTGATGGACATATGGGTTGCTTTTATATCTTGGCTATTGTAAGTAATACTACAATAAACATAAGTGTCCATATATCTTTTCAAATTAGTGTTTTCATTTTCTTTGGGTAAATACCCAGTGGTTTCTCAAAAATGTAAAAATAGGAATACCTAACTAGTTTTCTTATGTGACATATGAGAAAATAGTGATTGGGGTCCAAATGGCCTATTTGGCTTCCTTTCTATCCATACACTCTTCTTTTCCAATTTTCCTCTCACTTTCGTATTCCTCTGAATCAAGAGCTGCATTCATCATTTGGAGACTGATGTTGTAATGCTCTGTGCCCATGTTTGTAAGCCAGCTTTGAGATTCTTGATAAAAGGTATTATCAAACGTTCAAAATATTTTTCTTATATTAATAGGCAACACAAATAAAAATCATTCCCAAGGGTCAGAAAGATTGCAATATAAATACACCAATAAGCTCCACACTAGGGGGACAAAAAGAATCTATGGATGGACAAATCCACTGTATTCAGAGTTCTTTGAGAGTCTCAAACTCAATTTAAAAAGGGGATATGGATATTAAAAACAAACAGAAAGTCACATTTTTGGCAAATGTGGAGAAATTCAAATCCTGAACAGTGGCAAAACTCTGCATTCACAAAAGTTGAGTGGGCTCTAAACTTGCTATTTGAGCCCCTTTTCAAAGAGGGGAAAATGCTTTAAAAGGCTAAAAAGCAAAGGCATCTTGAATATTAAAAAGCTTTTTTTCCTTCAAAATAAAGACTCTGATGAGTTATGTGTAAAGGAATCAGAAACACATGGATTAAGCTTCACTTAAAACAAACATAGGTTTAAATGTGGGGAGAAAGCTATGAGCACTGTTTGTTAAGAGCTTCCCTCAATCCCAAATATTTGCAGAAAGGGTTGCTTTTTCCCGAACGCAAGTTTTCTGTGTCTAGTTTGATGGTATCGTTCACTAGAAATTGCCATTTGCCTAGTATTCTTCTGGCCCAACTACAGCTGCCATTTGCTCTCTCTTGCTTGTCTCCCCCAAATTGTAATTGATTGTTTTCTATGCCATGCTAATGCTCATTTACAAAAGCAGACTCATAGAGCAGCAAATAGGCAGCTCCATGTTCTTGAATTGGAGGCATGTTCTGTGCCTGAACAGCCCCTATAAACATTACCAGGTGCATCTTTTAGGCATTGTTTCCAGAATGGCCATCTCACAATACTTCTGATGCCTCTCCAACCACTTGGGCTAAATTGGTTTCATGTGCCATTCACTCTAATTTCGTGGAAGGCTGGTTTTTCTCTGGCAATGGGTGACATTTTCCTGGCCCAGCAATCACATGCCTAGGAGGTTTCTACTCTTGCATGAAGGCAATTTCTGGCCAAAGGAGCCTGGCTGACATGCTGGAGGCTCAAATCCTCCAGACACACAGAGCGCAGACAGAGAGCAACTGGCGCCATGCTGCACATTCCCACCCATCTTCAACATTCCCAGCACATTAGGGTGAGTCAAAGGTCTTCCCTTTGTTTTCAACAAGTGAAATTAGGTCTCCAGGATTTAAATGCTGAGTTAGAGTTCAGTTCACAGAGTAAATGGGGAGATTGGAATATAATCATCTAAGTTAAATAATGGGAACAGTGGGTGTCTAACTTGACTGTGCACTGGAATGGCCTAGAAGCTTTAAAAAAAATATTGATGCCTGAGTCCAGAGATTCTGACATAATTGGACCACTATGTAGTCTGGATTTGTTAAAGCTCTCCAGATGATTCCACTGGGCAGCCAAGGTAGAAAACCTATTTACTAGGGCCTCAGGGTTGATTATCATAATGAAGCTAAGTAAGGGGATACAGTCATGATACTCAAAATTGGTTGCATCTTAAAATCACTTGAGGTGATTTCTAAACTACGAATACTAATGCCTAGATTTTACCCTAAGAATTTCTGATTTAGTTATATAATACTTACTATGGTCTAAACTCTGTTCTAAATGCAAGTTATGTATATACACACATACAGACATACAATATACCATGCCCTGGTCTAAGTGTGTTCTAAGTTATTGGTCTAAGCTCTATTCTAAGTGGATATATATATCTAACAGATAATCTATAAAGCCTATAAATTAGTTACTTACAGTAGCAACAAGCCTATAAACTAGTTACTTACAGTAGCTACCTTCAAAATGGCCCCAAGTGATCCTTGCTTCCTGGTACAAGGGTGTAGTCTCCTCCCACATTGAATCAGGGCTGATCTGTGTGACCAATAAAATACTGCGGGAGTGATGGCATATGACATCAAGGCTAAGTTATAAAATGCATTACAAGTTCCACCTTGGTCTCTTGGGTCACTTGCTTTGGAGGAAGTCATATGGTATGCCACGGTGGACTCCCAGGCAGTCCAAGAGAAACGACTTTGGGGACAGAAACCAAAGCTTTCTGCTAACAGTAAGCACCATTTTGTCATTCATGTGAGCAAAGCACCTTGGAAATGGGTCCTCCAGTCCTAATCGAACCATCAGGTGACTGCAGCCCTCGCTTAGAGAAATCCTGAGCTGGAAACGCCAATCCAAGCTGCTCCTACATTCCTACCCAGAAAAACCATAAAATATCCTAAGCTATTAATATTTCAGGTTATTTGTTATGCAACATTAAGATGATACTATAATTATTCCTATTTTATAGTTGGGGAAACTGAGTCATGGAGAAGTTAACAAAAGTAATATTACAGAGGTATAGAGAGTATATTTGGAAACTAAATTATGTGATTTGTTTTCAAAATCTGTGCTCCTAAAAATGATGCAATAAAGTTGCCCATGAACATTGTTATGTATTGCTTGATGGAGACGGTACAATGGCAATAATAATATGAGATAGTTTATATTATTAATCACCAAAGAAAGTAGATTCACGCAGACATCCTACATGTTGTGCATGCATTGCCAATTGTTTCAAAATTATTGGACCATCAAAATGCTGTCCTTCCTCTAGTCATTTTCTACACTTTCTATTCTTTCCTGTGGCACACAGCTTTGAAGGAGCTCTCAGAGGATCATCCATTCCAGCCCTTTGGTTATTTTGTTTGCTTTTATTTTTACTTTCATTTTTTTTTACCAATACCCCAAAACACAGTTAGGAAGACCATGTTGTAGATGGGTCAAAAAATATATCCTCATATCTAAATTTTTTTCTGCTTTAAGTCTTTGTGTAGGTTTTACAATCTTTGAGAACTAGGCAGCTGTTTCTATTTTAAAGAAATCCTTCTCTGTGGTATAGAAAAAGTCCAGATATTTAAGAGGCAGAAAGACCTTGGCTCTGTCTCTGCTGTGTAACTTTGGGCAAAGCACTGGATGCCCACTTGCCACTCTCAGAGATTCTAATTAAATTGTACTTGGATGGGGGCTAGGCGTGGGGTTTTGTGAAGCCCTCTATATAGTTCAATATGCACCCAGAATTGCAAACTACTGGTAGCATATCTTGTACTCTGACTTTCCTCACTTGTTAAGTGCAGGTAATACTACTGGGGCTTGGTGTTTTTTGTGAGGATTAACGATAAGTAATTCAGATGAAGCTCCAAGCATGGTGTTCGGCACATGGCTGGTACATAATGAATGCTACCCATCAGTATTTGAGGTTTGGTTTTAAACATTTTATTGTGTTATACAAAGGTTTAATACTACATCCACTCATCTACTTTCCCTAGTGAGTCCTAATGCTTTTCTATTTAGAAATCCCTTTCCATCCATACAGCAAGTAAATATGCATCTAATTTCCTTCAAGTCTCTAATGATTTCATTTTTACGTTTATCCCACCTGTCTGGAATTTATTTTAGCATATAATGCAAAATGAGGCTAGGACTTAAATTTTTTCCCAAAGAGTCCATTTTCTCCTGACATGCACTGAATCCACACCTTCCCCCATTCATTGGTAATGCCTTCTTAGTTATATATTGGGGCTTTAGGCATATACCAGCATCTATTTCTGGAATAATTACTCTTATAAATGGATCATTTCATTATTCTTGTCCTAGTTTTTTAAATGCTTAATTATTAAGGATTTGCAACACCTTTAATGTCTGTTGGAATAATGCAAACATTTACCACCTTTCCTTTATTAAACATTTCTTCAATATTCTTGACTGAGACACCTTTTGAAAAAGTCAAGTTCTTACCCTGTTTAAGATCCTTCAGTGATTCCTCATCAGTGAACAGAGTCACTTAATTTCTCCCTTAAAGTACCCCAAATGGAAAGAAAAGTAAAGTATTTACTCAGGATCAGGGGTATAATCCAAGGCAGTCTATCAGAAAGCCAATATTCCACTTGCCTAATGTTCCATTTTTTAAAATTGAAGCAACTTTACAATCTATTTTCCAATGCATCTACTTTTTTTTTCCCCAAGTAGACTTTATTTTTAGAGCTGTTTTAGATTCACAGCAAAATTGAGAAGAAGGTAGAGAGATTTTCCATATACTTACCCCACACCTGTATAGCCTCCTCCATTATCAATATTCTCCATCAGAGTGGTACACTTGTTAGCATTCATGCACCTGCACTGACACATCATTATCACTCAGAGTCCATAGTTTCCCTGAGGGTTCACTCTTGATGTTATACATTCTATAGGCTTTGACAAGTATGTCATGACCTATACCCACCATTGTAGTATTATATGGAATAGTTTCACTGCCCTAAAAATCCTCTGTGCTCTGCTAATCACTCCCTCCTTCCTAACCCCTGGCAACTGCTGATCTTTTGACCATCTTCATAGTTTTTCCTTTTCCAGAATGTTATCTAGTTGGAATCAAACAGTATGGAGCATTTTGAGATTGGTTTCTTTCACTTAGTAATATGCATTTAAGTTACCTTCATGTCTTTTCATGATAGCTCATTTCTTTTAGTGTTCATTTCTTTTTAGTGTTACTTTTTTTTCTTCAAATAAAATAGCACTTCAGTAGATATGATATGTGTTTATCCTATTGCTTTAAGTAGCCCTTGTCCCTTGTGCCTATCCCGTGTGCCCTGGGAGGAGCCCAGTTTGAAAACCAAGGACTTACTGGAAAAATACAAGTGTTGTATTTTGACATACACAGCCCTTTTTGATCTATCTCCTCTGTATCTTACAGACTCATTTTCTACCACTCCTCAGATGCACTCAAAAGGCACCACTATAGAACAATTTGCAGTTCCTTAATGACAGTGCTATGGATAACAATGATGATTATGATGATTAAGTGGCTAATATCTTTTGAGTTCTTCCTATTTGATATCCCAGCTACACGTAGAACATGCATTAAGGCATGTGGTTGTTTTAAAATAAGTCCACAAATTCTTTGTTCCTCTTCCTTTCCAAAGGAAAGGACTGAATCTCCTTCCCTTGAGTGTAGATCACATCAGAGACTGGCAGAAGTGACAGTATGAGACCTTAGTGATTTGGTCAAAAGGACGTTACAATTTCCTCCTTGCTTTCTTTTTTTGGATCATTTAGAAGCCAGCCGCCATGTTGTTAGGACACTCAAGCAGCCTTGGAAAGAGATTCACATGGTAAGGAACTTAGACCTTCTGCCTGGAGCCAGCAGTGACTTGCCAGCCACATGAATGATCATTCTGGAATCAGATCCTCCAGCCTTAGTCAAGCCTACATGACTACTACGCCAGATGACATGTGGACCACAACTTCTTGGGAGACCTCGAACTAGAAGCACCCAGCTAAGTCACCCCTAAATTCCTGACCCACAGAAACTATATTGGATGATAAGTGTTTAGTATTGTTTTAAGCTGCTGGATTTGGGGTTAGGTGATGTGCAGCAATCCATAACTAACAGAGCTTACTTAACCTTCATAATAATCTGAGATAGTTTACATTATTAATCACCATTTTTCAGAAAAGGAAACTGAGGCATAAAATGATTAATTTAATTGTCCAAAGACACCCTCTTACCAACATACAAAATCAGGACTGGAACCCAGATGGTCTGAGTGCAGAGCCCTCGACCATACTGCATGCGTGCGTGTTTCTGTGCTTTTCCCCACAGTGAGTCTTCAGAGCAGCTTATTCCTCCACTTTAGTTCAACCTTAAAAAGACCATAGAAGCTGAAATAGAAAATGACCAGGGTCACTACACACAGGGGAATTAAATTTACTTGAAAAGTCAAAGTAACCATGTTACTAAGCCTGGGAGAGCAAGTGAGAGTATATGCAGGTCATTTCATTTTACCTTCATATGAAATTATAGTAAGTTATCTCTATTTTTAGGAGACTATTAGGTGCCTGGTATTTGGTATATTCCTCATATCTAGTTTTTTACTGCAACTCTAGAGAATACTTATTCTTACCTTCATGTTACAAATGAGGACATTGAAAAATATTAATATATTCCACATACAAAGAAGAAATAGATTTCACACAAAGGTCCTATTCAAAAAAAAAAAAAAAAGAATGAAGAGCAAGAGTAGAAAGTGTCATAGAAGTACTAGGAGTTAATCATCATGGGGGGGGGTTCTACCCCAGTATTCAAGTTAATGAAAATTGAAACAATAAATCCCTCACTAGTCAAATTAGCAGAGAATACTTTTCAGTGAAAAATCTGAGTGCTGAGATACAGCTCTGAAAAGGGCTCTCTCTTTTCTTTTTTTTTCTTTTAATGTCAGGTGCAAGTAGCAAATTGCTACAACATTTAGAGAAGCAGTTTGATGATATGTATTAAGAACATCAAAAAAGTTTATGCTTTTGATCTAATAACTCTATTTCTACATATATATCCTAAAGTAAGAGTCAAAGAAGTAGACAGATACCTCCATACCAGGCATCTATGCTAACTCTATTTAAAAGAGAAGGAAAAAAGGATGAAAATGAAATAAGTTAAACACCTCACAAAGAAATAATAAAATAAATGACTATGTCCACAGGGCAGAAGATTATGTGGCCCTTAAGAAAGATATTTACCAATAAAAAATTGTAATAAAAATATTTAACAGATATTGATGCCAAAATATTCAGTCATTGTAATGAGATTGTTGAATTTAATTGAGAGGTTAATTTTTATATTCCAGTGTATCTGCATTTGGGGATCAGGAGTAGTGTATTAGTTTCCTATGGGTGTCTTAAAAAGTACGACAAACTGGGTGGCTTAAAACAACATAAATCTATGGTTTCGTGGTTCTGGAGGCAGGGAGTCTGAAATCAAGGTGACGACTGGGTCATGCTCTGTCTGAAGCCTCCTTTCTTGATTCTTTGAGTGCCTGGCACCATCAGGCATTCCTTGGCTTGTGGCTGCATCACTCCAATCTCTGTGTTTGTCTTCTCATGGCTTTCTCCCTATGTCCTGTCTCCTCGTAAGAATACTAGTCATACTGAATTAGGAACCCAGTCTACTCCAGTGTGATCTCATCATAACTAATCACAACTGCAAAAACGCTGTTTCCAAACAAGATCACATTCTGAGATACTAGAGGTTAAGACTTTAACATATCTTTTTCTTTTTTTGAGGAGGAGGGCACAATTCAACCCATAACAAAAATGAAGATATATGATACAAGATATATTCACAGATCTTGGTTCACTGAAGAGTTGTGGTAATAGGTATTGGTCCATAGATGTCCTCAATCACCTCCTGTTATTGTCCTGAATGAATCTGAGTGGCAGTTAGCCCAGCTATTAAAAGGCATCCACCCTTTTGTGGTATAGTTGTTGTGCAACTAGCCTACCATCTGTGTCCTCACTTTGCCTTACTTTGGATTCCTAGCATCTTTGTTTATAAGCCTTTGAATTCTCAGTTAATTAGATGAGGAAGTGGGACCACACATCCACTATAATTGCAAATCAAGAAAAGGACACATACATATCCCTGCCTCTCATCCTTTTAAACCATGAGATTTACACACATTGCTAGTATCTTCATCAATTTGCAGACTTCCCCCTCTTTGTTGCACAAACTCTTTAGTACATATGAAACCATTTTTGTAAATTATTGTCCTATTTTAAAAGAGGGCTTATAAATACAGAAGCCCTTCCCTAATTCCTGGTCCTGAGAATAGAGAATATCTCAAGTTATTTATAATCTGAAGGACTCAATGAGCAAAATGAGTATTATTTTTTGCTACTGCGGTGTGGATGTTTATCCATCACATACAAAGTTAAAATGACTTGTATATACTTTAGAGAATACCAAGAGTGATGATCTAGGCTGAATGTGGACGAAGGCAATGTTTCAAAAACACATTGAGACCCAATACAATTTAAAAGCTTTTTTTCTTTAGAGAGCATGGCAGAAGTAGAGGCTCTTAAATAAGCCATCTTACTGAATCTTCTTGAGGTGCTATTGTGCCAAAGCAATCAACAAATTGAATTCCTCTACCACATATGATAGCAGACAACAGTCAAGAAGCTTCTCTATGAACTTAAAAACTCTTCTGATGCTATACCTGAAGAATTACTTGCTTTTCACTGTGTCCTCTTCAGATTGCTTTGCCTCTAGTATCCTCTGTTTCAGGAAATTGAGAACGACCTCCCAGACTTTTAAATGTAAAACTATGGAGAAAACCTGTCGGAGCTTCTAAGGCCATTTTATGCTCTGCCCCCTAATGCAATTGTATGCCTCCTTTCCTACTCCTTCCCTCCTTCATTTGTATGCTCCAATCTACAGGATGTTCTGCCATTTCTAAAATAGGAATGGCACATGTCCGTGTCTCTTTCTAAACCGCTCCCTCTGGTTAGAATGACCACCTTTTTGCTCTAAGGGGGAGAAAGCAAATTATCCATTAAAATGATAAGTGTTCTATTTCTATAAAACTTTTACTGAATTCCCCAAAATTAGCAATTTTTTTTTAGTTAAACATTTTAGAGTGGGTCTAAGTGAAAAGAAAATGTCCTCCACCCGTTCCTCTGATCCCTGGGTCCACTCCCAAGAGATAACAATGTTTAACCTTTTGCATTTAGATCTGTTGTTTATTGCCACATTTCTAAGTAAGGTTGATTTGTCACTGTTCGGCATTATTTTTTGACCACTCTTATGAAAGAGGAGGATTTAGCTCTTATACTTTTCCCTATTTCCCTAAGGGTCCCAAATTTTTCAGGTGCATTGTCATTGTTATTTTTGGGGTTCATCTACTGTTTTTATGACTTTAATATGTGTAAAATCTCTAGTTTCAGTCCCATCAACTTTAGGCACTATATCTTGAATCAACAGTTTGTAAGATGAAGAATTATGACTTGAACCAGGTCTTACAAGCTGGATGGGCCCTGGTAAACCACTGAGACTTTAACTTGGGACTCTGAAGGACCACGTTCTAGGAAAAGCAGTGAACCAGAGCTAGGATGAAACTGAAGCCCAGCTCTGGAAACATTTCAGTCCCTCAGAAGTGGACACAAATCTTCTCTAGAAAGACATAACATTATCCTAGGCCTCAAATTAATTCTATAATTTTTCATAAACAATGTCTAGCACACAAAGAAAAACTAGAAATAAGAGAGGCAATAATTGATAGGAGAAGAAAAAGAAGGAAGTGAAGGAGGAGGAGGGAAGAGGGGAAAGAGACTACCACAGGGATACAGAAATAGGTATTGGACACAAACTTTAAAATAATGGTGCTTAATATGTTCAAGGAATTAAAAAACAAGACTGAGAATTCCAGCAGAGAAGTGGAAACCATAACACAGGAAAATCAATAAATAGCACTTAGAATATTTTGCTTGAAAAGTATTGCTTACTATAAAATCAACTAGTACGATTGCAGGTAAAATAAATTCTATGCCTTTACATCTGTGCCACTCAAATTGAAATGAAAATAAGTACAAGAATAAACGAAACCTCTTTTCTTTCACCATATGTGAACTTTTTCACCACATCTGAATTCCTCTAAACCATGTGAATGTTTGTTTGCTTCATATTTAGATTATAATTAGCTTATTGGTTCTTCCTATAGTTTTTGACTGTCATTTTTTTGTCCCGTTTTTGTTGAGAAGAGAAATACAAGTCACCTTGTATAATAATTCTTTTGTACACTCAAATTAGCTCCCTTTCTCGTCAATTCCATGTTCTTTTTATGTATTCTTCTCTTGGTATTGCTAGTTTATTCTCATACAATTTTTACAACTATGCATGGGAGTTAAACTTTCTAAATCTTTGCATTTCAGAAAATTCAAAATGCAGGCTTCTAGAATCATCTTATTAACTAAACTACTTTGAGATTTTAACATAATGTGTCTAGTTTTGCTCTTTTTTATTTCATTTCTAGCCTAGCACTTAATCTGAAGACTGATGATATTACGATATTACAACTTTTAGTTCTTAGATCATTTCTTTCTTCCATTCTCTCCCTCCTTCCTTCTCTCTAATTCTCTCTCTCTTTCTCCCCTCTCTATTTCTCTCTCTTCCCTTCTCTCTCTCTCTCTCCCTCCTTCCCTCTTTCTTTTCTTTTGGCATTTTTATTAAGCAGATGTTGGACCTATTAAATTAATCTTTGAAGTCTTATCAGTTTTCTTAATTTTTCATTTCTTTATCTTCCTATTTTCTTCTGCCATTCTCCTTTTGTTCTTATTTAACAATATTACTTTAATACTTTTGCTTTCTGAATTCTTCTTTTTGTCAGAGAATTGTATTTATAGGAGAAGAAGAGGGGAAAGGCAGGGGAAAGTCTAAGATGCAATGTTATTTCCAATCACTGTGAGAGTAAGATGCAAAAAACAAACCTTTATATTTCTCTTCTCTTTTTTTCTGTCATTTGAGTTATTTATCACTTGTAGCATTTATCCTTATCACTACTTATTTTCTTGCTATTGATTTTCATAAAATCTGTTGATCCTTAATTATCTAATTATATTTTTGAATGAAGATTACGTATTGTTTCACATTAGGAAACATCAATTTTCTTTGCCATTATTTAACTTTCTGTTAAATAATTATGAAATTTTATAATCTTAGTTCTCCTCTAGATAACGCATTCCTTGAAAGCAGAAACAGTGTCTAATTCATTTTTTATAATCAATATCAAACAAATGCATGGGTCATAGTTAAGACTAATAAAAACTAAATAAAGAAGAAAAGTTATGTAATTTCCCCACAAGCTTCCTAAATGCACTAGGATAAATGCTTTTGGAAATTTGATTATGCTAAGTTCCAGATTGATTTGAAACCTATCTTTGATTAACTCTCCCTCCTCTGATTATTGGAAGACAAAGTATAATTTACTTTAAATTATAATTATCTGAACCCTGTATTATCTTTCTGAAAAATATTCACCTGCCCTACTAAGAGCCTGCATTTAAAAAAAAAAAAAAGACAGGTTTCAAGTTCTTATATTTCTGTTCCAAAGAGAAAACCATTTGGTGCATAGCTTGCTAAGAATAGCATCTAAAAGAATCAATAGACAAATAATGCCTGTGATATTATTTTTTTAAGTTACAGATATTAAAAATAAAATATTTTAAATTTTTTCACCTTATGGGGCACCTTGGTGGTTCAGTCAGTTAAATATCTGTCTTCAGCTCAGATCATGATCCCAGGGTTCTGGAATCAGAGCCCCACATTGGGGTCCCTGCTCCATGGGGAGTCTGCTTCTCCTTCTCCCTCTGCTGCCGCTCCTAGTCTCTCTCTCTCTCTCTCTCAAATAAATAAATAAATAAATTTAAAAAGTCTTTTAAAAAAAAGTTTTCACCTTATGATCTAATTTCACACTTATTTTAATGTAACACTATTTCCAGATACACTAAGATGAATTTGGGAAAATTCCATGGATATAATTTCCTTAATTATATAAATAATCTCCCCATCTACCCAGCCCAGACAATGTATAGAGGTTAAATGTTGTCCTTAATGGACATAAAGGCTCATGATTCAGAAAATCTAGATAAATTATTTTAACTTTGGCTAGTAAGACACCTTTCTCAACCCTTTTATAAGGATTTATGATCATAACAATTTAAGTTGAATTTTCAAAAATTCCACTAAGAATATTGAAGCTTATTAAGAGGACATAGTTAGAAAGAGGGAGCTAATACTAGTAGCCTCGAGAGAATGGAACCTGGAATACTTTTGCTTTAGCCGTAAGGCGACTCCACTGTGCTGCCCCAGGTGAAGCTCCTATGGGTACTATTTCATTAGTCACTGGGTACACCTCTAGGGGTAGTCTTGTTCCTTCCACTCATGCTCCTTTTAGCTCACCAGAGTCATCTTTCCTACTGGAAAAACTGAACCCTTTATGTGAAGAGTGAGAGAGTCATAAATTAGGTGTAGAATAAAGACCAATAGTTCTCAAACTCCAGCATGCATCAGGCCCCCCCGGGCTCTTAAAACAAATTGTTGCCCTTCACTCCACCCACCCACCCCCAAATTTCTGATTCAAGAGGTCTGGTGTAGGGTGTAAGAATTTTTATTTCTAACATGTTCTCTGGTGATAATCCTGTTGCTGCTGTTGATAGGGGATTTCATTCTGAGAACCAGTGTACTGGAGTCTATCAATGTGACAGATTCGGACAACAGCTGAGTTTGAAACTTGCCCCCCCGCCCCCCGAGTTCCCTGAAGGAGTAATAGATTTCCAGTAGGCCTTTGAATAGACAGGTCAGGAATTAGAGGAAAACTTCAGGTTTGGAGATAAGAATTTGGATGTCAGCATATAAGGAACTGTATCAATAAAGCCATGGGGATGGATAAGATTGTTCAGGTAAAACGTAGGCAGTGAAAATACATTAAAAAGAGAAGAAAGTTAACCCATCTTCCTGAAAAATTATTTTCATTGTGTCACTTTTTGAACAAAAATGGTAATTGCTTCCTATTCTGGGCTCTGTGGTTCTCAAACCCTTTAATCCAAAACCTAGATTTTAGAGTGTTCTTTGTAGATACAATAAAATGCTTATACATTTAATTACAGTATAATATTGAGGACATATTTGCCACTATAAAACCATCATAGCTAATACCTATTGATTCCTTCTTCTGTTCAAGTACTATTCTAAAAATTTACCTGGCCAGCTAGGTAGATAGATGATAGATAGATAGATAAACATCTAATGCCATGAAGTAGGTACTATTATTACTGTCACTATCCTCACCATCCTCCTCCCATTTTGTATACGAGGAACCTGAAGCACAAGTACATAAAACCACTTGAAGGTCATATACTGGTAAGAGGTGGAGCTGGGATTCTGTTTATTCTTACTCTGATTCTAAGGTCTCTGTTCCTATTTATTCTACTTAACAGCTACCATACTTGACTGTAATAAATATATGTAACAAATTAGAGCCTCAAACACAAGCTTTCCTTAAAAACAAAGGACAAAGCAAGCTCTCAGATTTCAAATGATTGAAAGGCCCTTTGACTTCTAATGTCTTTTCAAATTAGCCTAGAAAACAATCATCAGCAATCACTGAAAGTTCAAAACACATGATACACATGGTGGGGTTAAACAAACAAGCTTAAAATGAAACATCACTTAGAAGCATCACTTACAATGAGATAATGTTAACTCCTAACTTACTTTTATAGCATAATTAAAAATAAAATCACACCATTTTATACTAGTTGTGAAATACCTTGTCCCACTGGGGATTCTCCAGTGTTCTCAGGATTGTACCGGAGTCAAGGGTCCGTCTTATCACTATAGACTCTTCTGCCTAAATTTCAAAGCCCACCTTTACTTGGCCACATGTTAGCTATGGATTCACTGGTGTCTGCTAAGGATATCTCCACTCCAGTCTGGAAGGTTCTTTCGTTGGTTTGTTTTTAATTCTGCTTTGTGTTTCTTTGATTAAGTGACCATTTCTCACTGGCCAAGAGCAGAATGGCCTCTTTTCAATGTTTGTTGCCCTCAAGGCTGTTCAGAATGGAATCCATTTCAAAGACCATGTCAGGTCCTACTTTCTCCTACACATTCCCTCATGGGTCTGATTCCCATTTATGTATCTCTAACCCTAATTATTGTCATTCTGAATCACTCAAGTTAGATCTTATTGCCTAATTGGTCACTTGTAGGAGTCTTCTTTCCCTAGCACTTTGAGGGTCTGGACTATGGCTCACTTCTTTTTTTTTTTTTTTTAAAGATATTATTTATTTATTTGAGAGAGAGAGAATAAGAGATAAGAGAGCACGAGAGGGAAGAGGGTCAGAGGGAGAAGCAGACTCCCTGCTGAGCAGGGAGCCCGATGTGGGACTCGATCCTGGGACTCCAGGATCATGACCTGAGCCGAAGGTAGTCGCTTAACCAACTCAGCCACCCAGGTGCCCTATGCCTCACTTCTTTATACACAAAGGAGTAATTAGCACCAGGCTGAGTGCATGCTCTACAGATAATTGTCATCTGTTTAATTTTCCCCAAGTGTATAAGGTTGGATACTTATCGGTTGATTTTGCTTCTTTCTGCCTTGTCCAAAACATCAGGACAAACAAAGCTACTGAAACCCAATTACTTAACAGATTAAGTGGAAAACTTATCTTATTAATTCTAATAAAATGTTTAAAGTAATTAATAGGCCAAGTGAAAATTACTATTCTATCATGAAACTAGTTTATAACAAATACTTGGATTCTAAACAATACTTTATACTATTAAAAATGTTTTCAAGGAGGAGAAATCTTCTACCAAAATATGCATGAGAGTAAATAGAGTTTTGTTCATCTATTTAATAGTAACAGAATCTTAGTCATGTTCTGTCACTGAATCTGGATTGCTTAAGGGTCACTGGAATTTTATGCTAATAGAAAAGATGGCACATATGGTGAACAGAAAATCAAGGCGCCTTATGTTTACCAAACGTTAAAAAATAGAATTGCAATCCAATCCTTGAAATTCTTCCTCATTATTCACATTGTGTTAGAAGGAACCACACTAGCTATTCTCCACAATTTCCAAGTGTTGCAATCATCATCCCTTTGTTGATACTGACCTAGAGGATCTAGGGCAATAATTTGCCTCCAGCTGTTTCTTTTTAATGTGGTGACTGTTACATTGAAAATACTTCGGCTTAAACCGAATGAATGAAACCAAGACGTTATATCGTTGATATGGGTTGTCAATAAACAACTTTGTCCTCCCATCACATTTACCTTTTTAAATTCTAGCTGTCCTGCAAATTAACTTCTGGGTTATCCCCTTTCTGCTTATGTTTGTGATCCTCTGAGAGACATAGGAAGCAACAACCGGAACTATTATTCTGGACTGATTTCTGATTAACCACAAATATACAATTAAATGGAAGCAGTGAGAACAGAGGTAAAAATTTCAAAGGGGACAGGTCAGAGATTACTTCCTTAATGAAGGATTTCCTCAGCATTGCAGTCTGGAACGTTCTCTCCTTGATGTGAACCCCCACATTGCTTGTTAAGAGTTTTTGGCAACCATTTGGTATTTAAAAATTAGTTTTCTATCTACCTGTGACTCGTTTCTTCAATAGATATTTCAGTTCAGATATTTAGTTTCTTACTATCCAAAATGCCTGCCTCGTATGATGCCTTCAGGACAAGACACACACAATAAATACAGTTGAATAGAAGATCCTAAACAAAGGATTTTTCCAGCCAACAGACGTTCCTACAGTTTGGCATGTAACTTGAAATTTCCTTAATTGAATCATGTTAGATATATAGTGCTCCTCCTATTTATTTATTTATTTTAAGATTTATTTTTTTATTTTAGAGGGAGAGAAAGCATGAGCAGGAGAGGCAGAGGGAGAGAGAATCACAAGCAGACTCTGAGTTGAACATGGAGCCCATCATGGTGCTCGATCTCATAACCCTGAGATCATGACCTGAGCTGAAACCAAGAGTCCGATGCTTAACCAACTGAGCCACCCAGGGCCCCCTGGATGCTCTTATTTAAAGGAATCACAAAAAGATTGGATCTTCCGGTTGGCATTGAAAAGCCTTGCGGTGTAATTCCCAACCCACATTAACATACCCTTCCGGACTGTATTTGAAAATGGTCATTGAGCCTCTGTTGAAAACAGGCAGTGAAAGACAATAGCTGAAAAATTCCCATCCTCTGTTTGTGACTCTTCCATAAAGCAAAGCATCACTTTCAATCTACCTTTTAGAAAAGAATCCAAGTTTTTCAGACATGTGTATTCAAATCCACTCCTTCTTGAACAAAGACTCCATGGTACCTGCTCACATGTTTCTCAGATAGGTTTTCCTGAAACACTGAGATGCTTCAGAAATCCTTTGAAGGACCAGAGATTTATACCCACCAGTTAGTCATGTGAGAATTAGCCAGGTCTAAGACAATGTCTGTAACAATCCGGTAAAGTGTTTGTGGCCTCTAGAAATGAAGGAACAATGTCCTTTCTTGGCAAGGAGTCTGGGCTAGCTCCGTGGAGCCACAGGTATAATGCAAATTTGGAAAACTGTGCCACCAATATGCTTCAGCTGTAGAAAAATCTGTCGTAAGATCCTTATCAGACATCCTTTTATTGTCTCCCTGACAATGGAGAGCAGTTCCACCAGCAGTCATTTCACATGCCTTTCTGAGCAGAACAGAGGCTGCCAAATCATCATCAGAAGAATATGGGTTGCCCCCACTGTCTGAAAGTAGAGCGCGCCTATGAAGGCTCTCGCAAACCAAAATGGCAAAAAGCAAAGAAGCAGCTAATGTCTCGTGAAAGCGAACGTCCTCTTTGGGTTTCTATTGGTTAGTGAAAACAGGTACTAAAGTACGTCCTTTGTAAAAGCGGAGGGGCATAAAGCAAACTTTCCAATAGCGGGGGATGCCTGTACGGTGTGTGCAGGAGGGGAGGGGACCCGGCAGGAAGGGGATGGACAGCTGTTGGGGTCACGGTGAAACTGGGGGGACAGTGATGAAGATATTGTCTAGTTTGTGCCCATTCTACTTCCTCTATTCATTTTAAGTCGATTTTAGATGTGTTGTATTCAAAACCATGAGAGTTTTTGTTGTGGTGGTGGTGGTGGTTATTGTTATTGTTTTGGCTAAGGATTTGCCTACAGGACTCTAGTTTCAACCATAACTATTTGATGACAACTTGTCAGGAAAGCTGAAAGAGGAAAAAGAAACTCTCAAGCCAGGATAAAAACTTTGGTTTTGATACCCGTATGGTGCTAAAGCATCAAGGTCCCTCTTGCTATTTTGTTGGCTCACAGCTCATTTATAACAAGAAGCTCTCAGTGCTTCTTGTGCAGTTTGCTGGGGGTCTTCAGGTTGCACCGACCTGTCGGCCAACTTCTGGCCTCAACCCTAGCAAGGAAGGTTGTGCTGAGCCACAAACTACTGCACCTTGATAGTGTTCCTTACTGCCAATAGGTCCATATAGGCATTGCATGCAATCTTTCTTGCTCTATCTCTAGTAAAGTTTGTCATTTATTCTCAGTGATCCCTGGAAAAGAAAGCAAGTAACTTATACATGTTTCTATTTTAAGGATTTTTTAAAAAGATTTATTTATTTGAGACAGAAAGAGAGAGAGAGCTGGGGGAGGGGCAGAGAGAGAGAGAGAGAGAAGCAGACTCCCCGCTAAGCACAGAGGCCTACACAGGGCTTGATCCCAGGACCCTGAGATCATGACCTGAGCCAAAATCCAGAGTCAGCCACCCAGATGCCCCTAATTTAAGGATTTTTAATCAGTTAGGCAAATAGCAAAATTATGTGTTTTACTGTGTTTTATCAGAGGAAATTGTTCAGTTCTTTTCAAACAATATTTGTTAAACAGAGTAGGGGCTGGACCCTCAAGTATAAAGATCAGTAAGTTGGTCTGATGCCCGAGTGGACTCCTGTTTCCACGAGCAAGAGCCAGTGTTCCTACAGTGTGGCAGGTGCTACAGTAAATGGGTTTTCACTGGGAGCTGTGGGGGAGGGGTATGCGGCCAGGTGCAGGGAGGGAGGGCTGCACTTAAGGATTATTTCCTGTGCTCACAGCCCCTCCTTCTCCATCCCTGAAGAGACAAGGTTAAGGATTAAGCAGACAGATTCTGAAAGGAGATGTAGGAGATCATTTACTTAGTAAAACAGTATTTCAGCCTTGGCCCTCACTTTTAGATCAACTGCTTGCCATCCTTCTCATAGCTTCTCTCTTTCCTCCTGGATCTCTTCCCTTGTGGATTGCTCGTCCATCTCTTTCTCCTCATCTTGTGGAGTGGAGACAACCCTGAACCAAAAATGCTGAGATTAGGGCGCCTGGGTGGCTCAGTTGGTTAAGCGACTGCCTTCGGCTCGGGTCATGATCCCGGAGTCCCGGGATCGAGTCCCGCATCGGGCTCCCTGCTCAGCGAGGAGCCTGCTTCTCCCTCTGACCCTCCCCCCTCTCATGTACTCTCTCTCTCTCAAATAAATAAATAAATCTTTAAAAAAAAATGCTGAGATTAAATAAAATGACAAAAATGCAGCGCTCTGCCCAGGTGACTCCTGGCAGCTCTGATTTGTACCTTAGGAGATTTCCTTTGTCTTGGGGTGAACCTTTCTGTCCTTTTCTCTCTGGTGAGAGTATACAATTGCTTAGAAATGTAGTGGGGAGAAGAGAGATGGCTGTAGCCTACAGAGAGAGTAGGACAGAGTCACAGAACTGGGAATATTGGCTGGCTCCTCTTAGAGACATGACTTTCCCTGTCCCAGGCTTTGTCATGTTTGTTGCTAGTTTGCCACAAGGGTGAGAATACAAATCACCTTGTTTCAAATGCTGATGCTCATGCTGTTGGATCCAATGTCACAAGCACGTTGGAAGAGGTCCCCCTGGGCCTTGGATGGTAAGTGGTGTTGTTGAACTGTTCTCATCCTTTTTAGGCACAGGGTGAGTGGCTGGAAGAATGCAGGGCTGTTGCCGTGCTTGGGTGAGTGGCCAGGGCTGTGTGAGCCGCCATGGGAGCCCTTCCCCACCCTCAGCCCTGACTCAGCCGTGAGGCAGCCATCCTGGGTCCCGCCTGGTTAGTGGGAGTGGAGGTAGAGAGTACGGAAGGGTGTGGATGAGGTACTGCAACAGACTGAATGTCTGTGTCCCCCATAATTAAGATAGTGGAAGCCTTATCCCAATGTGATGATAGTGGAAGCTTAATCCCAAACCCAGTCGGACCTGTGGGAGGCGATCAGATCACAAGGGTGGAGCCCGCATGAATGGGTTGAGTGTCCTAATAAGAAGAGGCCAGAGAGCTAGCTAGCAGTCTTTCCATCGACTTCCACCAAGAAGTCGGCTGTCTGCAGCCTGGAAGCAGGCTCTCACCAGACACAGCATCTGCCAACACCTTGATCATGGACCTCCCTGTCTCCAGAACCGTGAGAAATGAATTCTGTTGTTTATAAGCCACCCAGCTGATGGTATTTTGTTAGAGCAGCCCTAGGGAAGACAGAGACGGACAGAGAAGTGACCACATCAACCACAGACATCAGAGTGGAGATCCATGCAAGAGGATCTCCATACTGCCCTAGGCTCCACAGCCACACCTGGCCTCTTTTCTTGGATGCTAGGTGAACCTGCCTTTCCTGTTCATGTATCTGCAGAAAGAAACCCTCATCTTGACCCTCCCTGACTAGTCTCAGTAACCAGAGGGAAGGTATGCCACTGGCTAAGCAGATAACATATCCCTGGAACCTCCCATGTTGGCTTTAGGGATACACAGAGGACCCTGGAAACCAGAAGAAGCTGAATCTAGCTACAATTTCAGTAGTAATGTGTGATTTGTACTAGGACACCCATCAGACAAAACAGCTGTGATGGAAATGTGCATTGGTTTATTTGCATTTTGTGGATTAACCTTACCTTACCCGACTGCCCATATCCTCAAGCCTTGCCTTGCCTTTTCTCTCTTTCTTTTTCTCTTAGTATTGCGAGCTTGCTGAGAGAGAACTTTGTTCTTGGTTTGGGACAGTGGTTGACAGGTGACACAAAGCAGAATTAACAGACAGAAGTACGGGGTGAACCCAGCCAACAATTAAGTAGTTGCTTTGGAGGAGTTGAGGGAGGGAAATGTAATCTGCGCTCGTGTGCTTTGTTGGACTCACTGAGAGCCACTTCAAGGCCAAAGAGGCTTCCTGGGGATAAGCCCCTGCCTTGCGGGTCCCCAAATGTACAAAGTGAGAAAAGATGGCCTGCTGCTTAACTTTTATCCTTTCGGTTTAGACACAAACAAAACAACAACCCCAACCTTGGGCCCTATTCCAAAGTTAGGTGCTAAGTCTTTACCCCTCAAGCCTCAGAGGTGAGCAGCGATGGGGTCTAGGTGTGAATTCTGTGTGTCAAACATTCTTTCAAATGTCTCTTTACACCGACTGTCACATTTAGCTCTCTTAAAAGATAATACTATTTTTGTTACCCCCATTTTATAGATGAGGCAAACTGAGGCACGGCTCATTTAGGCCACTTACCCAGGTGCTTCCCTATAGCCAGGGGAGTGCAAGTAAAGACATGGCAGAGGTACTTCTGGATAGGATCAATTTCTTTCCTGAGAGGAAAAAAAAAAATCTGAATCCTTTGTTGGAAGTCCTTTGACAGCTGACAAGAGCCAGTGATCATTGCCAGCTTGAGTTTGCACCTTTTAAGCATTTCCTCAGGAGCAGACCTCATCTAAAGAAGGAGCAGTCTTGGGCTGTCCGGGAAACTGAGAAACCCTCCTAGTTCCCCAAATACCACTCCATCTCTACCAGGGTACATGACCCTCTCTGCACCGTTGGAAGAAAATGTGAGAATGACAACTGCATTCGGAAAGGTAGCGTGGTCAGGGGCGCCTGGGAGACTCAGTCGGTTAAGGCTCTGCCGGTTAAGGCTCCGACTCTTGCTTTCGGTTCAGGTCATGATCTCACGGCTGTGGAATGGAGGCCGCGTGGGGCTCCAGCGCGCGTTGGGCTCCGCGTTCAGCGGGGAGTTTGCTGCTCCCCTTCTCCCTCTCCCTTTGCCCCTCCACACTCTCTCTCTCTCTCTTTGAAATAAATAAATAAATATTAAAAAATATATATATCTTTAAAAGAAAGGTAGTGGTCAACCTAAGCCGATTTTCACACATCAGGAAAAGATCAGCAATTTTTCTGAATGCGGGTGTTGGTAGGAAAAGAGTCAAGAAATCTTGAGAAGCCCAAAGAGGCCACACAGAGCAGAGAAGACAGCAGGAGGGAGGGCCCAGAAGACAAGCCTCACCGAGGCCCAAGGGTGCCAAGGCCTGACTCATTCTGATCGGGCGCCCTCAGCAATTGTGGGGCCCCTGCCCTGGGTAGAGGCCACCAGGGGCGTCCGCAAGTCTGACAGCCTTAAGTAGCCTCAGAGTCTGGCCGGGCAACACACAGCTGGAGCCTCCACCTGGGTGTCATCCTGGTGCCCGTATGATCCTGAGGCCTCCAGATCCCTGCTACTGTTCCATTATCCTCTGTCCCTGCAGGGAGACATGTAAATTGTCAGGGCCAGATGACATCTGACAAGCCAAACCATTTTTAAAGGGAGGGAGTTATGCAAAGCTCTTTCAGTTGCTGGAATTCACACCCACTCCACGAATCCCAGTGAATTCTCCAACCCTTGGAAGGCCCAGACCTCACAGTGCCTGTCTCTGGTTAGGTTCCCTGGGTCTTCTTCTTGGGTCCAGTCAGGAATGTTCTCATGATCACTCATTCCCTGAAGGTGGAGGCTATTACAGAGCTTCCAACTTCTTGTCTCTGTTTTTAAAATTCCAAAGCCCCCCTCCCTTTATTTCTGCAGAACAAGGGTGTACAGCGATGCAAAAAGGAAGTAATTCCAGAGAGGAGGGACGGCTTGCTTAAAAAGAACCGAAAAAGTGAAAAGTCATCAGAAAAAAGCCAAAAACCACTGACATGGGATGCCTTCCACAAGCAAGCTTCTCTTTTGTGACTCTTCAGACCTTGAACAGAAAAGGAGGAAAGATCAAACAGAAAACAGAGAAAAGCTGTCTGGATTTTTGCATATTCTAGAAGAAGCCTCTTCCTCTGCCCCCTCACTCCTGGGGCCAAAGTTCAGAGCCCCTGGATGAACCCAGGAATCAGATTCTCACTCATTTCCATACTTCAAATTGATCAAAAATCCCCTAACCTCATAGTAATCTACAGGACTAACTTGGCGCAGTGGTGGCCCTCAGACAGTGCTGATTCTAAAATGAGAAGCCTTTCCTAAATGCTTGCGGGCAGGAGTGGTACAAGGCTACAGATTTCCATTGTACATAGAACCAATGTGCTAAAGAAATTACCAAAAGTTACACAAACTGGGGGCGCCTGGGAGGCTCTGTCGGTTAAGCGTCTGCTTTCAGCTCAGGTCATGATCCCAGCGTCCTGGGATGGAGCCCTGAGTCAGGCTCCCTGCTCAGCAGGGAGTCTGCTTCTCTCTCTGCCTCTGCCCCTCCCCCCCATGCTCTCTCTCTTTCTCTTTCTCTCTCATTTGCTCACTCTCTCTCAAGTAAATGGATAGAATCTTAAAAAAAAAAAGTTGCACAAAGTTTACCACCATAAACCAAGAATAGTCTATTATTGTACTTTACTGAGGACTCTAATTTCTCTCGTATTCTACCAAAAGATGGAGCTTTGTGACCACACTGCCGGGGCCCTACGGTGTAGAGGAAGATGCTGACATTTGGAATTCCATAAATTTTGAGAAGGTGACTTTCAAATCAGTGCCTTATCATTTTTGTTTTGGTTGGAAGGAGTTTTCAATAGCTGTCATTTTTGCTTTTCAGTGATAAATTGCTCTCGGTCTAGCTTCATTATTACTAATCTGGCTTGATGTAGTTTATTTGATTGGCCCTATAGTGTGTAGTGATGCATTTTTGTATCCAGTTTATTTTTGGCTTATAATTTCCCAATTACTAAACTAAGGTACGTGTGTTCTGGTTCAAATATGACTCACCCACAACCTGTGCTAAAGCAGATATAAGCCCCAAGATGTGCTTGAGTGTTAAAACCTCCAGGTGGCATGTACCATTTATATATTTGTTCTCTGTAAGTAATTTGCAACTTACTAACAAGTTAATAACATTACAAGGTTAGTTTTAGGTTTATGTGACAAGGCTTTATAACTTGAAATCATGGGATAAGCTCATATGTTTTTCACATACAGTAAATGATTCTTATGTATTGCCAGCAAGCAGTTCGCTGCAATGTGTTTTATTTTGTTTCTCACCAATTTTATATAACCAATAGAAAGTGGAAATAGACAGAAAGGGTAGGTCATGGGGTTTTTCTTGCCTAATGGGGTCTTTTTTTTTTTTTAGATTTTTTATTTATTTGAGAGACAGAGCAGGGAGGAAGGGCAGATGGAGAGGGAGAATCTGAAGCGGACTCCCCACTGAGTATGGAGCCCAACTTGGGGCTCAATCTCAAGACTGTGAGATCATGACCTGAGCCAAAATCAAGAGCTGGACACTTAATTGGCTGAGCCACCCAGGCATCTCTGGTTGGGTCTTGATCTAAAAAAAAGTTTCAGGGGCACCTGAGTGGCTCAGTTGGTTAAGGGTCTGCCTTTGGCTCAGGTCATGATCCCAGGGTCCTGGGATAGATCCCCGTGCTGGGATCCCTGCTCCGGGGGGAGTCTGCTTCTTCCTCTGCCCCTCCTCCTGCTCATGCTCTGTCTCTCAAATAACTAAATAAAACCTTTAAGAAATAAATAAATAAATAAATAAAAGTTTCAGAACTATTACCTTCAGGGAGTCTAGAACAAAACACTAAAAAAAAAAATCTCAAAAAATACCTTGTGTCTGATGAGGTTTATAATACACCCAAAGGACAGGAAATACTACATATAATAAATCTGCAGAATATGATCCTCCCCTATTCTCACCACAGTACCCGCACTTAAGGCCTAGAGTGGTACCCTACATCTTTAGCTTCTTGGGACTACTCCAGAAGCACAGTAAAGGAAGAAATCAGACTTTAAATAATTTTGCCTCGTTACAAAACTGATGTACGTCCATGTTCAAAATTTTGGAAAATACAACAAAACCCAAAGACAAAAATATTAATGACTCAGCCATTTTACCACCCACTCTTGATATATTGGAATATATCTAATCTGAGTCTTTATTTTAAACAAATAGAGGTATAAATATAGATTGTTGTTACAGAATTAGAATCATTCTATACATACTGTTTTCTGAAGCTATTGCATCACGAACATTTCCCCCAGGTTATTAGATGTTACTTTCTAAAACATCGTTTTTTGGTTGTAAAATAAATGATGGTATATAAATATATCATCTTTATTTCAACAGTTCTGCTGGTCCAAGATCTTGTTAGAAAAACAATGCCATGTCATACTGGTAGCTAAATTTCTGCTCTTATCCAGATTCTTTCTTCATGATGAATTTCTAGGAGTGGAATCATTAAGCTAAAAGTCATGAATATTCATGGAGTTTTGAAACATATAGTCAAATGCCCTTCAGAAAAGGAGTCAGTCTTTTTTTTTTTTTTTTTAGAAATATGAGATGTTGACTGTCAGAAAGCCTCGTTTCCTGCCCTTCCTGGAAAGTCTGTCTCATGGCTGAGCTGAGTGAGAATTGACGGGCCTGCTTTGTGAAGGCCACTCTAAGTAGTCCTGCCATGACCTTGACCTGCCTTTACTTCATACCCATTGTTGGGAATCTAGAATACAGTGGGACGGGTACTGGGCTTGGAGACAGAATGTCTGAGTGCAGGTCCTGAGCCACACACTAAGTGACAAAATTAAGCAGAGAATCTCATACCTCTGGCTTTGTCTCCTCAACTGTAAAATGAAAGATTTGTTCTAGATGATCCCTGTCATGTCTTACAACTCAAAATTATATAATTCTGTCATGCATCAGACGCTTCACCGACTGAGCCACCCAGGCGCCCCTCCTTTATTTTATTTTTAACCCTATTTCTAATGAGATAAGCTGATTTCATGACCGACTAATGGGACCTGCAGCTTGACACAGTGTAAGCATTTGATTGACAGTGACCATTTGCTCCGTGACTAGTGGGCAATTCCTTTATCATTTCCACTGCCTTCCCTCAGTCCTTCCCTCTCTGGTGCTCACCCACCAAGAGAAGGATCCAGTGCAGCACATCAAATACTTTAATTTCTCAATACTTTCCTTCGTTTCCTACTCCAAGGGAAGTCTGCCCTCTAATGATGCAAAAGCACCATTGATTTTAGAGATTCATCTCCTAATGAATAGACAGAAAAGGAGATTCTGAATGTGAGACGGTTGAAAAGAACCTTAGAGTTAACTGAATCTCAACTTTTTATAGAAGAAAAGGGAAACGGAGGTCCAGAGAAGCATCGGCCCCCAAGGTCTCATATGGAGTGTCTGCCCATAAGAGAGGGCCAACGTTGGCATCCCAGTGTGGACCAGCAGGGCTGCCTCGGGGACTCTGAGAACTGTCTCTGAAGGAGAAGTGTGGAGAGCTAGATGCCAAGGCCCCTGCTTGGTGACGGAAGACAAAATCAAGTCCATATTTTAAGGAAGACCCTTTAATTTGGACTTAAGGGAGCAAAGCAGGAGGATGAATGTAGCCTTGATTCTGAATATTTTGACCAAAATGACATCTGAAAGTTCTTCTAAGGGGCGCCAAGAAGTAAGTTTGATAAATTGCTGTGAAAACAAGAGAACCCTGTATCTTTCGGCAAGGAAGAGCCAAAGGAGAGGCAGCATGGAATTTCTTTGTCCTTCTGCTACGTGCTGTTAACACATGCTGACCCTCCTGCCTTGTCCTTTTTAGTTTATATCAGACTGTGTTATAATTGTAGTCCTTAAACAATTACATCATGGTGTGATGAAAACAAGGATGTCCATCTTACTAATTATTATATATCCCAGGTGCTTATGTAGGTGTTTCTGGTGAATAAATGAACGAATGAATATTTGAGCATGGCTATGTTGTGCTAGGGGTATTTGGAAAAGAACTTTTGTCTGCTTATATCCTACCCATTTTTCAAGATCTTTTGTATAAACTCATCCTTAACTTACCTGGAAAGAATCAGAAATTGTTCTCCTGGTATCCCTTTCTACTTTGTGTATGCCTTGCTTGTAGCCTCTAGAGTATTTGGGCATTTTTGACTTTTTTATGTTCTACCATTTACCATCACTACAAGAGCTAGCATTCAGAATCCAGCCCAGACTCTTAATTATTGACCCTATTTTTCTCCGGGGTCACTGATTGTCTAGCTGTCTAAGGATGAATAGACAATATACAAGGAAGAATAACTTTCATGTATGTGTGTAATGGGAAGTACCATTTAGACAGCGCCTGACCTACCCCCCGAAACCATTAAAAAACAAAAACAGAGACAAAAAACTTCCCTGGGATCCACTCAGCTGCTATTTGTGATTGGAACAACAGACACCCTCGAAACAGATTTTATCAGCCACCTTTCTAACAGCAGGTATGGGGACATGAAGGTATGTCTTAACTACCTGGGAGGAAGGGCATTTATCACTCTAGGCCCTGCGAAACCGATTAAACTGAGAAATATTCCATTGTGTTTCACCCACGGTAAATCTTACCTTCCTCAGCCCTTGTACAGCAGGAACTTATCCGCCCCCTCCCTGATAGAGCCTTAGAAAAGCAAAAGGAATTTGGTATTATCAATGTGCTGGTTTATCAGATATGAATTCATTTGTTTTTCCCAAAATGACTTATCAGCATGAACAGAGCTGGCTAGCCCAAGTGTGAATTGTGCTCCAAATACCCTTTCTGAGTTCCCCCGAACTCAAGAATGTTTTATCACCCGGTTGTTTCCCCTGTTTGTTTGTGTTTTTTTAACTTCTTACCTATTGAGATGCATTTCTGGGTCAGGATCCCTGTAAAGACACTGGCAATTAGTGCTGCCAAAGGAAATGCCCAGCTCAAGCTGTCTGGTGGTCCCCATGTCAGCTAGGGTTTCAGCCCTCATTGGAAAATGCCGGACAGTCGGAAGTGAGATGAATTGCCTGAAGATGGCTCCCAGGGCTGAGCATCTAGGGCTTCTTTTTGTTCAGTCCCTTTGTGTGGTGCTTTTCATTCCTTTGTGGACACAATGGAAAATGTCCAGCTTGGAAGGCAGGCAGGGCCCCGGCCGGGCCTAGCAACCCTGGGTGCTAAGCCAACACCCCAGGAGAAAAAGAAATGTTTCCTTCAGCCTCATCCCGTTACCTGCCTCACTGCACCTCTGAGGGGTCCCACGTGTCCCACAGTGTCTTGATATGGGGCGACCTAGCTAGGGCCTCATTCTTCCCAGACCCTTGGATGCCTGATGTCATCTTGTTCTATGTTTTCAAGACATGCTCTCATCTTGCACCTTTCTGGACCAGACTCCCTCCATAGAAGGCTCCATAGCTATCTCCTTCCCACAGATGTGTGCAGGGAGGCTTAATTTAGGAAGCCCCGAATTTTTTTCTTTTCAATGCCTTGAACAGAAAGCAAACCACAACAATTTCAATAAAAGTGCCTCCACATGTTCAGAAATCTCCTCAAAGGTGAAATAAATGATAAGGGATGTCAATTTAAATTTCTTACTAGGAATATGTAATGATCTGGGGCAAAATCAAGTTCTTCATGTTTGTGGTTCTTGCCTTTAGGGCCTCTGTGACTTACATCCACACATACATGACACATCTCACGTGAGAAGGACCTGAAATTGAACCTGAGAGAAACTGTCAGCATTTTCTGGTAACCTACAGAAATCCTTTCTTTTTAGCATGGCGCTGTGTGGTTTTTGAGCAGTCATGTTGATAAGGACCATAGAATTATAAGGAGGCCTTTGAGTCCAAGGCTAGAGTCATATACCTATGCAAGTTTATTCAGCTTTTCTTATGAAAACTTCCCAAGGAAGTGACTCCACAAACCTCTTTAATGAGATCTTACAGCTGTGGAGTGTCTAAGAATGGCAGTTCGACAAGAAAATCAAAGTCTAGGTCAAGACTAGCAAATCTGACCAGTGTATGGGCGTGTACTCCTGGCTTAATGCCAAGCGTGAGTCAGGTGTCAGGAGTTCAGGTGGTCAAGGTAAGAGACTCACAGCATTTGCAGTTACCAGAGGTCAGAATGGGAACGAAGAAAGGACCCAAGGTGAAAAGTCATATGTTATTGGGAAGACTGGTATCTGAGTTCCGGACAGGAGAAATATGGAAAAGCTGAGAAAAAGTCAGGAGAAACCACCTGTAGGTAGATAATGCTGCCGTAAACCTGGTTCTTAGACAAGGTCAGTTACAAACAGAAGTTGCTTCTATGGATCTTGGTGTGGGGTCTCCTGAGGACAGGAAGGATCGTCGATCTGAGCTACCTGAGCATGCAGGTTTGAAGTATAAAGTTTTATTTTTTATTTTATTCTATGTTAACTAGTTTCAGGTTAAAGTATATAAGGCTGAATGTATTTACAAACACCGACCCTCACTGGAGATGTGGAAGTCACCTTGTCGCCTTTAGCATCCTGTGAGGATGAGCCCCTCAGTTTTCATCTCTCTAATCCGCCAAAGTCATTAACACCAAGTTCTGCCATGCTTAGATTTTTCTAGAATGGCTTCTATCCAAGGTCACAACATTCTCTTAGTCCACAAAGTTGTAAGACTGAAGAGCACAACAGGGAAAGTTATCAGGTTATCTTAGCAGATAAAAAGCTCCGTAGTCCCTCCCGCATTAAAATTTTGAATAGACTCTTTTTCTGGAGTTTACTTTTTTTTAAGTTTTTTATTTATGGGAGAGACAGAGAGAAAGCAGGGTGAACAGCAGAGGGAGAAGGACAAGCAGACTCTGAGCTGAGCATGGAGCCTGACGTGGGGCTCGATCCCACAACCCTGAGATCATGACCTGAGCTGAAACCAAGAGTTGGACACTTAACTGACTGAGCCACCCAGGCACCCCCTGAAGTTTAATTTTAAAGCAAGTTACATTTTTAGTGAGGGCCGAAGTACCTCCTCTGCAAACCCAAACAAACTTAAATAGTCTCTTCTTACTTGAAAGTTAGAAGACTATGGTTATGGATTTCAGAAAAAGCATGTGTCTTTATAATTCATGCTTAAAACATTGTGATAATTCTCTACATTGCCCAAAATGAAACAGGTTACTTATTGGCTCTCGCTGCTTCCTAAAAGGGGGTCAAAATGGTGGAAAATTCTTCATATGGACTTCATTTCATTTTCACAGTCACTAAAATACAAAGAAACCTTAGTTATTTTCCATCATATGTTTTGATTGAAAGAGAGACAATGTTGATGCTATGTGTTAAGTGTTAAAGGATAGGATGACTCTTCCCTATGATTTTTTAAAAATTTGAAAATAATTTACAAGTTTTCTGCATGGCTCATGATAGACTTGGAGCTCTGGGGGAACACTAGGCATGAGTGCGGCTGGAGGCTCTCTAGTGGCCAGTGTGTCAGGTAGGATTTCAACTCTCTTGGGAAAACACTGGACAATGAGATAGATGGCTAAAGGTGGCTCCCAGGGCTGCACATCTGGGGCACTTCTTCACACGGGCACTGTTTTCCTGCTCTATTTGAGCACAATGGAAAATGTCCAACTTGAAATACAGGGCTTGGCCTCAGCTGTCTGCGTGCTTGGCCGACACAGATAGAATCAATCACCATACCCTAACTCACACATTTTACCAGAGCCCCTGTTACTTTCGTGGCATTTATCTGTGGCTATGTCTGTCCTGAACTTGTATCTCTAACACCAGCCCTGGAGTCTATAAGATGAATTCTCTAACTGTACAGTTCAACGCTGCCTGCAGGATAAAGGCTAAGCACCTTCCACTGGCATTCTAAGCCTGCTTCCTCTGCTAATCTTCCCTCTTCACACTGCCCAGAGCATACCTGATATACCTCCATCTCTAGGTCTTTCCCCCGATCACTACCCTGCTAAGAATACTCTAATATCTGCTCTGGTTATTGAAATTCTACTCATCTTTCAACATACAGTTCAAATTCAGCTTTTGCCGAGAGGCCCTTCCACCACTGTATTCCGTTAGAAGGTATCATCTGCACCACCTGTTTGGACTCTACTGACCCATTTGATGTTTCCCTCAGATCCTGTATTGTCTCCTCACTTACATTTTAAGACTTTTAGGGAAAGAAACCATGTCTCTGATACTCATTTATAATTCAATCTTTCATTTATTGACTGACGAATTCACTTAAGAAAACTTGACTGATCATCTATCACGGGCAAATACCGTTTTGTGAGGAAAGAAAAGGTAAGTTACAGACAACCCTTGGTGTCAAGGATCTTAAAAAGAGCAGGAAAGCTCTTCCCACTTAACAAATTCCAAAATAGAACAATTAATTATTACCATTAAAGGAGGTCCAATTTCTCCATTGATAAAGAATGTAGAGGTACCCTGCCCCAGAATCATGAAGATTACATTTTATTTTCTATTTTTAAAGATTTTATTTATTGGGGCACCTGGGTGGCTCAGTCGTTAAGCGTCTGCCTTCAGCTCAGGTCGTGATCCCAGGGTCCTGGGATCAAGCCCCGCATCGGGCTCCCTGCTCAGCAGGGAGCCTTCTTCTCCCTCTCCCACTCCCCCTGCTTGTGTTTACTCTCTCGCTGTGTCTCTCTCTGTCAAATAAATAAAGAAAATCTTAAAAAAAAAGACTTTATTTATTTATTTTAGAGAGAGCACATACACAGAGAGAAAGAGAGAAGCAGGCTCCCCCCTGAGCAGGGAGCCGGGTGGGGGGCTTGATCCCAGGACCCTGAGATCATGACCTGAGCCAAAGACAGACATGTAACCGACTGAGCTACCCAGGGGCCCCGGCAACACTACATTTTAAAAACTTAATCCATGCATGATATCCTAAGCAGCTGAATGTCTGCCAGCCCCACTGAGCTATCAGAATCAATTGTATGTCCTCTAACTCGTGTCTCTACCTGAGAAAAGTCAGAAACAAAAGTGAGGCCAATGATTCAACAACCCTCTGATAACTTGACTTTGCAGGAGTTGCTGAAGAATAAGGTGCCTGTGCAGGATCTTTTTAGGGCAGACAAAATGTAACTATTTGGTTCATTTTTGCAGTATCTCAGTGCGCCCTGGAAACGTGCGGCTTCAGGAATGTCCTGCAAGCTGTGTGTGTAACTGGTGATAACTGGTTGTATGACCTCTTTCCTGAAGGCCTTTCTTGCTGATAAAAGAGTGGGACTAACAGAGCAGAGGAAATAACTGAGAGGCACCATCATCCCCATGAGTTCTAATTTCCTCCAGTACCTTTGGGCCAGAATGAGATTGATCCCTAAGAGAAGAAGGTATCGGTGCCGGCTGCAGGTCTGCTTCAAGTGAACGTTTTCTGTGCAGTTTGGTAATAGCTCTGATTACATTTCTGCAGAAATGCTTCAGCCATCCCCTGACTTCTGCCCACTTCCAAAAAATAGATTATTTTGTAAGAAAGCAATTGTTCCCAATGCTCGCTGCCTTCTCAGGTTGATGTTACCCTAATGCTATTTCTCTTCTCTGTTGTTATCCATAAAAAGTCTTTTTTTTTTCTCAGTGGATTCACCCAGTCATATTATGTCCTAAATTATTCTTGGGCACCTCTGGAATTTAATTTTTCCTAAGATCTAGTGTCTCAATGATTCCGTAGATTAGTTTCCTTCTAGGTATTTTTTTTTGTGGCAATAGAGAATCAATGAAATTATTTTTTCTGAATCTATAGTATTTTCAATTCTGCATTCATGAACTTCCCCTCTGAAAGGACTCTGTCAGAAAAATGCTTAGATCCTTATGAAGCATTTTCTCCACAAAGTCGTTTTAATATTCCAAGAAATAAATTTGTTAAAAGAGGTTTCCTCTAAATTACATTCTTGGAATTTTAAAGATGCACAGGTCTCCAAAATTAAATATTTTCTATGTGGAAAGTCCAAACCATCTCTGATGAAACTTTTTGTCCTCTTCTCAAATATGATGCATCTAAATGACAGTATTTGTCCTTTCCAGGAAGTCCTAGTCTGTGAGCAAAGCAAACCTACCCTTCTGTGTGTTATAAAACCACAATAGTTAAATGGTACATGTGTGAAGAGCAAGGAGGTGGGGCAGTGAGGGCGGAGATAATTTTAATCAATGAGGTTGGGAGGGGAGAAGAGGGAAGGGCTTCCACAGGGCTTTGAAGGCCGCTGTGGGGTTGTCGATGGGAAGTCAGCGGAAGAAGGTATGAAATGGGGATATAATATGCTTGGCATTATGCTCACAGTATTACAATATTAAGATGAGGTCAGCCCTGGCATTTCTACTTAAAAGGGAAAAAACAGAATGGAGATGCCATTGACATTAGAATTCTAAAGAGAAAATCATGGGAGGACAAATAAGGAAAATTAATTCATTTTTACCCACTGTACCATGATTTTGAAATGTTCTTAATACAAGTTTGCATAGGAGCATGCTGCTCTTTCCTTCTCCTCTCAAAGATACCATCTCTGGTGTCTTTTTTGGCCATTTACTCCTATCAATACATAAATACTAAATAAATGTACCTATATATGCACAGTCATCATTTTTATTTTTATTTTTTTAAAGATTTTATTTATTTATTTGACAGAGAGAGAGAGAGGGAGGGAGAGCAGGAACACAAGCAGGGGGAGTGGGAGAGGGAGAAGCAGGCTTCCCGCGGAGCAGGGAGCCCGATGCGGGGCTCGATCCCAGGACCCCGGGACCACGACCCAAGCCGAAGGCAGACGCCCAACGACTGAGCCACCCAGGCGCGCCACAGTCATCATTTTTAAATTATGCCTTTATATCTACACCATATAGGACAACTATAAAGAATACATTTTAAAAGAATAAGATAAAAATGAAATATTTTTAAAGTAATTTTTATTTCATTTGGTACTATTTTGTTAATAGTTTTATCTTCTACATATTAGTGGTATCAAATAGTTTTTAGGTCCCACTTAAAATATTAATGACGTTTTGAATTCTTAGCTTTTAAATGTCTTTCTAATTGCAATGGCTGATATTTCAAACCACAGAGACACATCCTTAAATGAGATTCATTCTTAATCATAACGACTTTAAATCCATATATCAAGGAGTCTTCCTGACCATTTTGGATTTTTTAAAAAAATTCTTGTTATTTTGATTTCTTATTTGATATTGGATTATTGGATTAAATAGTCATTGTTTTTACCTCCTACTTTGGCCCACGAGAGTTTATATGAGACTCAAAAGAGTCAATTTCACTATTTGTTCCCTTTTGTCAGCATTATCAATATTATCTTAATCAGCCATCTCTTCCAGCCATTTTCATATGCCCTTAATCATACTGTGAGATTTAATTTAGTAAAGCCAGATAATATCTGTAATCCATTGAACCAGGCAAACACAAATGACAATATGTGCCACTATGCTGACAACCAGAGACCAAGTGACTAGCAAGCCTTCAGTAGCCTCAGGATGCCTCATGGCCATGGGTGGATATGGTATCTTCTGTCATTTGAACAAAGGGCAACAGTGTTAAGACACAGAGCAGAGACTATAAAGTCTGCAGTCTACTTCTCTTTGGTAAAACATAAATGAAAATAGTAATTCAATATTTTCTTCCTCTGCTGCTAAGACCGTCTTACTCACCAAGAAGGGTATGACTATCCCAACTTGGAGCCCTCTGGATAGGAGCAAAGGAGTTTCCTGGAACAGTTGTCTGGTACACCTTCAGTATAGGGATGTATATGACCTCATTCAACCTAATGAGAGGAAATTGTGTCCTAGAAAAGGGTAATAGTATATAAACACTACTCATAAAAGACAGCAAAATGGGGGTACCATATTGGTTGGGAGTTGGATGGGTAAAAGTGAAGATGTTCAGAGTATCAGGAGCTGGGTTTCAGAGGGCTAAGATCTGACTGAGGATCAGTGAAATGGGGAAAAAAAAGTACCTCAAAATAGGAGGCAAAGTTCTCAGAGCAAGGGCCTAAATCATGTGAACACCACAAATTCAGGCATTTCTGGCCTGTCTAGAGGGCCAAGAGACCCCAGTAGACATGCCAAGGCTGAGGGCTGAAGCCCAGCAACAGAGCTCTCCTGGGAAAGAGGCCACTCCTTAACATCTGGGCCTGGGTCCTAATGGGAAGGGAGAGGCCAGGTGACTGGGGTTGGCTTAGGGCTATACGTACTTCCAGACTGCCCTCAAGGAGGATGAATTTTGTGACTAGAGAAATAGATGTCCTGGTTTTCCCATAAAGAATGGGAAATAGAGGTGCTGAATTGCTGAAAGGACAATGAGAGACTAGGAACTCAATATAGCTCAGTGCCCCAGGAGCCAAAGTATGAGAGTAGTATTCATCCAGTTTCGAGAGCCAAACAGAAAAGCAGTGAGGGTCATAGCAACATCATCACCAATGTGGGAGGTGAGAGAAAATGCTGCCAACCTGATTGCTGGCTGTGAGTGGTAGACCTGGAGAGAGCTGAATCCCAGAGACCAACATGAAGGAATGAGAGAAGAAGCCATCTTGAGAGGAATGATATGGAAACCTCTCCCAAGGAAAGTTTTCTAAGGCACCTGGGATTCTAGCTATCTCTTGATGGGTGCTGAGCCTTAGATTTCTATTTTACTGCTGTTATTTATCATAATCCTATTGAACCTCAGGTTGATGTGACTTTAGAATTAGGGTTTTGTGTAAGACAATTTACTCTGGTTATTCTAGAAGATAGGCAAGTAGAGAAAGTTAATGAATATGTAAGCTTTTCTCTCTTTTCTTCTAATTTAAATTTAGGATGGGAACAGATAGCACCTTCAGTCCCAGCTAGATTTCAGAACCCTGGAGACAACCTATTATAGGGGTTCAAAGTATATATCTTGGGTCCCACAGACCCAAGGTCATACTATTCAATAGCCCTAAGACTGAGGCCAGGTTAGCCTCTTTAGTCTTCAATTTCTTCAACAGTAGAATGGAAATTGTAATAGTACACCAATCTTAGAATAATAAACAAACAGAGTTTTGCTGGAGGGAAGGTGGGCGGGGGGATGGGGTAACTGGGTCATGGAAATTAAGGAGGGCACTTGATGGAATGAGCACTGGGTGTTATATGCAACTAATGCAATCACTAAATTCTACCTCTGAAACTAATAATACAGTATATGTTGACTAAATTGAATTGAAATAAAAAATTTTTAAAAAAGAATAATAAATAATAATATGCCCTCAGTATACCTACTATATTAACCCTATGGAGCCTACAGGGAGCCAGCAATTATGAGCGAAGCCCAGATAGGGAGAGTAAATTTCCAAATATTGCAAATCAGATTCTATTCAGTGCCAAGTAAGGGCATCCCCAGAAAATCAGTGAAGCCGACTAAATGAGCGAGGAACATGGGAATCCCACTGCAGTCTGTTTGCTCTTCACAACAAAAGATCTTCTGCAGACTCCTAAAATGCCCCTCCTCTCCTCAACCCCTTCAACTGAACCACTAACAGATAGGCTTTAGCACAAGTTGTATGCATATAGCACAAGGTATATTTTGGGGAGAACTAAATTTTCGTACTGCCAGCCCCCGAAATAGTGCATGTTTACATATAGACAGATGTGTGCCTGTGTATACTTGTGCTCATAAGGGCATAACCATACATGTGTGTTGGTGGGGGTGAGTGTGTTTCAGAGAGCATCTTTAATAGATTTGTTTTATATCCTGCAATAATCCGGGATGTCTTAATTCCCGATGAAGGTAAAATAGGAGAGAATGGGATTCTATAATCTCCACAGGACAATCTCAGATCCTTTCAAATGGGTCAAAAATTAGTTAACTAGGATAATGTATTAAGAATAGCTGTAGGGATGCCTGGGTGGCTTAGTCAGATAAGCATCTGACTTCAGCTAAGGTCATGATCTCAGGGTTCTGGGATCGAGTCCTGCATCTCCCTGCTCAGCGGAGAGTTTGCTTCTCCCTCTGCCCCTCCCTCCACTTGTGCTCTCTCGCTCAAATAAATAAATAAAATCCTAAGAGGGGGAAAAAAAGAATAGCTGTAAACATCCAAAGAATGGATGATATGCCAGCAAATAGATAAATTCCCTTTGGTACAGAAATTCAAGATATTTCCCATTGGAGTTCGATTTTCCATGGTTCTTACTTTAAACGTTGAAGAAGTTATAATGCTGGCTCCTCAATGTTTCATGTCTCTGTTTTTATGATTCACTTACAGTTGCATTTTGTTTTGAGGACATTTACTTATTGTCTAAGCCCCTTGTTAGAGTGGAAATGGAAATAATACTCTCCCAGAGAATTGTTCCTCTCATGGAGTAGTGTGCATATAACAATGAGGAGGCATTGGCCCTTTTACAAGACCCCAGCCTGACCCAGCAGGCTCTTGCCTTCCACGTGTGCTGGAATGAGTATACAAATTTGTACGCACTTAAAAAAAAAAAAACAAATTTGAAAGGGACCAACTGAAAAATACTCCCGGTTACACAGGATTCTTAAAAATACATATTAGTTAGCATTGTGCAAGGAGGCTATGTGTCCCACTACCTCCTTTTGTGAATTCTCAGACCTAGTAGAATCACAAGCTTGTCTTTCTCAAATTTCCTCCAGGAAAAAGGTACAGTCCTGAAAGAAACCAGAAGAGGGCTTACATAAAAGTCAGAGTAAGTTTAAAAATGCAATTTGGAGAACAGTAACGTATAGAATTATTATTTTGCCCAATTGTAGAGAAAGAGACCATGACGGGACCTAAATTCTTGTTAGTCTTTGGCCAGCTACTACAGATCATAATTTACAAAGGTCCTGACAACTTATAACACCTCCTTCTCTCTTTATCGTTTCCAAAAAATTTTTATACTGACCCACGTGAGAGCTAGGCATATCCATAGAAGTTAAAGAGAGGGTTAAGAGAATTTGAAATTAGATGCATGGGATTTTTATATTCTGTAAAAATTTAGATAAAAATAAGACTCGCCACACTGGGATCTCCACGAAATACTGACACAAAGAATGAACTCAGCAGTAGAACCATATAGTTCTAGATTTTAGCTTAGACCATAAAAGCATCTAAACATCTGTAACATGATTTTAGATTACTGAGGATGCCTTGTAATGAACACCGTTACTATTCTGACCTCAACAACCAAGCCTCCAGGAGAAGGCAAAATTGAATGAAGGCTTTTTGTGAAAATGCAGGGGTTTCCGAATTATGCTGGTTCCTTCAGCTCTGCACTTTACAAATGATCCTACCTGAACAAACCGGTAAAAGGAGCCAGCGAGGCAAAATGTCAGACGCGAGCGTGACACTGAGGACTAGGCAGATGGCATCATTCAGCCTGGCCATTTGGCTGTCGAATGTGGACATGCCCATGGAAATTGGGTGCATGTGTAACTGCAATCAGGGACCTGGCTTCCAGAATGATCAGGACGGACCAGCCTGGGGAGCAGCGGCAGAGGGATGTCTCGGGCGTCAGTGGACACCTCTCCATCAGCTGAACGGAATGAGGCTATGTGGCAGTGGTGGACAGCTCAGCATGTCTCCCGGGACAGAGTCTGCGACATGCCCTGCTGGCAGGAGTACGTTGCCCAGGGTCCGTTGGTCCTCCTCCAGCAGCTTGGTGCAGACAGATTGTGGGAGCATTCCAGATGTGTGAAGGCTGGTCATGCTTTACACAGAGACCCCTTTGTGTCTTCCTTGCCGCAGAGAGTGAAAACACTCACCAAGGACCCCCTCGGAGAGAAGGAAGGAGGCCTGGGTGTTTCAACACTCGATATTCCATGTCCTATGTGGATGCTAAGTTGTCTGCATCTTGTAAGCAATCCAGACGGTCTCCTTTGATGTCTGTCTGGCACTATGAAGAATTTAAGAGAGACAGAAAATACTCCAAATGTTGGGTCTGAAAGGACAAGTGTCCAAGACAAGAGTGAGGGCCATGGGGTCAACCTCATCTCTTTTTCAGAGCTTTTCCCTAAATACACAGGGGAAATATTGATGGAAGAAATGCCAAGGAGCTTTGGCTGGTCAGGGGGCGGGTGTGGATGTCCCTGCAAGAGAGAGCAAAATGAGACTGGTTGAACGAGAAAACATGACACCAGCTTCACATTTTGGAGCATATAACTCAGCAAGCAGAAGTTCGTGTCCTATTCCAAGACTTTTCTTAAAAAGTGACAACTGAAAACGTGCAAACAGAAATCACCCGTTATGACCATAGAGTATCATCTCCTTCACGGGGCAGGGGTCTGCACCAGGGTGACCCTGCTACTAAGGTAAATGCCTACAACCTGCTTTGCCAATCGGTGACCTTTCCAGCATTTTTCCAGAAGAGTGGTGTCCTATATTTTCTCTTCTGGGCAACAGATCACCTCCAGTTTTTTGCACTGTGGAAAGAACACAATGGGAGAGAGATGTTTTAACAAAACTCTAAGTGTGCAATATGATAATATGATACTATTAAGTATAGGCAAAATGTTGTACCGCAGATATCTACAACTTAGTCATATTACATTAGTGAAACTTTGTACCCATTTGAACAGCAAACCCCCATTTCCATTTCCTACCAGGCCCTGGCAAACGCCATGCTATTCTCTCTTTCTCTGAGTCTATTTTAGGGACCTCATATAAATGGAATCATGCCTTATTTGTGCTTCTGTGACAGGCTTCTTCTACTTAGCATAATGTCCTCCAAGTCCATCCATGTTGTATTATGTGACAGGATTTTCTTTTTTTTAGAGCTGAATAATCGTCCTTTGCGTGTGCGTGTGTGTGTACACACACACACACACACACACACACATATATATAAATCATTTCTTTATTCATTCATCCATCTGTGGACATTTAGGTTGTTTCTACAACTTAGCTATTGTGAATAGCACAGCAATGAACATGGGATTGCATGTATCTCTTTGGGAGCCCTTGGAGATAAATACCCAAAACTGGGTTTGCTGGATCAGATTGTAGTTCTATTTTTGTTTCTTTGAGGAGCCACCATACTGTTTTCCAGAATGGCTGCACCAGTGTGTATTCCCACCAACAGTGCACGAAGGTTCCAATTTCTCCATATCCAATTTTGCCACACAAATGTCATGCACACACACAAAGACCCACAAAACAAACAAACAAAACAATCAGTTTTGACTCTAAGCCCTGTCATTTAATAATAGTGTAGTACTTGGCAAGACACATACGTCCTTACTGATGCTGTGTCTATTATAAGAATTATAGGAGAAAATGTGTACAAAACGTCTTTGAAAACTATAAGACACCACAAAATGGAGGAATATATTGAGTGTAGATAAGAGTTGAGCCTACTAAAGTCAATTTAATTTGACTATGGGAGAAATTCCTCCATTTTTTCCCACTTATGTTGAGTTTTGTCTGACACTTAAAGGGTAACTAGAGATGGGAGAGGTGTGGTCTGCAGAGAAGCCCATCTCAAAATTATAATTGTGCTTGTTAATCCAAAAGTAGGTCCAAAATACAGGTGTAAATACAGTATGGGATAATTAATTCAATGTAGCAAATATATATGGAGGGCCCATTTTATATAGAGAGAGGTGTACTGGTGTTAAAAAAGAAATAGGTGTGTCCAGCATATCTCTTCCTCCAAGGAGATGAGAATTAGGAAAACAGGTATGCAAGGCAGAAGAAGAGGAGGCCAAATGAGGACCATGCACACGTTCATTTTATTCAATACACATTTATTAAGAATTCGTCTAGCTGCTCTGCATACAAAGTTGACTCAGACTTGGTTGCTGACCTTAAGGAGCTTACGGTTTACTTAGGGATGCACACCCAAATGAGTAATTAAGAGAAATTTAATAGCGAGCCCATTACAAATATATGTGTAGGGTTTAGGGAAGTCAACAAGGGATAGTGCATTACCCCAGGGCAACAGGGGCTATTCCCCCTACTGAACCTGAAGGAGTCAGAGAGGGAGTAGTTACCAGAAGCCAGAAGGTTCCCATTAGGAACTAATCCTTAAGTAGAATGATGTGACCCACCTCCAGGATGGAAGCTAGAGGAATCAATACCCTGAATTCATTCTCTCTTCTTGCCCTCTGGACCCCTGCTTGGGATTTCTTTTGGTCAAACCCAATAAGAAGGCAAGTGAAGTTGCCTGTTAAGATCCATAAAAGTGGATTTTCTGGACACGGAGTAAGTTAGAGAAGGATGGAGAGTAGATTCTATGGGCAAGAGAGAATATTCAGTCCACTTCTTTTGCCCCTTGGCATCTATTCTTGTTCTTTGGATGAAAACTATTATGATCCCAACACAGGAGACACACAAAATCCTATTGAATGCTGTATCCTTTCAGGATAAACTCAGTAACACTGCCATCAAAAACTTAAAACATTAGTCACTCTCAATCCTCTCCATATAAGGTATAAGATAGCAGGAGCAAAAACAATACACCAATACAAAACACAGTTCTACTTACTTAGATGGTCACGAGACCAAGTTGATAATCATACAAACCTTCTTTTACCACCCATCCCATATTTCCCTACACTCAACTTGGTCTGGCAAAGTTCTCCATGAGGGTATAGCTGGACCTTCATTTCTGTGTGTTATGAGTGTTTGGCCATCCTATGTTTATTGGGTTGCCATGGTTTTCCTTTTACCAGAGGTGTGGGCAAGGCAGCAGCACTCAGGGATGTCCCACTGAATCCACCAAGTTCCAGGCTTAGCCCTTCCTGCCCCCAGTGTTTATCAATGCAGGATGGTAGGAGAAGGAGGCAGACTGAGATCCACAAGGTGACTTGTCTTGACAACCTGATTATTGAAAGTCTGTGAAGTGGATACTGTCTGGGCATTTATGTGGGACACAAATATTTACATACTCTATGTCCATTCCAAAAGCTCATTCACTTACTGTTCCCCGCCGCCACCAGATCTTCCTGCACAAAATTTTCAATTTTACAGGTCCCTATCCAGCAGGTCACTCATTGGCACCTCCCATGAATTAATGTAGATCCATAGCAGATCATCCCTCCTTCCACTCAAAGTGGACAACTAGATATAGTGTATGAAGTTAGGCCCTCTGGGAGACTTTCCCTTCACCACTACCATTCAGGGACAGCCCCACATAAGGTAGATGTGTGCAGATAACATCTGTAAACCAGGTTCACATTATCTCCTCCTCCACTGGCTGGTCATAAGAAACTTCCATGTGACCATGGGTATGGGTCAAAGCAGAAGTTACAAAATAGTAGGAGCAGGTGCCATGGGAGTCTGTGCTGTCTGATTATACAGTGTCCTTGTGCTTTCTGGACCTACTCAGGTCCAGTTTTGTGTATGCTGTCTTCATTTTACAATGGGATGCTATGATTTAGTGGATCAGATAATACCCAGTTCATTAAGAGAAGTTAGAGTTGCATAGTCATTTCATTTCCCATGATCAGGCATAATCTAGAGCTACTATTCAAAAGGAGAATTATTGGCAGAAGAGAACTTGCCCATACTCTAAAACTTAGAACTTGCTCTGTGAATGTCCTCTCTAGGTTTTCCAGTGTTTTCTAAGAACAAGTTTCCAATACTATTGTTTGTGGTGGAGCATATGACCAGAACAGTTTGCAATGTGGCATGAACCTGCTTCGGAGCCTTCTCTTCTGATCCATTCAAAACTAATATCCTTGTGGGTTACCTGATAAATGGATTGGAGCAGCATGCTTAAATATGGTATAGGCTGCCTTTATAATTCAAAGAGAACTATCCATCAGGTGCTCTTTTTCTTTACTGGGTAGTGTAAGGGGATATCCCAAGTGCCCCCAAAATTAGACCCCTAGAGACTTCACCAATATATTCAAGGTTATTTTCTCTTACTTTTGGTCTCTCTTGTGTTTTATGAATTCATCTAGGGCTCCAGAAGCAAAGATAGTGGGAAATCATTTGTATTCATATGAGAGAGACAGCTGTTTAACTGTTTTGCTTTGGGCCATGTCAATTCTGTTATTTGTCATAATATCGTCCAAAAGGAACCTGATACCTGGTATGCCTCAAAGCATCATGCTGGCACAGACATTTGGAGCCGTTATGCCTGTTGGACCTGGCTGGCAGGAAATAGCAAGAGCCATAGTTGACTTCGTTTAAAATTATGTTCTGGATAAAATACAAGTCCTTTGTCAGAGGTATGTATTGTGAATATTTTCTTCTTGGCTGTTGCCTGCTATTCACTTTCTTAATGTTTCTTGTGCTGAACAGAGTTTTACATTTTGATAAAATCCTATTTATCTTTTTTTTCTGTTATAAAATTTTTGCATTTTTTTTTTTTTACTCCCTGGAATACTATATGCAAGATAGTATTATTTCATCCCTTAATATTTTGAGAAATTCAAAGATGAAGCCATCTGGGCCTGGGTTTTCTTGTGAGGAGGTTTTTAATAGAGAATTCAATCTTTTTTCCATTGCGTATTTTTTCCTGCCTTGTCGAAGATTATTTGACCATAGAGTTGAGGGTCCATATCTGGGTCTCTACTCTGTTGCATTGGTCTATATGTCTGTTTTTGTGCCAGTACCATGCTGTCTTGGTGATCACTGCTTTGTAATATAGCTTGAAATCAGGCAACGTGATGCCCCCAGCTTTGTTTTTCTTTTTCATTTCCTTGGCGATTCAGGATCTTTTCTGATTCCATACAAATTTTAGGATTGTTTGTTCCAGCACTTTGAAAAATGTCATTGGAAATTTGATTGGGATGATGATCCATGAACATGGAATGTTTTTCCATATTTTTGCGTCTTCCTCAATTTCTTTCATGAGTGTTCTGTAGTTTCTAGAGTATAGATCCTTTACCTCTTTGGTTAGGTTTATTCCGAGGTTTCTTATGGTTTTTGGTGCTATTGTAAATGGAATTGTTTCTCTAATTTCTCTTTCTACAGTTGCATTTTTAGTGTATAAGAAAGCAACTGATTTCTGTGCATTGATTTTGTATCCTGCCACATTACTGAATTGCTGTATGAGTTCTAGTAATTTGGGGATGGAGTCTTTTGGATTTTCCATATGAAGTATCCATATGAAGTTTCCAAATGAGAGATTTTCCAAACTCTCATCTGCAAAGAGAGAGAGTTTGACTTATTCTTTGCCAAATTGAATACCGTTCATTTCTTTTTGTTGTCTGATTGCTGTAGCTAGGACTTCTAGTACTATGTTGAACAATAGTGGCAAGAGTGCGCACCCTTGTCATGTTCCTGATCTTAAGGGAAAGGCTCTCAACTTTTCCCCATTGAGAATGATCCTCAATGTGGGTTTTTCATAGATGGATTTTATGAACTTGAGGAATATTCCCTCTATCCCTATACTCTGAAGAGTTTTAAACAGGGAAGGATGCTGTATTTTGTTAAATGGTTTTTCTGCATCAATTGAGAGGACCATATGGTTCTTCTCTCTCCTCTTATTAATGTGTTCTATCACATTGATTGATTTGCAAATGTTGAACCACCCTGTATCCTGGGGATAAATCCCACTTGGTCGTGGTGGATGATCCTTTTAATGTACTGTTGGATCCTATTAGCTAGGATTTTGTTGAGGATTTTGGAATCCATATTCATCAGGGATATTGGTCTGAAATTCTCCTTTTTGATGGGATCTTTGCCTGGTTTGGGGATTAAGGTAATGCTGGCCTCATAGAATGAATCTGGGAGCTTTCCTACTCTTTCTATTTTTTGAAAACAGCTTCAGGAGAATAGGTATTATTTCTTCTTTGAATGTTAGGTAGAATTCCCCAGGGAATCCATCAGGCCCTGGACTCTTCTTTTTTGGGAGGTTTTTGATCACTTCTTCAATCTCGTTACTGGTTATTGGCCTATTCAGGTTGTCAATTTCTTCCTGTTTCAGACTTGGCAGTTTATAGGTTTCCAGGAAGGCATCCATTTCTTCCAGGTTGCTCAATTTATTGGCATATAGTTGTTGGTAATAATTTCTTTTTTTAATCTTTTTTTAAATTATGTTATGTTAATCACCATACATTACATAATTAGTTTTTGATGTAGTGTTCCATGATTCATTGTTTGCATATAACACCCAGTGCTCCATTCACTATGTGCCCTCTTTAATACCCATCACCAGGCTAACCCATCCCCCAACCCCCTCCCCCCAAACCCCCAGTTTGTTTCTCAGAGTCCACAGTCTCTCATGGTTTGTCTCCCCCTCCAATTCCCCCCCTTCATTTCTCCCTTCCTACTATCTTTTTTTTTTTTTTAAACATATATTGCATTATTTGTTATAGAGGTACAGGTCTGTGATTCAACAGTCTTACACAATTCACAGTGCTCACCATAGCCCATACCCGCCCCACTGTCTATCACCCAGCCACCCCATCCTTCCCACCTCCCACCACTTCAGCATCCCTCAGTTTTTTTCCTGAGATTAAGAATTCCTCATATCAGTGAGGTCATATGATACATGTCTTTCTCTGATTGACTTATTTCGCTCAGCATAATACCCTCCAGTTCCAGCCACATCATTGCAAATGGCAAGACTTCATTCTTTTTGAAGGCTGCATAATATTCCATTGTGTATATATACCACCTCTTCTTTATCCATTCATCTGTGGATGGACATCTTGGCTTTTTCCACAGTTTGGCTATTGTGGACACTGCTGCTATAAACATCAGGTGCACATACCCCTTCAGATCACTACATTTGTATCTTTGGGGTAAATACCCCGTAGTGCGATTGCTGGGTTGTAGGGCAGCTCTATTTTCAACTTTTTGAGGAACCTCCATACTGTTTTCCAGAGTGGCTGTACCAGCTTGCATTTCCCCCCAACAGTGTAGGAGGGTTCCTCTTTCTCCGCATCCCTGCCAACATCTGTCATTTCTTGACTTGTTAATTTTAGACATTCTGACTGGTGTGAGGTGGTATCTCATTGAGGTTTTGCTTTGAATTTCCCTGATGCCGAGCTGTGTTGAGCACTTTTTCATGTGTCTGTTGGCCATTTGGATGTCTTCTTTGGAAAGATGTCTGTTCATGTCTTCTGCCCGTTTCTTGACTGGATCATCTGTTCTTTGGGTGTTGAGTTTGATAAGTTCTTTATAGATTTTGGATACTAGCCCTTTACCTGATACGTCATTTGCAAATATCTTCTCCCATTCTGTCGGTTGTCTTTTGGTTTTGTGGACTGTTTCTTTTGCTGTGCAAAAGCTTCTTATCTTGATGAAGTCCCAATAGTCCATTTTTGCTCTTGCTTCCCTTGCCTTTGGCAATGTTTCTAGGAAGAAGTTGCTGTGGCTGAGGTCGAAGAGGTTGCTGCCTGTGTTCTCCTTTAGGATTTTGATGGACTCCTGTCTCACGTTTAGGTCTTTCAACTATTTGGAGTCTACTTTTGTGTGTGGTGTAAGGAAATGGTCCAGTTTCATTCTTCTGCATGTGGCTGTCCAATTTTCCCAACACCATTTGTTGAAGAGACTGTCTTTTTTCCACTGGACATTCTTTCCTGCTTTGTCGAAGATGAGTTGACCATAGAGTTGAGGGTCCATTTCTGGGCTCTCTATTCTGTTCCATTGATCTGTGTGTCTGTTTTTGTGCCAGTACCATACTGTCTTGATGATGACAGCTTTCTAATAGGGCTTAAAGTTCAGAATTGTGATGCCGCCAGCTTTGCTTTTCTTTTTCAACATTCCTCTGGCTATTCGGGTCTTTTCTCGTTCCATACAAATTTTAGGATTATTTGTTCCATTTCTTTGAAAAAAGTAGATGGTATTTTGATAGGGATTGCATTAAATGTGTAGATTGCTCTAGGTAGCATTGACACCTTCACACATGTATATTCCATGCTCCAATCCAAGAGCATGGAACGTTTTTCCATTTCTTTATCTTCCTCAATTTCTTTCATGAGTATTTTATAGTTTTCGGAGTACAGATTCTTTGTCTCTTTGGTTAGATTTTTTCCTAGATACCTTATGGTTTTGGGTGCAATTGTAAATGGGATCGACTCCTTAATTTCTCTTTCTTCTGTCTTGTTGTTGGTGTATAGGAATGCCACTGATTTCTGTACTGAATTTCTGTATGAGTTATAGCAGTTTTGGGGTAGAATGTTTTGGGTTTTCCACATAAAGTGTCATATCATATGCAAAGAGTGAGAGTTTGATTTCTTCTTTGCCAATTCGCATGCCTTTGATTTCTTTTTGTTGTCTGATTGCTGTGGCTAGGACTTCTACTACTATGTTGACTAGCAGTGGTGATAGGGGACATCCCTGCCGCGTTCCTGACCTTAGGGGGAAAGCTTTCAGTTTTCCCCATTGAGAATGATATTCGCTGTGGATTTTTCACAGATGGCTTTTATGATATTGAGGTATGTACCCTCTATCCCTATACTCTGAAGAGTTTTGATCAAGAAAGGATGCTGTACTTTGTCAAATGCTTTTTCTGCATCTGTTGAGAGGATCATATGATTCTTGTTCTTTCTTTGATTAATGTATTGTATTACATTGATTGATTTGCAGATGTTGAACCAAATTGCAGCCCAGGGATAAATCCCACTTGGTCGTGGTGAATAATCCTTTTAATGTACTGTTGGATCCTATTGGCTAGTATTTTGTGAGAATTTTTACATCCATGTTCATCAAGGATATTGGTCTGTAATTCTCCTTTTTGATGGGGTCTTTGTCTGGTTTTGGGATCAAGGTAATGGTGCCCTCATAAAACGAGTTTGGAAGTTTTCCTTCCATTTCTATTTTTTGGAACAGTTTCAGAATAGGTATTAATTGTTCTTTAAATGTTTGGTAAATTCCCCTGGGAAGCCATCCGGCCCTGCGCTTTTGTTTGTTGGGAGATTTTTGATGACTACTTCAATTTCCTTAGTGGTTATAGGTCTGTTCAGGTTTTCTATTTCTTCCTGGTTCAGTTTTGGTAGTTGGTACATCTCTAGGAATGCATCCATTTCTTCCAGATTATCTAATTTGCTGGCATATAGTTGCTCATAATATGTTCTTATAATTGTTTGTATTTCTTTGGTGTTGGTTGTGATCTCTCCTCTTTCATTCATGATTTTGGTGATTTGGGTCATTTCTCTTTTCTTTTTGATAAGTCTGGCCAGGGGTTTATCAATCTTGTTAATTCTTTCAAAGAACGAGCTCCTAGTCTCGTTGATCTGTTCTACTGTTCTTTTGGTTTCTAGTTCATTGATTTCTGCTCTGATCTTTATTATTTCTCTTCTCCTGCTGGGTATAGGCTTTATTTGCTGTTCTTTCTCTAGCTCCTTTACGTGTAGGGTTAGGTTGTTGATTTGAGACCTTTCTGGTTTCTTGAGAAAGGCTTGTATTGCTATATACTTTCCTCTTAGGACTGCCTTTGCTGCATCCCAAAGATTTTGAACAGTTGTGTTTTCATTTTCATTGGTTTCCATGAATTTTTTTAATTCTTTAATTTCCTGGTTGACCCATTCATTCTTAAGTAGGATGCTCTTTAGCCTCCATGTATTTGAGTTCTTTCCGACTTTCCTCTTGTGATTGAGTTCTAGTTTCAAAGCATTGTGGTCTGAAAATATGCAGGGAATGATCCCAATCTTTTGGTACCGGTTGAGACCTGATTTGTGACCCCCAATGTGATCTATTCTGGAGAATGTTCCATGGGCACTAGAGAAGAATGTGTATTCTGTTGCTTTGGGATGGAATGTTCTGAATATATCTGTGAAGTCCATTTGGTCCAGTGTGTCATTTAAAGTCTTTATTTCCTTGTTGATCTTTTGCTTACATGATCTGTCCATTTCAGTGAGGTGGGTGTTAAAGTCCCCCACTATTATTGTATTGTTGTCAATGTGTTTCTTTGCTTTGGTTATTAATTGCCTTATATAATTGGCTGCTCCCATGTTAGGGGCATAGATATTTACAATTGTTAGATCTTCTTGATGGATAGACCCTTTAAGTAGGATATAGTGTCCTTCCTCATCTCTTATTACGGTCTTTGGTTTAAAATCTAATTTGTCTGATATAAGGATTGCCACCCCAGCTTTCTTTTGGTGTCCATTAGCATGGTAAATCGTTTTCCACCCCCTCACTTTCAATCTGGGGGTGTCTTTGGATCTAAAATGAGTCTCTTGCAGACAGCATATCGATGGGTCTTCTTTTTTTATCCAATCTGATAGCCTGTGTCTTTTGATTGGGGCGTTTAGCCCATTTACATTCAGGGTAACTATTGAAAAATATGGATTTAGTGCCATTGTATTGCCTGTAAGGTGACTGTTACTGTATATTGTCTGTGTTCCTTTCTGGTCTATGTTGCTTTTAGGCTCTCTCTTTGCTTAGAGGACCCCTTTCAACATTTCTTGGAGGGCTGGTTTCGTGTTTGCAAATTCCTTTAGTTTTTGTTTGTCCTGGAAGCTTTTTATCTCTCCTTCTATTTTCAATGACAGCCTAGCTGGATATAGTATTCTTGGCTGCATATTTTTCTCATTTAGTGCTCTGAATATATCATGCCAGTCCTTTCTGGCCTGCCAGATCTCTGTGGATAGGTCTGTTGCCAATCTAATGTTTCTACCATTGTAGGTTATAGATCTCTTCTCCTGAGCTGCTTTCAGGATTTTCTCTTTGTCTCTGAGACTCATAAGTTTTACTACTAGATGTCGAGGTGTTGACCTATTTTTATTGATTTTGAGAGGGGTTCTCTGTGCCTCCTAGATTTTGATTCCCAAGTTAGGGAAGTTCTCTGCTGTAATTTGCTCCAATATACCTTCTGCCCCTCTCTCTCTTTCTTCTTCTTATCGGGTCCCAATTATTCTAATATTGTTTCATCTTATAATATCACTTATCTCTCGAATTCTGCCCTCATGGTCCAGTAGTTGTTTCTCTCTCTTTTTCTCAGCTTCTTTATTTTCCATCATTTGGTCTTCTATATCAGTAATTCTCTCTTCTGCCTCATTTATCATAGCAGTTAGAGCCTCCATTTTTTGTATTGCACCTCATTAATAGCCTTTTTGATTTCTACTTGGTTAGATTTTAGTTCTTTTATTTCTCCAGAGAGGGTTTCTCTAATATCTTCCATGCTTTTTTCAAGCCTAGCTAGTATCTTTAAAATCATCATTCTGAACTCTAGTTCCGACGTCTTACTAATGTCTGTATTGATTAAGTCCCTGGCAGTCAGTACTGCCTCTTGTTCTTTTTTTTTGAGGTAATTTTGTCCATCTTGTCATTTTGTCAGAGGACAATAGATGAATGAGATAACAAAATGCTAACAGGGTAACAACGACCACAGAAAAATATACACTAAACAAATCAGAAAAGACCTAAAACTGGGGGAAAAGAAAGGGAAAGAAAGAAAAAAGAAAAGAAAAAGAAAAAGATTAAAAAAAACAGAATATGATCAAATATGATCAGGCTGGTGCATAGATCAGTGTCCCACACTAGATTTTGGGTGTATTTTGGTCTGTTAGAAGAAAGTGCCTCCCAAAATGTTAAAGAAAGAATAACATATACATAAAAAAATAAGGTAAATACGATGAAGGGATGGAATATGACTGTAAAGATGAAAAGTATAAAAGATTTTATAAAAGGAATTGATAAAAAGTTGGTTGAAAAAAGAAAGAGGAGGGATTTAAAAAAAGGGGGGAGAGAATGTGATCAGGCAGGAGACTAGAACAAAGCCATACACTAGAGATTTAGGGTATATTTTGGTCTGTTAGAACAAACTGTATCCCAAAACTTTAAAGAGAGGACAACTTATATATATATATATGTGTATATATATATATATTTATTTATATACCAAAAAATAAGGTTAACTACTATGAAGCGATAGAATATGACTTTAAAAATGAAAAATAAAAAAGATTTTTTAAAAAAGGGATTGATAAGATATTGGTTGAAAAGGGAAAAAAATTCAAAAAGAAAACTAAAAAAATTAACTTTGAAAGACTGAAGAATCATGGGGAAAAAAACCATGAATTCTATGTGCAGTATTCCCCTAGCGCTGGAGTTCTCTCGTTCTCATTGATCGGTAAACTTGCTCTTGGCTTGCTGGCTGTTCGTGCTGATCTTCTGGGGGAGGGGCCTGTTGCCGTGGTTCCCAAATGTCTTTGCGGGAGGTGGAATTGCCCCTCCCTTGCCGGTCCGGGCCAAGTAATCAGCTCGGGTTTGCTCTTGGAGCTTTTGTTCCCTGCAAGCTTTCTGTACAGCTTTGGGAGACGAGAGTGCAAATGACTGCCTCCCAATCTCTGCCCAGAGGAGCCGAGAACTCGGGGCTCCGCTCCTCAGTGCACCCCCAGAAAAAAGCAGTCAATCACTCCTGTCTCCCTGGTCTCCGGCCTGTGACCGAGCATTTCTATCTCTGGCACCCGACCCCGTGTGGAGTCTCCAAACCCCGCAGATCCCTGCGGTGTGCTCCCGCACCGCTCCTCCCTGGGGAGGAAGGGGAGTCTCCCCAGATCTGCTGCTTGTTGGGTCCCTGCTGGAGGAGCAGTGGTCCGACTGGGCCCCGGATCACAGTTTATGGCAACCCCGAGCTGAGAGCCCGCGCCTCGGCTCCGTCTCTGCAGCCGGCTTCCCCGCTCCAATACCCGGGAGCTCTGCCGCACTCAGGCACCCCCGGTTTTTTTGTGACCCCCAGGGTCCTGAGACCACACTGTCCCGCGAGGATTCCACCCCCGCTTAGCCACTGGAGCGACATCCCTCAGCGGAGCCGACTTCTCAAAGGTCCGATTTTGTGCTCCGCGGTTCTATCACTTGCCAGAAGCGGCTGACGGAGGCCCCTCCCCCGCCGTCTATCCTCCCGAAAATCGCCTCGGATTCACTTCTCCGCACGTCCTACCTTCCAGTAAGTGGTCGCGTCTCTGTTCAGAGAGTTGTTGCTACTCTATTCTTCGGTCTCCTGCTGAGTTCGTAGGTGTTCAGAATGGTTTGATCCCTATTCAGCTGAATTCCTGAGACCAGACGAAATCCAGGTCTCCTACTCCTCCGCCATCTTGCTCCTCCCCATTGATAATAATTTCTAATAATTGTTTCTATTTCCTTGGTGTTAGTCCTGATCTCTACCCTTTCATTCATAATTTTATTAATTTGGGTCCTTTCTCTTTTCCAATAGGTATGTAACATTCATATTTTCTCTTTGTTCTTATATAAGGTTTATTTTTTGAGGATTTTTATATATTTCATTCAAATTAACACATAATTTTAATAAAATCATATATAACATTTTCTTATTGTTTGGATGTCTTTAAGATCTAAACTAATATTTCTTTTTCATCACTGACAGTTGCAATTTGTGTTTTCTTTTACCTGATCATTTTTATTATGGGTTTATTAATTCTAGAGTATTTTTGGTTTTTTTCAAAGAACCAATTTTGGCTTTCTTGATTTTCTCAGTTGTTTGTTTCTTTTCTATTTTATTCTTACTCACTAGCATCTTTTTTATTTCTTTCCTTCTACTTCCCTAATCCTTGGTTTGCTTTTTTTTATAGTTGCTTGAGATAGAAACTTAAATTTTCATGTTTTTTTCCTAATATATGTACTTCAGGGAATTCTTTTCCTCCATTAACTGCTTTAGCTGGATTTCTGTAAGTTTGCTTGTTGTGTCTTTGTTACTATTCACTTAACATTTTTTATAATTTCATTTTTTATAACAATTTTATAATTATAATTATAATTTTTATAACATGTTTTATAATTTCTATTTGGATCTTTTCTCTAACCCATGAGTAATTTAAAAACTTATGTTTAATTTCCATGCATTTGGATTTTTCTATTTATCCTTTTGTTATTGATGTCTGGTTTAATTCCATTATGGTGAAGAAACACACTCTGAATAGTTTCAATCTTTTGAAATTTGTTGATGCTTTCTTTATAACCCAACATATGGTCAATTTTAGAAAATGTTCTTGTGCCCTTAAAAGTGTTAATCAGTTTTCAAAGCAATATTCTCTATTGTCAATTAAATTTAGTTAACATTCTTATCTACATAACCTATATCTTTACTGATTTTTTTTGTTTGCTTTTCTACTGTGTATTGAAAGAAGATCCTTAGTATTCCACTATGGTTTTAGCTTTTTGTTTCTCACTTTTGCTTTATATATTTTGAAGAATGTTTTTGATATTCATGTATCAAAGTGTTGTGATTTCTTCCTACTAGATTTGGCACTATCATGGTGAAATGTCCCTCTATCTTTAGTAATGTTTTTTGTCTTAAAATATAACATGTCCAATATTAGTATAGATTCACCAATTTTCTTTTTATTGATGCTTACATCGTGTATCTTTTTCCATTCTTTTACTTCAAACTTTGGCCTCTTCTGAGCATCATATTTTTTTTACTGAGTCTAACAAAAATATTCTTTTACTAAGAGCTTTTAGTTCATTTATATTTTATGTAATCATGGATACATTACAGTATATATTGGCTACGTTTTGTTTTCCATTTGACTTATTTATATTTCTCTTTTGTTCTTTTCTTTCTTTTGAGGTAGTCAATTTTTTGTATTATTTAATTTTTCCTCTATTAACTTGTTAGTTTTAAATTGCTTTATTATTCTGTTCGTGATTATAATAGGCATTCTTGGCTTATTACAGTACTAATATAAATTATTGCTTCTACCACTTTCCTGACATTGCTAGGAACCTTTACATTCCATTTACTTCCAGCCACTGTTGTGTTACCATTGCCATGCATTTCTAGTTCTGCATATAATTTATGGTCCGGCAGACATTAAGATTATTCTTTTATACACTCAGCATTTGTTTAAATCTCCATATATTTTTCCCATTATATTCTTTATTTCCTCCAATATTTCCATGTTTCCCTCTGAAATCATCTTTCTTATCTCAAGTATTTGGCTCTATGTTCTGTAGTTTTTCCTTTAGTACAGTCTGTTTTAGACTAATTCTCTAACTCTGTCTTTGAAAACATATGTATTACACCTTCATTTTTGAAGGATGTTTCTACTGGATATAAATGATATGACTTACTGGATATGAATTCGTTCTTAATTTTTTTCATCCCCTAAAGAATGTTATTTACTTGTCTTCTGGCTTTCATCACGTCTGTTGAGGTACAGCTCTGTGTTACTCTTGTTCCTGTAAAGGTAGTGTGCTTATTTTTCCTCTGGCTGTGTTTAAGACGTTGATTTTAAGCAATCTGACTACAGTTTGCCTTGTTAACTCTCTCTTTGTGTTTATCCTGTTTTTCAGTTTTCAGCTTTAAAGTTTTTCATTATTAAAATATCCACTTAATTTCTCTTTTATAGATTTGATTTATCTATTAAAATTATCCATACTTTCATCTATTTTGTTCTTCCTGTTCTATTTTCTTTAGCATAATAGTCATAGTTTTATTAAAGCCTTCATCTGCTAATTCCAATACATTCATCATCTGTGGGTCTACATCTATTATATTATTTTTCAGTTGTTTATCAGTCAGTATTATTTCTTTGCATGATTAGTAACTTTTAATTTTTTTCCAGACATTGTTTACTAAAGAACTGGTGTTCTTTCTAGAAGATGTTTTCTTGCAACAGAGGATATTCCTTTTCTCCTCTGTTAGGCAAACAAGGTGAGGTTCTGAGCAACTCAATTCAATCAGAAATTGAGCTGGGGCACTCCTGGGTTGAAGTGTAGTGAGAATTATCTCCTCTCTGGCTTAATTCTGCCTTTAGGACATGGACATCTGATCTTCTGACTGAGAGACTGAAGAGTCTCCATCTCTTCAGTACTGAAAGATCAAGGGATCCAAATTTACCCTGCTTAGGTTCCAGCTTCATATCCATGTGTCTTCAAATTCTGGCAGATATCTTGAGGGGGAGAGGGGCTATATAGTGAGGTCAATGTTATCCCAGCAGTTTTTTTGTTTCCCAAGCACACAAGACTGTGAGAGGTTTTACTCTGCCTTTTAGAATCTTCCATCATAGTTCCCTTGTCTTCCACATAGCACCAGAACCCAGGAAATGTTCCATGGGAATCTGATGGTGTATTTAGGTCCTTGTGAGTTTTCATCCTGTCATACCAGCTCTGCATGACTGCTGCAGTTTTGCTGGTTTTCATTCCACTAGAGTCTCTTTGCTTTGGTAAACCCAATGCTGAACCTATGCTCATAGTTAACAAATGCCCCTAGGGTTTAAAAAAAAAATGGCTGGATGATATCGATGTTCCTCAGAAACATTTTCCTTTTACTAAAAATTAGGATATCCAATCCTTCTAGTTTCTTCAGTTTCCTGGCATCTTTAAAAATATGATTTGCTTGTAATTAATCCAGATTTTCTTGCAGTGGAAGGATTAGCCTATATCCAACTGGAAAGCAGAAGTCTTGCTTATTTAATTTTATATGTCTCTTCATGGTTTAGTTGGGAATCTCTAACAGGAAACTTTGTCACTACTATTATTTCTGATTTGTTATTTGTCATACATTTTCAATAGACATTTAACCAGAACACCTGAATATTGCAATCAAAATTCAATGTAGAGTTATTAAATCATTATGGAACTGCTGCATCAATAGACAAGTTAGTGGATCATAATAGAAAGTACAGAAACAAACCCAAAGAGATATCTACACTCAATATGTGATAAAATTAACATTTTGAGTTTGTGAGGGAAAAAATGGATTATTAAGCAATGATGTTGGGACAACTAAAAAAATATTTAGGGAGAAAAGTAAAGTTTTATCCATGCCTTTTACCTTATATCAAAATAACTTCCAGACTGATTACAGATTTAAGCATAAAAAATTTGTTTATTATTTATTTTATTTTTTTAGATTTTATTTATTTATTTGACAGAGAAAGACACAGCGAGAGAGGGAACACAAGCAGAAGGAGTGGGAGAGGGAGAAGCAGGCCCCCCGCAGAGTGGGGAGCCCAATGCAGGGCTCGATCCCAGGACCCTAGGATCATGACCTGAGCCAAAGGCAGATGCTTAATGACTGAGCCACCCAGGCGCCCCTTAAGCATAAAAATTTTAAAAAATAAAACAGTAAAATATTAAAAGAAAATAGGAGATTCAAAAAATATAGTCCTTAGGGTAAAGAAGACCTAAGTATAAGTCAAAAGCCATATTGAATTCAAACCCTCAAAGGAAAATATTAACAAATTTGAAAAATTTTATATGATAAAACCATAAGAAGCTAAGTCTCACAATGAATAATGAATTAAGAAAAAGCATTCATAGCTCACATGAAGCAAAGGGCGCATTCTCCTGATATATAAACTCCTATAAATCAGTATGACCAAGATCAACAACCAGATGGAAAAAAAAAGACAAAAGATATAAATAGTCACTGCAGAGTCTTAAATGTATGAAAAGATGCTTATCTTCACTTGCAATAAAAAGAATGCAGATATAAATTTCATTGACATACCATTTTTAACTCTCAGGTCCACAAGGATCAACAAATCTATTTATAAACAGCCTGGTGAAGATGTCAAAAAATAAGAATTTTTATTGTTTTGGCAGGTGCAAATTGGTACAATTTCTATGGAGAGCAATTACCAAAATCATTTTCTCATTTAACCAATATTTATTATTATGCAACTATGTTATTGGGACAATGGATATTCTGAAAGACCTTATGGAGTAGATCAGAAAACAATAATGACATGAGTATCTATAATAAAATGTAATAATAATAAAATATTAAAAGGTAAAAATATTAAAAACTAAAACATAAGAATAATAAAATAAATTTAAAGACAGGGCCATAATTGGATACCACGGCAACAGCAGGAAAAGTGTTCCAGAAGAAATGACATTTAAGTTGAACCCTGAAAAGAGGGAATTAGTTGAATATACAAATCACTTTCCTACCCTTCTCTGCCTTGTTGTGTATAAGAGGGACTCAGATCTCTTCTCCTGTGGCTTCAATGTAAATTCAACCAATGAGAAGCACTGTGAGACTCTGGATGATGCAAGGAGGAAAAAGACTTGGTATTTGCCCCTTCTTCCTTTCTCTTTCATTAGGATCTCAAGCAATGGCTGCATCCCCTCAATGGCTCCAGTTCTCATAAGATATGCTCTCTCTCCATGGCCCCAGCTTCTGCTCTGAGTTTAGTATCTACCTGTCCTCTGGGATCAAATAACACCATCTTCTCTCTTTATCCCTCCAGGCCAAAGAATGGTAACTATTGCCTGTTTTGGCAATTGGAGTTGTATCACCTCCTCTGCTTGCTTTCTCAGTTCTTCAATCATCTATGCAACCAATGTCCTGTATTAGATTTCTTTCTGTCTGAAACTACAGTGGTTTTCATTTTCTTGAATGGACCTTGACTGATACATGAGAAAAGGAGGGCTAGTGCTCCAGGAAGAGAGACTAGCATGTCCTAAAAGCAATTCTAGCTAGAGGAGAAGAAAGAAAGAAGTATGATGGAGGAAGGGGAAGGAAAAAGGAAGTGGCGTGATCCAAAATCCAGATTTTTTTCTGGGGGATCACCCTGGGAGGAGACTGAAAGTAGAAGTCCAGTGAGGAGACTGCAGTAGCAGTCTGGGACAATGAGAATGGTAGCCTGAATGAAGACAGTGACAGCGGGAATAGGAAATGAATGGGCTGGAGGGATATTTAGGAATAAGGATGAGTAGAATTTGGTGGTTATTTGGATAGATAGAGAGACAGAAAGGAATGAAGAATCATCACCTTCTTTTCCATTATTTCCTCACTTGATTGCACAGAGGATGTTACAGAATAAACATTTTTCCAGTACTCTCATTTGGGGGTTCCCCACTGAGTTCTTAGAATGCTGCCCTAATAAAACAAGTGAAACATTAGGGTATTTCCACATGCATTTTCAAGTCTTTGATACCTGGGCTTGTGAGAGAGATTATCATACTAATTCAAGTCGGCCACCCGAATTAGGTTAGTGCTACTGTGCCAGAGATAAGTGAAACCTCTGTTTGGCCCATTGGTTTATTGAGGTTGGTTATACAAAGGGATCCTTGTACAATCCAGACAAATCCATAATAAGGAAAATGCCAAAGTCTCTACTACAAAGCTCATTAAAAAAAATTTATTGCTATGTGTTCAAACCAGTTTCTAATCATTTATTGAAATTATTCTGGAAAATTGGAGTAAAATGTAAAAAAAATGAAAAAAAAAACCCCACATAAGTAGATAAGAGTTATTCACAGTCCAGCAAAGAAAGGAAGGAAAAGGGGCACTCTAAAGAGAATGGGCTATAAATCTTCATCAAGCTTCTAAAGTTTGAAAGTTGAAGGTCTGTTGTTTACCATTTGTCTCCCTTTTTTCAATGAACTTTTGGAAAGAGGTAGTTTGGAAGGGTGAAGGAAGGACAGGGAGGAGTGGTCAGAAACCACAGAAATCCTGCTTTTCCACTGTAAATCACCATCCTGAGGCCCTTGAAGGTCCACTCCTCTTTCTGCAGTGACAGTGCAGTGGGACACTTAAGAACTCAACTCTGGGGTCAAGCAGACTGAGTTCAAACCTTGGTTTCACAGTTTGGTGGTCCTATCACTACTACTACTCATGGAGCAGGTGACTTAATGTCTGTGGGCCTCAGTATCCTCATCTGTAAAATGGGATATTAATGGAAAGATTAGAAAACAATTCCATTTACAATAGCATCAAGAAGAATAAAGTACAGAAGAATAAACTTAACCAAGGAGGAGGAAAAGACTTGTACACTAAAAACTATAAAAAATTGTTGAAAGAAATTAAAGACACAAATAAATGGAAAGACATCCTGTGTTCATGGATCAGAAGACATAATGTTGTTATCAGTGCTACACAAAGTGTCCCACAGAGTCAATGTGATTCCCATCAAAATCCTAGTGGCATTTTTTGCAGAAATAGAAAAATTTGTCCTAAAATTCCTATGGACTCTCCGGGGACCCCAAATAGCCAAAACAATTTAGAGAAAGAACAAAGTTGGAGGTCTCACACTTCCTGATTTCAAAACTTAACCACAAAGCTACAGTAATCAAAAGAGTGTGGTAGTGGCATAAAGACAGGCATTTAAAGCAATGGAATCAAGTAGAAAGCCTAGAAATAATCCCTGGAGTATAAGATCAAATGATTTTTGACAAGGGTGCCAAGACCATTCAATGGGGAAAAGAAATCTCTTCAACAATTGATATTGGGAAAACTGGATATCCACATGCAGAAGAATGAACTTGGACACTTACCTTACACCATATACAAAAACTAACTCAAAATGGATCAAACACCTAAATGTAAAGAGCTAAAACTATAAAACTATTAGAAGAATAGTTAGATTAAATGCATATGAAGCTCTTTGAGCCATGCCTGGAACTGAGTAAATGATACAACCTCTGCCTGGCTCATGCATGGATAGTCCATGGGGCAAAGAGTGGGCTATTTATTTAGCAGTGCAGCAGAGGGAAGGCTTATTCTCTACACTCATTAAAAACAAGACCAAATAATTGGGGGAAAAAAAAGTGGAGAAGTCTAAAGACAGTTGAAATCATGACTCCAGTAATTAAATCAAATTTTGTAGTTTGCTGTTGGTGGCAGGATGCCCCTCAACAACACCTGAGGAAACTCTAGTGAAGGGAAAGTTGCTACCCACAAGACAATTCACTACCTCTTTTAGACTCTAGTTTCTTGACTATGTTTCCTTATAGTTACCTGTCTCTTTAAACTAGCTACTATAGGATATAGTTCCACTCTCTCTCAAGACCATTTTAACATGAATCTGAATATATTTATCATGAATCTTTTGACAAACATCTTTCCAGTCACAGAGAGAAGGAGATGGACTTAGCTAAAAGCAGATCACTATGTGACCAAGATGTTAATAAAGAAGCTAACACCCAATGAGTCTACTTTATTGAAGGTACAAGGTAAATGATAGTCCTCCTGCACTCTGTATATTTCATAAAATACACAGAGTGTTGTATGAATACATTATTGCCTGGTGAATAAAGGAATGCATGTAGAAAATCTAGCATGAGGGGCCTAGAGCCATATATAAAAATCAATCATTTACATTTCAAGTGTAGTAGAGAATATTAAGTAAGGCAGGTCTTAATATCTTTGTTTAAATGCTCAAAGGATTATTGGTGGAAAGAGTCTTTCATTTTTAAACTTATAAATAAAACTATTTATTTCTAAAAAAGGTGAAATGGCCAGAAAAAGAAATGATCTTACATATATTGTTTTAGAGGTGAAAACTAAGATAGATGTGTAGAAGTTAGAGCGATACAGGCATGGGGTTAAATTAAGGAAGACCTGTTTTAAAATTAGAACCAAGAAAGAGAGACTTTCCTCAAAGTTCTGAGCTCTTTGTTCTTCACCAGGCCTAGAGGATGTCTCTAGGAGGCTTGCATTAGGTGAGACACATCCAATTGGTATCCAGTGCCGAGATCCTATGACTTCTATAATCTTTCAAGGCAGCTTCTTCAGCTTTGTGAGATGTATGCTGATCAAATGCCTGTTCTTCAAAGATTATCCTGGAGCCCACAACAGAATGAATTTCATTCTCTTCTCCGGGGATTTAGAACGGAATGGCTGAAGGACAAACAGAGAAACTTCCCTTGGAATACACGTACTCCTACTGATTGATATTTTTTCTGTAGAGGTCTCTGGAGGCTGTAATCACACAGAATATCTCAGCTCTGGGCATTTTAGAGATTTCCAGACTTTGGAAATGTGAGCAAGAGATGGACAATCTTACTGAAAGTTTCCTTTTCCACACGGGGAGCAGATTAAATAATACTGTGGCATTGATTCAGGCAGTATCATCAGACTCATAGATGGTAGGTGTCCTGTCCCTAAATACTACTCCAACACCTTCTGGCCATTTCCCTGTTTATTGTTCTATAACGTGGAAAGGTAGCGTCACCAACAAACACTCACCAGCATACACAGCCTATGGGCATTCTTAGCACTAGGGAAAAGGTCAATGGTAACAGTCAATTTTTTCAAAATGAAAAACTAAATAAACTCCAAAGGCAAACACAAAAATTCATTACCCTTAGAATGTGTATGCCTGAAACAGGCTTGAGATTCTGTCATGCCCCCTTCAGAAAAATTAAAGAAAACATAAAACATAAATCCCTTGTTGTGAATTTAGGAAGAGGGAAACTGTGTCCCTGAGTAGACAGGCTTCCATTGGGAAGAAAAATGACCTGCTCCTATTCTTCTGTCCCATTGCTGAATGACTTTAGGCAATCAATTAGTTCTTTCATGCCTTAGTTCTCTCAAGAGTAGGGAGCTGATACTATCCCTCTCCTCCCATTTTGTGAAACTGGATACATTTTGTATCTCTTAGTCCCATCATATAACTTTAGTTTGGGTCTCCATAGTCCTTTACCTGGGGACACCCATAGCCTTGGTACTATCTCTGACTTCTGCACCATCCATGAGAAAGCAATACAACTTTCTGTTTTTCATGAGTTAAATTTGAAATGAGGAGTTAAACATGATTCTTGGTGTACTTGCCATCCATCTTAAGTCCCAGATTTGGCAAAGATGAGACACTGCCTATGGTGAATTAAGGCCTCTGATACGGCCTCAGGTTAGTAATGAACCAGCCCCAAGGTCATCTCAATTTCTGAAATGTTTATGGCATTTCTCTGTTGATTATTCACCTTGGTGCTATCTTAGAGAGCTGCAATGACCTGAAAAGATAATACTGTCAAACTGATGATTCAGCCTTTTGAAGCATTCCCTAGGCAAAGCAGTAGATTTTCCTAGTGTTTTTCTTCAGGCTCTGTTTTTAGGAAAGGGTCTTGAGTTTCTTGAACTTGCCCATACTTTTTCAGTCAAAGTTCATTTTTTTAAAAAAGGGGGCCAGATAAGACATGCTCAAAGCTACTCTCTTCTATCTCATGGAAAACACTGGACTATTCTCACTTCTGCTTCTGTCTCACCTGAAATAGAAAAAATAGGTGAAACTGGGCAGACTCCCCTATTGTCATTCATTCAGCAAGCATCTATCAGATGTTTTCTCTGTTAGACATGTGGTAAATGCTGAGTATAATTCATCTAGAACAAGATGGAGGTGGTTCCTGGCTTCTTGGCACTTACACTAATCAGAAGAACCACTGAGAAAACAAGAAATAGAGATTTATAGGGAAAGAAGCTAGAGATTACTCTCTATTGGGTCGTCAGGGGAAACCTGAAGGACCAAAGGATGAGAAGACATCTTTTCTGGGGATTTCCAGGGAAAAAGGAAGAGCCTGTGTGAAGGCTCAAGGCTAAGAAAGTTTGACACACCGAGGGATAAAGGAACTTTATTTCTTGTTACTCAAAGTGTGGTCTGCAGACCAGCAGCATCAGTACTCCCCAGGAACTTTAAGAAAATTTAGAACCCCAGGCCCCACCCCACGCCTACTGAATCAAAATCTGCGTTTTTAACAAAATGTCCAGGGACCTCATTTTCATATTAAAGTTGAAGAGCACTGTCAAAAACACTGGTTCCAACCGCGACTGTACATTGGAATCTGCTAGGAAATTTTTTCTTTCTCTTTTATTTATTTATTTGAGAGAGTAAGAAAGAGTGAGCATGAGTGGGGGGGGCAGAGGGAGAGGGAGAAGCAGACTCCCCACTGACCAGGAGCCCCAGGATCATGACCTGAGCCAAAGGCAGATGCTTAATCAACTGAGCCACAGAGATGCCCCCCAAAATCTGATAGGAGCTTCAAAAAATTCTGCTTCTTTGGTCCATTCCCCAGAAATTTATTTGATATGGGCTATAACATAAGCAGCAGTATTATTTTTAAGCTCGCCAGGAGATTCTGAAATGCAGCAAAATTTGAGAATCACTTCTGTGATTCTCAAAGTACAGCACCTAGCACATAATAGGCACTTGATAAATATTCATGAATCAAATACTTGGCTCTCTAGCATTCCCAGAGATCCCCACAATGTGGCTGCAGGCAGACACAAATGTTACGCTGCTATGACTTAGTGTTCCAGAAGGGCTACTCTTCCCAGCAAGATGAAGCCAAACCCTGCACCATTTGGAAGAGTTAGTTCAGGGATGACTAGTCCAGGGAGTCATCTCACCCTTCCATATGCTGGATAACTATTAATTTGGACATCTTTGTCAATTTGTTGGAGTCTTAAGAGAACATCTCTGTGGTGCCTGGGCACAGGTGAGGAAATGTAATCCTGAGTTGAACTCAGTATAAAAACAGCATGATTTTCAGATTTTCTGCACAACTGGGGAGAGCCCACACTAGGAAAAAAAAAAAAAAACCTCTTCAGGGCAGTCTGGTAACATTCTTGACTAATGAGCTTGGAACAGAATGTCCCTACCCTGGCATTATCAGGGAAGACTCGAGGGAGAGGAGGTGTGAAGAGGGTACAGAATGTGATCAAGGGAAGGATATGCATGATCCAGAGCTGTGGGGAAGCCCCCTGGGTACTTCCTGCACCTGTGCATGGTAAGAAATATGCAGCCAACAATGCTTACATTAGAGAGCACAATGCAACCCTCAAGTCAAGGACAGTTTAGTGACCAGAGTACAGTCAGCTTCCCATTGCCCAAGAGCGGCCCAGGAGCCAGAGAAATTGAGAGTGTACAGAGCAACCCCTGCACTCACCACAGGAGGCTGCAAAAGATTTTCAAGAGAATAAAGCCCATTCATTTCCTCCTTGTTGTGGCTGTAAGGTTTTAAGAGCTATTCTGGAACACTGCTCTTTCAGGTAAAGGGCAGTCATGGAAGTTGGGTAATAACGTAAGTGGACATGGAGGAAGTGAAAAAAAAGGAAATTTGGGTGACACAAATCTATCTTTAAGGCCTTTCTCAACCTTGTGGGGGAAACAAAGTTTCCATTCGGATTGTAAAAAAAAAAAAAAAAAGCGAGATCCTGACATAGAAGAGATACCCAAATTACCAAAAATAGCTGCATTAATGCTTTCAGGCTGTTCAACAAACCACCAAGTGAACAGAGCAGGTTTCCAGTTGGGGCTTGAGCATTCCAGGGTGTAGGCACTGAATAAGGTCACCATATTTTAAGGGTCATAAGAAGACATAGGTAAACTTGGGGTCTAAGTGAAGTCAAGGAATTATGTGAGTGAAAGAATATGTGAATATCTGTCAATTCTGCAGAAGTGAAAGCCTTTGATAATAGGAATATAAAAACCTAACATGAACAGAATAATCCAGGGGAAATAGCATAGTCTTTTGGAGTAAATGATTTCTTATTATGCAAATATTTCATATCCAGTGTACTTGTTTTATGAGTTTCCTAAGGAACTGGCACATCTAGTCTTTCCAGTGACTATGTCCCTACAGTGCCAAACCATGAGCATAAACCTGGTGAGGTGCAACTCTTGGTCTATTCCACACCTGCACCCAGGGAGCTAAAAGGAACCAAAGAAAAACACGCTAATGTCCTGCCTGGTCTCCCCTTAAACTCATGACCACAATAGACAATGGACCTTACCACCGTCCGGCAGACATTCTGTGTGTGCAGACCCCATCCCCTCTCCTGCTCTCCTTGATGACTACTTCCCAACTCTCTCCCCTGAAACTTCCAATTTCTCCCCTTTACTCAGCTCCCTGAGCCGAAACATACCTTATTTCCTATTGCACTTTTTTTTTTTTTTTTTAGGTAGGTAGCAATTAGATGAGAAATTCTCCATTCTCCCTCTTGTCACATCTACCCAACTGCTGGTATCTGTACCATCCATGTATTGTGCTTTCTGTCCTTTCTCTATGATTCAACTGTCACTGCTGCCAACCAAAGCCAACTGCAGCACTCGTGCAGTAGATCTCACCCTCTCTTGTGGGGGGACCCTTCTCCCTCCATCTCTCTCTCATCATCTTGTCTCAATTTCCATGAGTGTATGCACATGCTATAACATCCTCCATGTTTTTAACTTCCCTTGACCACTCCCCATCTCCCTTCATGAATACCTAATTTCTCTGCTTCTCCTAAGGGCAAAACTCCTCAAAGAATTTTCAAAAGATTTGTTCCTGCTGTATCTTTAGCACCTAGGACAGAATCTAGAATATAGTAGGTGCTCAAACCTTTGTCGAGTGAGGGAATGAATGAATGTGTGAATGATAGACAATTTAGTCATTGCGGCAATGGAAAAACTAGTCAAACTAGTCAAATTGGTTTTCACTATCAAAATGGTTGTGTACCTGAACACAGATAATTCTGCAAAACTAAGAATCTATGGTATGTTGAGCACTGTGCTATATACTTTTATGGGAAGGTGGTAACTGTCTTTTACTCTTCCTTCAAGAACCCTAAAGAACAACAGGAAAGGTAGTATGCAAATGCATAAGGAGAAACCAGATAGCACATTAAAAAAAAAATCATAGCAAGTCACACCTGGGAAGACCTTGACACATAAGTATTTATAGAGGTCCTGCTGTATTGTATTTTTAGCTAACATTTATTTGGCTCTTACTGTATGCCAGACACAATATGCCAATATGAGTGCTTCACAGGTGTTAACTTATTTATTTTTAAAGATTTTACTTATTCATTTATTTGACAGAGGGAGAGAGGGTGCACACAAGCAGGGAGAGGATGCTGGAGAAGCAGGCTTCCCACAGAGCAGGGAGCTGCTGCTGGGCTGGATCCCAGGACCCTGGGATCATGACCTGAGCTGAAGGCAGACGCTTAACTGACTGAGCCACCCAAGCCACCATTTACAAGAATATTATGAGAAAGTACTATTTTAAATCCCATTTTATAGAGGAGAAACTGAGACCCAGGTCAAGTAAGTGACCCAAGATAACACAGCATAAAAATGGTGTAATTAGATGAATAATAAAGTTACCAAAGTACAGACTAAAAGGCAGGATGAGGGGTGCTTGGGTGGCTCAGTCGTTAAGAGTCTGCCTTTGGCTCAGGTCATGATCCCAGGATCCTGGGAGTGAGCCCCACATAGGGGTCCCTGCTCAGCGGGAAGCCTGCTTCTCCCTCTCTCTCACTCCCCTTGCTTGTGTTCCTTCTCTCGCTGTGTCTCTGTCTGTCAAATAAATAAATAAAATCTTTAAAAAAAATAAAAGACAGGATGAAGCTAAACCTGTGGATCATCAAAGCACACCTGTTTGTTTATTGCCTACTCAAGATGGGGTACTATAGGAAAAGGTTCCAAATGAGTGTTAGGGACACTCTACCTTCCAGAAAAGGTCACAAATAGGATGTTGTATGTGGCCTCTACCTTCCAGAAAAGGTCACAAATAGGATGTTAGGCCCTTAGACCCCTGCTTCTCAAACTTGAATATGAATAGAGATCAACTGGGGATCTTTTTAAAATGCAGATTCTAGTTCCATAGGTCTGGGAGGGGCCCGAGACTCTGTATTTCTCACAAGCTCCTAGGAGGTGTGGACTTGGCTGGTCCAGACTTGTTACTTTGAGTAGCAAAGAACTTGGACAAATTAGTGCCTACACATGATTGAAAAATAAAACTGACCAGTCTGTCACTGACAAGTAAAGAAGTTGCCCCAAAGGAGTAAAGTGTGAGTGACAGGGAAAGCTTAGCTTCTTCTGCCCATTTTGACCATATATCAAGGGAAAAGTCAAGATTCTTGAAAAATTCTTTTCAAGTGAACAATGGTTGCCAATCTTTATGTCATTCATAGTTTCCTAAAAAAAAATTACTTAGAGATGAAATTGGCTTAATCCCCAGGCCTTTAACTTATCTATTGTTCCCACTGGACCAACAGCTAGCTCTTAAAATACCTTTTCAGTTTATCTTTAACCCAGAAGCATGGGTCTTTTCCTGGTCTTTGGCTGGCTCCCTGCTTCCTCAGCCTAAACAGAAGCCTACCCTGCTGTGGTCACTTTTCCTGCCTGCTGCTAAAGGAATTTTAGGGAAACAAAAGCACAGAACAGTGCCCCCCCCCATTCCCTTTATCCCCCATCCAGGAGGCCATTTTGCTTTGAGATTCTGCTCATACTAGATGCCACAGGTGAAGTTGCCCCAGGAGCAGAGCGCCTCCCTTCCTGCTTAACAGGCATGGTAAGGTTAGAAGTTTAAGGTAGCCTGCCCTTCAGAGCACCTTACAAAGATTAACTAATCTGGACAACAAGCCTCTGGCAGATGTCTACAGTTACAGGGGAAAGATGGCCCAGGCAGTCAGGGGACTGGTATTTCTACAGACAGGAGGAAGTTTCAAGCACAAATTGGACAACATCTCAGAATCCTGTGTGTATAATGCATGTGTGCAGATATATGTATGTATATGCATAAAAAGTATAAATATAATATATTACATAAAATATAATATATACTTTATATACATATTTTATACTTATATTTATATTTATATATAAACACTTACTGTTGTGAGCTGAATTGTGTCACTCCAAGATTCATGTATTGAAGTCCTAACCCTCAGTACCTCAGAATGTGCCTGTATTTGGGAGAGTATCTTTAAAGATGACTAAGTTAAAATGAAAGCACAAGGATGGGTCCTAATACACTATGACTCATGTTTTTTTTTTTTTTAATACTTTATTTATTTATTTGACAGAGAAAGACACAGCGAGAGGGAACACCAGCAGGGGGAATGGGAGAGGGAGAAGCAGACTCCCCACTGAGCAGGATGCCCGATGTGGGGCTCGATCCCAGGACCCCGGGATCATGACCATAGTATTATCACACTATAATAAATGACACAAAATGATATTATCTTAGAGTCAAGACTTTATGGCCACACTCTATAGGTAGAAACATGCACAAACATTTTGCCCTCTCCTCGCACCGGGAGAAAGAAAGGGGTGTAAAGCAAATATAAAATGGACTGATAAGGCTGACAAAGGGCTTAGGAATGCTACTGCATAGTTTTCTGCCAGATGTGGGAGTGGAGAATAACATCTCTAGAGTTACTTTCCTCTGACAGCCATTGGGTTCACTCTGACTTCGTCCCTCCAAGTGGCCCAAATACATGCCTCCACCTGGCCTTGAATGAGACACCTTCATGTTGCTTTGGACTTCTTTTACTTTGTGAATGTTCTTCCCAGACACTCTCCAGTGAAGTCTCAGATTGGGGGAGAATTGTGCCTGTCTCATGACGGTTAATCATTACTAAGAATTTGTAAATTCTCTGACCATCATTAAGCACAGAAACTGAAATGCAAAAGTGAAAACAAAACCTCCCGAGAAATGAGAAGGAAGAGTCACTGAGAGGAAGAGAATCAACTTAACCGATCCAACTCTCGATCGAAAGCATGTGACTGTCAGGGGCAAGGTTGGGAGTGGGGGGAGAGAAAAAGTTCCTTTCTTCTGCCACAGCAGTGATTATAAAAATAGCAGTGTCACTGCTTTATTAAATGAGGAAGTCCAAAAATAAGTATTATTGACTGATTTAACAACTTACCATGACATCTCAGGTCATTGGAAGGGAAGGGAAGGGAGAGGAACTTGTGTATTTAAAGAACACGTTATGTATGCCCAGAGCCTTCTATAGCTTAGCTCAGGTGAATTGTCGCCATAATCAGGTAAAATAGATTGCATTATCCCTGTTTTGCATAGGAAGAGCTAAGAGACATTAAGTACAGATGTTGCTAGTTGAATTACCAATCCTTTTCTCTCTTGCTGCCTTTCTCTGTGGAATACGAAAAAGGTGAACGTAGGCTTCTCTGCCTTCTCTGCAGCTAGGGGTAGCCTGCCTATATGACACTGTTCCAGGCAATGATATGGAAGCATCTGTGGAAGATTCCCAGGGTGGACTTCAAGTCTAAATGCGGACTTATGTATCCAACTGCCTACTCAGCATCTTTGGCCAGTGAGCCAATAAGACTCTCAGTCCAACAGGTCCAATTCATCCTCTCAGCCTTCCCAGTGTATCTGCCCACTGCCCGTGTTTGCCACGTAAGTAAATGCCAACCCCAGTGTCCCCAGTACGCAAACCCGCAAGCTTAGTCATCACTGCCTCCTCTTCCTCTCACGCTCCGTCCGTATTCAGTCAATCCTCAGATTCTGCAACTCTATGCTTCTCCTTACCTCTGCTGCTGCTGTCCTCCTCCCAGCCACCAGCAACTCCTGGCTTTAAAGCCTCCTAATGGGACGCCAAACTTCTATCTTGCCTCCTCCTTCAGTGTAGTCTCAATACAGCACCCACAGTGGGTCTGTTAATATGTAAATTGTGTTCCTCCTTGGCTAACAATGGCCCCATGACATTCTCACTCAGAATAGAAGCCAAAGGCATCACAGAAGCCCAGAAGTCCCCACCATGCCACCTGGCCTCCTGACCTGTTTTACCTCGAGTTTCCCCCTCTCCCCCTGGCTCACTCTGCTCCAGCCACATTGATCTGGCATCAGAACTTTGCACCTGATAGATCCCCCCTCCCTGGAAAATTCTTCAATAGTTTATTTTCATAGTTTCCTGCCTTAACACCACCTTGTCTTTATGCAAATATTACCTACTCAATGACACCTTTTTTGACCCACCTCACTTAAAATGCAATTTCTCCCCACTGCCACCACATGGAGTATCCTTCCCTTTTCCTGATTTTATTTTGTTCACACCATCTCCTATCATCTAGTACTACAAATTTTACTTATCTTGTTTACTCTCTGGCTTCCCCCCCACTAGAATGTCAGCTTCATTTGGACAAAGATTTGTTCTGTTTTATTAACTATGGGAGCACCTAGAATAATACCTGATCTGAAATAACTGCTCAATAAATATGTGATTAATTAATGAGTTCACTGATGCTAGGGGATTTAGGAGAAATCATTTTCTCCCCTATATAAGGGATAATCGGAGAAGTCTTTGCTATCTTTAAAAATGCCGAGAATGTCTCTGTTGAAAATCAGCTGGTAGCCTTAAAATAATGCTGAGAATAAAAGAGCAAAAGATGGAAAATCCTTATGCCATGTTGAGTCACAGAAGCATCACCTGCAATCTTATCTCTAGACATAACATGAAGAAATACCACCTTAACCACATAAACCAGGTATCCACAAACTATGCTCTGCAGGCCAACTTTGGCCTCCTGCCTGTTTTTGTAACTAAAGTTTTATCGGAATACCTACATATTAACATAATTTATGGCTTCTCTCGTCCTACCCCAGAGTTGTGTAGCCCACAAAGTTTATAAGGTTTACTATCTGCTCTTTCACCAAAAAAGCTTCTCAACTCTTGATTTAAGCAAATATTAATTGAATTTTCTTTTTTATTTTTCCAACCAGAAGCATTGTGGTGGTCATGGGCTGCTTGGATGTCTTGCTGTGGGGAGGCATAAGCGAATGACAACCCCAGCTGCTACCATCTGGACCCATGACCACATTCTCAGAAGCCACACTTCAGGCAAATTGCTCTTCCCCAACGACTAAGCACAGATGCCATTCCTGTGAGATGCAGGGTTCCTCCAATGGATGACTTTGGCTCAAAGACTCCCATCAACTCAGCTAAAACTTTCTTGCATTTGCACTGGAATCTCAGATTCTCCCTATCCAATCCTCCTCCCTTTCTTTTCTGCTTCCCAGGAATCAGACCTACATCATAGTCTGAGGGCTCTTCCTACATACTCCTTCTCCCTCCTTCCTTATCCTTCATAGGTGTTTTCTTCAATAAATCTGTCATGTCTGGTCTTGTTTTGCATTTTGATTCTCAGAGGACCCAACTAACATAAGCATTCTTGACCAAATGCTTCTGTTACCCTGAATTCTTGACTACAGTGACAGAGCTAGTAAGAAGTGATTTTTAGACTTGAACCAGCATCTGCCTGACTCAAAACTTCGTGCTTTCTCAACACTGTTTTAGTATCGTTATTCCACTAGACACTTTTATTGCTGTTGTTTTTTTTAAGATTTTATTTATTTATTTATTTATTTATTTATTTATTTATTTTCAGAGAGAGAGAAGGGGGAGGGGCTGAGGCAGAGGGAGAGAGAGAATCTCAAGCAGACTCCCAGTGTGGAGCCCTGACACAGGGCTTGATCTCACAAACCTGAGATCATGACTCCAGCCAAAATCAAGACTCAGATGCTTAACTAACAGCCATGCAGGTGCCTCCCGAAAATACTTTTTTTTTTTTTGGCTTTCCTCCTTCTATTCGTCATTCAATAAGGAATCCACAAAAACTTTATGGTAATGAACTGTATTTTATTCACATGTATACTACAACACATTTGGCAACTTTATGATATTGGTTGGATGAACAAATAAATGGATGAACAAACATTTATTGAATATCTATGAAGCAACTTTTCCTCTAAGTCAGAAAGGAAAGATGACAACAGGTGTTGGCAAAGATGTGGAGAAAGGAAAACCCTCATGCACCATTGGTGGGACTGCAAACTGGTACAGCCGCTCTGGAAAGCAATATTGAGGTTCCTCAAAAAATTGAAAATAGAATTACCCTATGATCCAGTAATTCCACTACCAGGTATTTACCCAAAGAAGAAGAAAACACTAATTTGAAAGGATATATGCACCCGTATATTTGCTGCAGCATTATTTACAATAGCCAAATTATGGAAGCAGCCCAAACGTCCATCGATAGATGAATGGATAAAGAAGAGGTGTGTGAATATTCCACACACGATGGACTATTACTCAGTCATAAAAAAGAATGAAATCTTGGGGCATCTGGATGACTCAGTCGGTTAAAGCAACTGACTCTCAGTTTCAGCTCAGGTCATGATCTCAGGGTCCTGGGATTGAGCCCTGCATCTGGCTCCATGCACAGTGCAGAGTCTGCTTGTCCCTCTCCTTCTGCTCCTCCCTCTGCTCTCTCTGTCTCTCTGTCTCTCTCCCTCTCAAATAAATAAATAAATAAATAAATAAATAAATAAATAAATAAAATATTCAAAAAAAGAATGAAATCTTGCCATTTGCCACAACATGGATGCGGCTAGAGAACATGATGCTAAGTGAAATCAGTCAGTCAAAGAAAGACAAATAACATATGATTTCACTCATATGTGGAATTTAAGAAATAAAACAAACAAACAAAGGAAAAAAAGACAAACCACAAAACAGACTCTTTAAGAGAGAACAAACTGGTGGTTCCCAGAGGGGAGGTGGGGGAGGATGGGTGAAATAGGTGATGGGGATGAAGAGGACATTTTCCATGATGAGCACTGAATCATGTACAGAGTTGCTGAATCCCTATACTGTACACCTGAAACTAGGATAATACTGTATATGTTAACCACACTGGAATTAAAATTTAAAAAAGAAAATAAAAAAAAAGAAAGGAAGGATGACAGCACCTGAAGAAAAATTCCCCATGCGGTCCTTCTCTATGTCAGACCACAGCTGAATTCAGTGCTACTTGGCATCCAAGCTCCACTTTAATTTATTTCCTACATTTGCCAGCCCTGAAGAAAAGTTAGATCTGATCTAAACCAATCTCTCATCTAACATGCACTTATCTAACCACATTGACACAGAGTCTAATAGATGTATCTTTCTTTCGTGTTTGAATATACTGTGTACTCTCGTTAAAAACATAATGATCATCCAGCGAAAATGCACATAACTATCCAGATAAAAGTGATAAAATGGAGAAAAGAGCAGTCATCACATATGAATGCAGAAATTGCCTTGATTACCTCAAAGGAAGGCACTGATAAAAAGCTGTAGGAAGATGAGCTACTTTCAACTCATCTAGATGATGGATTTCTAAGAAAGTCCTTCGCATTTGCTTCTAAATGGTGATCTCACTAATTTTTCTGTGGGCTGCTAAAAACAGACATTGTATTCGATGTCTTAAACAACTGCTTGTAGATTTCAAATTACCACTATAGAGTCTTGAAGTCATTTTAGTTGGGCAGTTCATATATTGCTGGAAGTTTTTTTGTTTTTAAAGATTTTATTTATTTGACAGAGAGAGGGAGAGAGAAAGACAGGTGGGCAGAGAAGAGGGAGAAGCAGACTCCCCACCGAGCAGAGAGCCCGATGTGGGGCCCAATCCCAGGACCCTGGGATCATGACCTGAGCAGAAGGCAGACGCTTAACCGACTGAGCCACCCGGGCACCCCATATTGCTGGGAGTTTTAAGCTAGCTTGCAAAGATCTCATTAATTCTCTTTCTCAGATGTTTTAGTATACATCAGCTTCTTCATTAGTCTTTTTCTGACTAATTTCCACCTCATTTTTCTGGTTTCTTGAATTCTTATATTTTAATGTGGAAGTGTGCCAGAGTGATGCCACAAAGTGTGTTATGTCAAATGTATTAACCCAACTGATAGATCCTATCAATGGGGGGTTGAGGGTAGGCTGAGGAGGAAGGAAATGAGAAATAAGACCTGGGAGAGCCATTGACGTTGTTTATTCCCATCAAGAAGAATTTTAAAGAGTAAATTCTAGCCCCCTAGTTTCCTTCTAAAGTTTCCAGTCAGTGGGGTTGCTCTAATGAGTTCAAAGTTAGATTAAAGCAATAGCTACAATTTTTATTTCAAAAGCGTTTGCCAATAATGATGTCTGCATTTGGGGGAGATGAAGTGGAACAAAGTAAGGTTAAGAATCAAAACACTTGGATTGGATTCCTGGCTCTGACCACTTAGTCCTTTGTAACCTTGAACCAGTGGTTCTTCTCAGGCATGGATACACTCCACAAGCTCCCCCCGATAATTGAGACATGTACCCAGAAGCATTGCTTGAGGCAAATCACTTAAACTTTGTGAAATCCCATTTCCTTAACTCTATAAAGAGGGCATGGGATTCACTAGAGATTATGAATTCGTGCTGCACATTAAAAACGGTACTTTTTTAAAAATAGTGGTACAGGACCCCATCCAAGACCAACTGAATCAGAATCTCAGAGGCGGGTCCCTGCACTGGTGTTTCTGTAAGAATGATCTGGTGGTCCTAATGTGCTGCCAGAGTTCAGAAACTCTGCACTATCTTCAGGTTCATTACTAATCCTCCAGCATCTGAGAATCGCTGACTTGCTCCAATGCTCCCATGGAATGCAACAAGAATCCATTCAGATGGCTCTGCAGTTTATGACCACAAAAATATCTCCAACCTGGGTCCTAGGGATCTAGACAGGACTGATCTGGGGGAATTTTTATGGGAATAAGAGGTCATGCCGACAGCCAAATTTTTACTTTGTTTTTCTTCTTACCATTTTTCTTTAAGCATACACAGACACACACGACCATTTTATTCTTACTGAGTTATGATACATGCACAGCTTGATTAATTTTTATATATGTATACACCTGTGTAGCCATTATGCAGACCCAGATATAGAATACTTCCAGACTACCCCCGAAGACTGGCCCTACTATTTCGAGAGGACATAGAAAGTCTGCAGAATCTGGCAGATGGACTGTTCACCACCTGCCATGGTATTCTCTACCTGCATTGTTGTGTCATGAAATAAATCATTAGATGTGATTTTCTCATCTCTCTTGCCACTATTCATGAAGTTATCACATATGCTTTTTTCTTCCTTTGGAAAATATATGCCTCATTTTTCTTTTATGTCCCCAGATGTTAGCTCTATAAGCCCACTCCACACTGGCTTTTAAGGCCAAGGACTGGGTCTGTCTTCCTTATCCCCTGTGCCTGCGACCCTTATATGCTTATGGACATTTGTTGAAGGAATGCTGAATAGATACATGACTTTGTTGGGGGTGACGGTATAAAAAACAAGAGGAGACATGCTCCTGACTTCAGAAAGTTTTCTATGACGTAGATGGGTTGGGGAGGGTTTGGTAGAGGGACACTCCAAATACCAGGAGCGCCTTGTGAGTAATTATAAAACAAAATATCATCAGGTCAAAATGATTTTCTATTGACTCAAGCGTCAATAGAATAAAACCTTTCAGGGCACAGAGGAAGCAGAGTGAAGAGGCCATCAGAGTGAGCCCCTGGTTAACAACAGTGGGCTCCTGGATGAGGAACTTGGGTCTTGAGAGGGGCAAGGAGAGTAGGGGAGAGAGAATCCCAGATTAGTGGAAAGATTTGAACAAAGCCTTCAGGGCAAATATCTAGCCAGTCTTGTGAAGCGAAGAACAGGCACATTATCTGAGCTGGGAACAGGCAGGTTTGAGGAGAAATAAGAAAGGAAGGAGAGACATTCAAATAAAGCCAGTTGTTGGAGATCTAAGGTAATCAGCGAAACTTTTTACTGGGTCACTAGATGGCACTGCCAACAGCACCTGTGGAAGCTTGTTCTGGCCATCACGGGGAGGGCAGAGAGAAAGGCTGAATGCAGGTACACTGATTGGGAGCTGCTTCCACAGTCCAGATGTGAGCCTGGTTGTGGGGGGTTAGCAGTGGTGATCATGAGGAAGAGATGCCCCAAGCCTTCAGCAGGTAAAGAAAGTCAGGTGTTCAACATCCACAGAGGATACAGGTGTTAGTCCCTGAAATGGGAAATTAGGGACTGGGTGACCACCTGAGGGGAGAAACTGATGGTTTCAACTTGATGTTCTGTTTGGGGTTGGGTGCGTTTTTGTTTTTTTTTTAAGATTTTATTTATTTATTCATGAGAGACAGAGAGAGAGAGGCAGAGGGAGGAGCAGGCTCCCAAGGAGCAGGGAGCCCGATGCGGGACTCGATCCCAGGACCCTGGGATCATGACCTGAGCCGAAGGCAGACGCTCAACCATCTGAGCCACCCAGGCACCCTGGGTGCGTTTTAAGTCTGGTATTTGGGCAGTACCAAACTCACCTTTGGATTGTGAGAAAGGAAAGAGAAGGGAAAAGGTGGATAATCCCATTCCATTCTCTGGCCTAGGATATCTCGAATCAGTAAGGCTCACTACTACCTAAAGTTGAGACTGTTTTACACACACTTGTTGTCTTCTAGATACATTTAATGTATTTATACATGTGCCCTCCAGAAGTATGAAAGGGACAATTAGGGTAAGCCTGGAGAAACTGGAGGGGGCCACCACTTTTGGGTCAGGTAAAAGGAGACTTGCAGCTCAAGGGTCTGGCTGAGCCCGGGTCTACAAACACTTGATCATCCCTGATTTGGAGCCAATAGAGGAAAGCACTAACACGTCTCACAATCACATTATCAGACCTTAACAACACCAAAAGCTAGACAGCAGGACGATCCTGTCTTTTTAAAAGGTGCCAGATGATTAACAACTGTGTTTATGTCTTATTTGTAGATATGTCAGCACTGGTAGACACAATCAGAACACATTCTTCAGGGTAGGAACTGATCACAGGCTAGAATTTATAAAATCCTGGCATGCCATGGACAGCAATTATGTCTTAGTTGTCCAGGGGCAGAACTGGCCTTGTCTTTTCCCTGAATTACCAAATCCTGAGCATTACCAGAGGCAGAGTAGCAGAACTGAAGGGGCAATAATAAGGTCTGGCCTGACCCTTCTTAGACAGAATAGGAGAATGTGCTCTACCTCCTAGGCCCCTAACCAGCGGACTGTGTATATGAAAATAATATAGCCCAATCAGGCCGCCCCAGGCTCTGGAGGGTACATAGTGTTCTTAAGGCAGCAAGGAAGTGAACATAGGAGCTAGCAGGCCTTTTCTGCCAGGAACTTCTCCAGTAAATTGTTCAGGTAATTTATGTCACTGAGCTATACAATTTGTCATCTTCCAGAGAGCAAACCACAAAACATGCACATACAAAACAAAACAAAACCAACCAACCAAACAAACAAAAAAAAAATGAAAAAATAAAGAAGAAGAAAGAAAAGAAATAAAATAATTGAATTAGAGCATGAAATAATATTCTCTGCAATGTGGGATTTTTTTTTTGAGAGAGAGAGAGAGAGTGTGTACCTGCTTGTGAGTAGGGGGAGGGGCAGAGGAAGAGAGAAAGAGAGAATCACAAACAGACTCCCCCTGAGTGTGGAGCCCAACATAGGGCTCTGTCTCATCACCCTGAGACCATGACCTGAGCTGAAATCAAGAGTTGGACGCTTGACCAAATGAGCCACCGAGGTGCCCCCTGCAATATGGGAATTTAAATGCAGTTTACCCCTATGTTCTATTTGTGCCCATTCCAGGGATGTTAAAAAAGAAAAATCTTTTATTGTCACTAAGATCTGATTAATGCATTTTAAATTTGGACATGGTGTTTCATTTTTCTTTTTTTTATTTAATTTTATTTTATTATGTTATGTTAGTCACCATACAGTATATCATTACATGGTCTTTCATTTTTCTTTTCTTCCTTTCTTTTTCTTTTCTTTTCTTTCTCTCTTTGGTTATTCCATAGAACATATAAATGGTTCACATAGTGAAGAGTTGTTGCTTTCCCATATTACACCAGAGCCAGGCACTCATTTTCATATTGAAAGCTAGTGTGTTCAATGTTATTGGTTAAATGGCAGTAGTAAGTTGCATCCGCAATGGATTCTGAATCTTGCATTTTAACCCGAGACATGCAACATAGAAACTTGAAAAAATATTAATCATTTCAGGTATACTTTGTCTTGTATTAGTCAATTTTCCACCTAGTCAAAAATTCTGTTCCAGTTGAAACAATATTGTTGTGGGGATTGGCAAAACTATGGCAGACACAAGAGGAAATCCAGTGAAGTCTCTTAAATTAGAAGTAGTATAACTAAAGTTGGAATTGGCTCTAAGAAATGTTGAAAAGAGGCAAAGGAGGCCTTTATGCTTCTCTCTTCTCAGCAAGCATCATTTCCAGGACCTCCATTCATTTTCACATTGTCTCAGTCTTGACCATGTGCATGCTATCTAACTCTGATGATCAGAGCATGAAATTAAGGCATTTCTCTCCAACGTTGGAAGAGGAGCCAGCTACCATCCTTTTGCTGGAAGGCAAGAAAATAATCTTGATCCATATGGGTGGCTCATCTGTGATTTGTAATAAGCCAAGTGTTGTTAACCATGGCACGGGAAAGAAACAGCTTAAAATAAGCTTGGGGTTCATTTTCCAAAGATACTCTCGATGTTATTATGTAATATATGTGCAGTAGTGACCAGAAAAAAAACAGTATGTCATCATGTAGGACTGTGAAAAATTGAGTGGAGCTATGGGGAAATGGAGCCTTGAAATGAAGAAATGGCCACCATGGGGGCTGGGAGCATGCAGAACAAGAACTACACTTCAGAGGTGTTAGGATAAAGAATGAAAGGCAAGGAAAAAGTGATCGGTAGACTATGTTCAGAGGATCGTTAGCAGAGAAGAATTAAAAGATAAATCATAATGCCTGGTTGCCCATCAGGATACTATTATGGTCTCTGTTTGCAACAACAGAGGATCATTGATGATAATAGTGACAACAAAACACACGTGTGTCCATTCAGTAGACACATACTCTGTCATTTTTTGCCCCCAGGGATCTGTCTTTGTTTCCTCCTTCTGTAGGGAGATTCTTAAGTTAAGGTGGGGAGGAATGCATCCCCCCAAGCTTGAAGCTGCAAGAAGTATTTTCTTGCTTGGCTATTCTTAACATTCTTTGTATTGTCCTGGAATTTGTTTGGGGTAGCTAGACTGGGTAGGAGTGCATCACTTCTTAAGGCCAGGAATTCCCCCACAAACAGAGTTGGCCAGGGTCAACTTATGCAAGTCTATTGTGCCTTGGGCTCTAAGTGTTCAACAAGTGAAAACATACTAAAAATACCACTGCAACTAAGAATAGTAAAAAATAAGTGACCAAACCCACTTTACAGTATGCAAGTTTGTTAGGGAAAATAACTGAGCAGCAGGTTTCAATGCTTGCCTGTAAAGTTAAGGTGGGGAGGAATGTTCTAGATTATTGTTCACCAGAAGGGCCCATGAGGATATTAAAAGTAATTCAGAGATACTCAAAAACCCATGTGAGAATACAGAGTAGCTTCTGACCTCAGCATAGGTCAAGAAGTTCATGAGCTCTAACCCCAAACTGCTCAATACACAGCTGTTCTGACTCCCCAAATTCATCCTACCCCCCCATACCAGCCTCATCCACAGTCACACATTCTTTCATTGACTCATCTAACAAATATTTATTGTGCCTCCGGTATGAGCTAGGCACTCTGCTATGCTTTGAGGGTGTAAAGATGAAAAGACACAGAATCAAGGGTGGGAGGGACATGTAAATCAACAAGGTGTAGTGTGATAGCACGCCCTGATGGCGATATGCCCAAGGAGACCACACAGGTGGGGGGCACCTACCTCAGCCTGGAGGCAGCAGGGGAGCTGGGGAATCACATTCCACATAAGAATGAACACAACACTTTAAGATCAAGAATTTCAGGAGCACAAAGTATGTGTGGAGGAGCCACAGGAGATGGTGCTGTCTAGGTTAGCAGGTCTTAAAGACTCCCATGCCTCCAAATGTGGCCTCATTAACTCCATGCTTGAAATAGTCTCATCTCTAATGGCAGTGAATTAAGACTCAGTGAATACTGAAATATTTCTTTGAAGAAGTATGATACTTGGCCATCGGCATCTTAGTTTAAATTAGCAAGCCCAGAGAAAATAAAACGTTGGACAAGAAAATGTTGAGGGAGAATAAAAGAAAGTCAAGAAGAGTCTAGGCATCAAAGGTTTACCATGGACCAATTTAGTAGGGCGTCTCAAATCCAGGGAGATGGTCCTAGAAGCTTGAAGAAATCTGTACCCACAGAGAAAGGGAGAAAATAATAAGAGAGCAACTAGGTCCTTAACCAGTGTCATTGTTTGGCAGCTCAGTTAGATAGATGTCTTGGCACTAGAAAGCCCTTGCCATCACCAGGCTGCTGAGGTGAAGCGCTCTTCCAACATCCCCCGCCCCCATTTTGGGATGCTGGAACAGAAGGTCAAAGTCATCAGATAGTCTTTCCTCATTCCCCCTTGCCAAGCAAACAGTCCTAAAGCAGTGCTTCTGACATTTCAAGGGGGCATAGGGACCACTTGGGGGATCAGGTCAAAATGCAGATTCTACTTCCATAGCCCTGGGGGAGGGGAGCCTAAGCATTTGCATTTCTCCCAGTCTCCCAAGTGGTGACAAGGCTGCTGGTCCAAAGACCAGGCTTGGAGTCACCAGGGGCTGGAAGTCCACTCTCCTGGGCATCTCTCACATCTGGTCTCTTGACTTTGCAAACTCCATAAGACTTAGTTCGGGCCCTCCGTGTCTCTCCTCTGCACAACTGGTTCTAGGCTGGATCCATTCTCCACACAGCCCAAGGGCGATGATTTAAAAAGTGAATATAGTCATGTATATCCCTGCTTCAGTCCCTTCAAAATATTCCTCTTTGCCGAAGAAGTTATTTTAAAATTTTATTTTTTAGTTGAACTCTTAATGCAAACTTTCCTGAAATTCAAGATTTAAAATGTATGCAAGTGACACTGCTCTGGCCAAAACCAAGGAGAAAGGCCTCGATTCTCTATTGCTTACTCAGCTTCCCATTTCCTGGTAGCAGCTCCGAGATACTTCCAGAATCCCGGATCCTGATGAACCAGGGGTCTAACAATGAAGTCCAGAAGCCTTTTCAGGTTGAAACCATTATGTACCTTTAGAGAGGTTACTCTCATTTTTTTACTCCTTGAGGAAATGAATATAAAACTGCCTCCTCAGAGAGTTGTTTTACAGATTAAACTAGATTGTGCACACAGCATGCCAGGGACAAAGTAGACACTCAATAAATGCTTGTTCCATTTTCTCTCAAAACTTTACAGTTAGATATGTTTTCCTTTGGCTGAAACTTCTTTCTCCCAGTAAGGATAGTAATCATGCCAATATCATTGGAAGAGGTAACAACATATGGCCTTTGTAGTGTGAATGGACTTGGTTTAGGCTCTATTCCTGTGAGTGGGCTTTGATTGGGGTTGGGTACTGCTCGAAAGATCCCTGAGCAGCTGCAGAGAGGGGGTGGAGAACTGGCCAGAAGAGTCAACAGATGCACAAAGTATGGAGCTTAGGCCAGAGGAAAGGGTGAGCCAGTTTCCCAAGAGTGTTTATCACTGGTACACTGGCTTTCATATCACTTAGCACCGAATGCTTAGAAATTCTGAGCAAGTGGCCACTACCTAGATAAGGATATTTGCTCGTATGTGCAAGGTGCCTTGTACACTGGCGGGCATCGAGCTTCCTAGGAAAGAGTTCGGTCCTGATTTTGTCTCTCAGACTGCACGTGACAGTCACAGCTGGGGATAAAGCATGACCTCTGACACTGCTCTGTGGGCGCAGAGCACAGAGTGCTGAAGCTCTCACTCTTCGAGGGCAAGTGGGGGGCAGATGTCCCACTTTTGTTCTTCCCTTGTCCACATCTCTCTCTGCCTTTCGTCCCCTAGCCACTCTCCCTGCCTCCCAGAGTCCACAAGGTATCCGCCTCAAGAGAACTCTCAACTGATGGCCTCAGCCGATGGACTGTGGACACCTTTCTGGAATCATTCTTCTCCCTGCTCTCCACAATAAGCAGGTGGCACGACAGGTTGCACGGTGCCCTCAGGCAGCACAGAGGAAAGTTCCAAAATGTACGTGAACAGGCTGCTTGCTTTCACCAAATGGGACAGCTCTATGTGAAACCCGAACCTTGTTGCCCAAAGGATTTTAGCTGCTTGAGGTTCCTGGCTTGAGATCAGGAAGCCAGACTGGGGACGGAGCGCTCTCCCTGCCCTCTGGTGCAAAGCATTTCCTCCTCAGGAAACTGGGTCAGTCCCAGTGTGGGGCCATGGCACCATTGGTGGGTTCCCGGGAGCCCCCCCAAGGAGAACAGCCTCCGAAGGTCTTATCAAGCTGTGGCATCTCAAAGCCCCCTGCAATGTTATGCACATAAAACGATAATCTACCCCACAGAGTTAATAATTACTTACAATCCGTGAAAAGCCAAACACATCCCCAGCTCCAGTCAACACCAGGGAGGCGGTGGAAATACCAGCTGGCTGGTAAAGCAGGTGAGAGGCAGACAAATAAGGGCAAAGGAAAGCATCCACCCAAATCCGCAGACTCTCAAGGTAATGAGTGCCAGGAAGGTTGAATTCATCCCACAGATCCTCATGCAGTCTCACGCAATCTCTCTGCCCCACTGGGAGTGTGTTAGCAGGTACAATCGGCGCAGGGACAAGAACTGTGACCAAATGTATCTTTGCATACAATGGGTCTGATTGCAGCGATGCCCCCAGAAATGCCCACCAGAAGAAGCTGGCTGTCTCACTAGCCTCTTGCAAATACACTGAAATCAGAAAACCTGCACAGAGAAAATATGCCAGGTAAGGAGTAAATGTCAGCAGACCTTCCTGATACTCTCCTTACCCTTGCTTCTCACAACTCACCCCAGGGGAGGGGGGGTGATGTCTAAGGCAATGCCTCCAATAATTCGAATCATGCCAACTCTTTCTCAAGAGCACTGCTTTTGAATAAAATGATAGGAAGCATGGAACTTGACATTTTAACCAAAAACCGTCTGGATGACCTCCGCAAGGTTTCTGGTTTGGAAGTTAACTGTCACAATTTCCCAAAGAGTAGCCTGTTCTGTTCCGGGGAGCTGCAACCCCTTACTGTGCTGGATAATGCAATCTTGTAAAGGTCCATCCTTTAAAAATGCTTCTCATGCGCTCTCCCACCAACAACATACTATCTGTGAACAAGGCTACGTGGGGAGGTGTTAGTCTCATGTTGTAGCCGAGGAAGGCAAAACACGAAGACAGTAAATAGCCTGAGCATAGTTCTCTTGGTCCTTGGCCTTGTGTCTGCCTCTGTTCGGGCTGCTAGGATTTCATTCAAAGCAAGGTAGGAAAACACAGGGTGTCACCGAACACAAGGAATCCAAAACCCTGACTCGAGCCAGCACAAGAGTTTGGACCTCACCAGGCAAACCGTTTGTCAGGAGCAACACTGTGGGGATTTGGAAAATACCAGTGAAACGTGGAGAAGGAAAATAATGCTTTTACCTTCCCCTTTTGGTTTTGCTAACTTTTCAGCAGAAAGGGACTTCAGAAAACCCCAAGTTATGCAATGAAGAGGCTTCCATTTCATTAACTCAGTTAACAGAAACACAGACGAGCTATTCCTCTGTGTACTTTTTTTTTTTTTTAAGTAAGGAGCCAATGTCAGAAGAAAGAAGTTTTTGGAAGCATTGGGAAGAATGTAAGGAATAAGGTAGTACATTCGAAATTATTTTGTAAATCGCAAAGAATAATTGCTGAAGAAAATCAGATTTGAGAGCTTTCTGCTGGCATGAAGTGTTATCATAAAACGAAATAATAGCTCGTAACTTTTTTTATGTTAATCTCCATACATTACATCACTAGTTTTTGTCATAACTTTTTTCTTAGTAGCTCCACCCAACCATGCTTTTCAAGCTTGGAGGCTTTCAACCAAGGATCTCAGTTCCACCCAGCCTCAAGGGGGTCAGAATCTCACCTCCACCAAACAAACACTGCCCCAAAACCTCACCTGTACAAAGTTGTATTGATCATAGCAGACTCTCGCTGGATGCTAACTGGATGCTATCATGTATGAGATTCATTTGTTCCTTGACTGACGCACTGCTGGGCACAGAGAAAACCACCATTCCCAGGGTGGTTCTAAGAAGCAGGGAGGAAATGATTCTCTTCTTGCTCTTGCAAGTTTGGGAAAGACCCTTGAGTCAGAACCAGGGAGCTTCACTGCCTGTTACTGTAAAAAGGTGTAAAAGAGTCCTTTCTAAGCACTTTGTTATGCACGGAAGGAAGTTGATACTGTGGGAAGGGAAAGGCTTAGAGTTGTATTTGTAAGGTTACCTGTAAAGGTGGTTGAGGGTCCATCTCCTGATACTCACTCGATGTAATTTACACAGAAACGCTTCATTCATTTGTACCACTGGAGAGTGACGCAGTCCCCATAAGTGGAATTCCCAGACAACTGAAATGTGTTCCCTGGAGCACTCACATTTCTATATTATAATCATTTTCATGGTATTTTTTCTGACGTCTATTGCACATGTCCCTGCCTTATTAAACAGAGTCCAGCAAACTGAGTAGCCTTTACATGATGGCTATTAAAATGATGGTGTCACTGCAACAATGAAAATGTTTGCTCCACTGGAAAGAAATGCGCCTGGGGCTAAAGGGGATTATGAGAACTTTTGTCTCTCTCTCTTCTTCTGTTGCTGCAGGTGGTTGTGCCTTTTACATTCTCCCTCTCACCTGCTTGCTATGGAGTTGGATCTTGCCCTCACTCTGAGCTGTTACTTTTCATCTGCCCTGGGCTGGTCATGGAGAACGCTAGGCTTGTCTCAGTTGTGTTTAACATGAGCAGATCAGCCTCCAAATAAAGGACTGGGTAACTGAATATGTGCCAACAATGTCTACAGCACAGATGCAATGGCATTGACTTTATACGTTTGGAAATGTTCTTATTCCCAGTTCTTTTAGATGTCATCGAGGTTACCAGACAAGACACCTCAGGATGAATGAGATGGTCCTTGCATTCCCACTGGTGAGATTGGTAGAACCGGTTATTTAACAAGCCAGAGTGGAAGTCACAGGAAGTTTATGAGTCCCAGGTATAATCATAGATCAGGATTGGGATATTCAGCTGGTGTTTGGAGAACCTGAGGTCCACAAGCCATCCCTCTGGGTTTCCTGACCACTGGAAGGGGAGTGGTAAAGGAGGTGGCCCCCAAGACGACATCCGGCTGCCAGAGCTCAGGGCCATTCTCACTGTGGGGTGGAGACCAGAGTGGTAGAAATTTAGTCTGCATTTCCTTAGGTTTAAAGGGGAGAGGAAATAAAATACAAAGCATGTCACTCCTGTATTTGAAAACAAAAACAAAAACAAAAACAAAAACAAAAACAAAAGCAACCAACAACAGGGCTTGGCAGCTTCAGGATAAAGTCCAAACTCATTAGACAACTTGTGGTCTAGCCCATTCCCAGGGCCCCCTTTTCATCACTCCCCCAACTAAATGATGCCTGCCCCCCTCTCATGAACACCCTCTTAGCTCACCACCAGCCCCTTCCTCTGTGCCTCAGACGTCACCTGTGGTGATGAGTTCCTCCTCTGGGGTCATAGGCTCATGCAACCTGTGACTGTGGGTCACATCTTGCCCTCAGATTTTTTTTAAGATGTTTATTTATTTATTTATTTGAGAGAGAGAGAGAGAGCTCACAAGAGAGAGCATAAGCTGGGCCGGGGAGGGGGTGGGTGGAGGGAGAGGGAGAAGCAGTCTCCCCACTGAACAGGGAGCCCAATGTGGGACTCTATCCCAGTACCCCAGGATCATGACCTGAGCTGAACAGAAGCTTAACCGACTGAGCCACCCAGGTGCCCCTCATCCTGCCCTCAGATTGCACCTTTACTCAGCTGGACCCCTGGACTGTGAGGGCTTGAGGACCGACACAGCTTCTCACTCATTTTAGCGACTGTGGCACCCAGCCCCATGCCTGCTCCATAGATGCTTGATCAGTGTGGACTGAATGAAGGCAGGGATGCACATTTTCACGCAGGAAAGCAGCCCCAGAGAAATGTCTGGAATGAAGCCGGGCAGCCTTCACAGCTTGATCCTGGTGACAGTGGCGGGGAGGGGAGAGAGGGCGGAAGCTGGGGCTGATTGGTTGCAGATCACTCATGTGCCTCAGGCCCTCTTGGTGTCAGGAGCCAGGAGGGAATGGACAGGACACTCCTCCTGTGTGTGTGAGAAAGGGAAGAGTGTTTTGTCCATGAGCTCCCCTGAGTCACTCCAGAGTCCCTGCCGGTCCTCACTCTAAGGGCTGGCCCTGCGATTGGCTTTGCCATCCCATTGGTGGTCAGGGTGGGAAATGGTTTAGTTTAAGAAAAATGTTGCTAGCTGCAGAGCCTTTTCAAATGTTGCCGACAGTCTCCCTCAGACAAAGCATTTCTGATTCAGGCTGGCTGCCTTTGGGTTAACCATATAGGAATTTTGAGTCAACATTTTTGTTGTTCTTTGTGGTGTTAATTGATTTAATTTATTCAACTGAGGTACAACTTAGATACGGTGAAAATTCAAATTCTTTTGTTACAATTCAGTGGGCTTTGACAAATGGATACACCAGTGTAACCTCTACCCCTCATATTTCTGTCACCCTAGAAAGTTCCTTCCTGCTCCATTCTAATCAATCTCCACTGTAGGGCAATTTTGAAAAAGGAAAAAAACTAGAATGTTGGCTCTCATGGAGCTTGCATGATAAAAGCAGGCTGCGTTATGTGACTAAAGTAATTGCAAATCAACACTGTAAATAACATGATCCAGTACTAAATGGAATGGTTCAGTTTGCTACCAGGACGTGAATTTAAGGAAGCGAAATGCGTTAAAATGTCACCTTGGGAGTTTGTTAACAATGCAGATACCTGGGCCAAACCCAGTGCCATTAAATTGGAATTCCTTGGCATGAGATCCAGGAACATACATTTTAAACAAATGTCCCCAGGAATTCTGATACGGAGTGGGGGCAGAGGTTGGCACAAACCACGCTTTGGAAAACATATGTTCAGTTATGGTTGGACAGAGATCATTATTGATAGATGAGGAAACCAAGGGCCAGAGACGTTGAGGGGCTCATTCAAGATCACACAGTAAATTCATGGCACGGCCTGCATTTCTGGGAGAGGCATTGGCAAGGACAGGAACACGGTTGTTTACACTGGCCGACTGTGGGGTGTCCACAGCCCGGGGCCTAGCCCCAGGGCACAGCGTCTCCAGGACAACACCCTGCTTCAAAAGCTCTGGGGCCTCTGTGTGTGAGAGAGAGAATGAGGAAGCACCCACTTACCCCTCCAGCCTCCAGACATTAACAGACCCAGAGCCTTGAGGACTCATTGGAGACACAAAATGTGTACCCCCCCCTAATTATTCCCCTGTCTTGACAGTGAATTTCAGGGACTGAGCTACTCCACAGGAGGACGGCAGGCTCTCCACTGGGCTGACAGAGAAAGATTGGCCTCCACAGCATTAAGCCCAGGAGAATGTCTCCTCCCCATTCCCCAAATAAACAAGGTAATCAGGTGTCAGGACGGCTGACACCATTGATAAATGACCAGGATGAGGCACATCCAGCCATCCAGCCTCCTCAGCAGCTCCACTGCCACATAGGCAGCCTTTTGGTGGCACCTCAAGTAGAACTGTTGTTTCTTTCCCCACCTAGACAAACCCAAACAGCTGATAGATCACTGGAATGAACTGCCTTCCTGATGAACCTTTGATCTTTCCAAGTATCAATTTATCTCTGATGAGTGGGCCTCCCACTGATGAGGCTGTGGAGAGAGGCAGGAAGTCAACATTCTCCAGAAAAGAACAGGGTCTCGTAGCCCTCTGTTCCTCTCCCCTCAATGAAAGGTAAAACTGAATGACCAGAGTCCTCAGACCTGCTTGGAACTGGTGCCAAGATCAGAATCCAAGGGGAGACAGGACTTGAGAGTGACCAGGAGGCCTTGCCTGGGCAAGAACCATGACTTGCATCACAGACATTTCCCATGGCAATGTGGAAGGCCCTCCAGCCTCCAGCTTCTATGCAGCCGCTCTTGCAGTCCCTAACGAGTTTTGTCAACTCCCAGTAAGGATAAGTGAGATGGAATTGCATGCTGAGGTCCCCAGATTCAGCCTAGTAGTGCTTGGGAGCCCACTGTGAGAAGAGACAGACAGTCAGGGGTCTCCAGTCCCTGTTGGGGTCCCTGGGCAAGTCACATCATCTTCTGGGCTTCAGTTTTCTTATTCCTCAAATGAAGGGTTTGAATGAAGTTGCCATTTGGCTCACTTCTGGAATCGTGAGTTACAATCCACCCCTCCCAAGCCAAGGACCTTGACTTTGTTTTGTTCCCTCTTGGGTACAGATACATTGAGCACACAACCAAGAAGGGCAAAGGTCTAGCAGTCATTCCAGATAGAAGGGTAGATACCCGTTTGTGAGATTCTTAATCTTAAAGTTCTTACCTTTTTATCTTTGCATCCTTAGGACAAAATACCTGTCAATACATACTTGAAAAAATGGTTGTGCCACCTATCGGAGAATTAGGGTTCCATGTGGTCTATTCTTGACTTGCCAGTCTACTCAGAGAACCACTGCATAACCATCGATAAAGATGGAAAAGTAATTGCAATTATTACTGAATCCCTCGAGATACTGGCAAGGAGGGAGGTCTAATTCACAACCCTGAGAAATTCTCCTTAAAACTCCCATCCTCTTCTCGCCATCTCCCTTCCACAACCTGCTGCTGCTCAGGAAACTCTTACCCTTGATCCCCCTCGTGAAACTGTTCCTGCCCTCTGCAAAGACATGGCCTCCTCTGGTCCCAGCTTTCTAGGCTCCTTCTCCCTTCCTCCCTTACTTCTCTCTCTTTCTTTCTCTCTTTCTCTCTCTCTCTCTTTCTTTCTTTTTCTTTCTTTCTTTCTTTCTTTTTCTTTCTTTCTTTCTTTCTTTCTTTCTTTCTTTCTTTCTTTCTTTCTTTCTTTCATTTTCTAGAGAGAGAACATGTGCATGAGTGGGGGTGGGGAGGTAGCGGGAGAAGGAGAGAGAATCTCAAGCAGACTCCATGCTCAGCACGGAGCCTGAGGTGGAGCTTGATCCCAGGACCCTGAGATCACGATCTGAGCTGAAATCAAGAGTCGGACACTTAATCTACTGAGCCACCCAGGTCCCCAGCTTCTAAATAGCAACCTTAAGATCCATCATTCTAAATATACACCTTCATTGCTTTAATTCTCAGAGACTTACAGGTTTCGTTCAGTCCATTAACAATGGAAGCAATGGGCCAGTCCCCTCTGTGTGACCCTGCTTCGTTTAAAGAGGGCAGGCCTGGGCGAGGAAGGACGACACCATGATTCAGCCAGAAGGGGCAAAAGAAAAAAAAGAGTGGGCTTGGGAAAGTTTTTACCACTGTTTGTTTCAGCTCATTTCTCCTTCTTTAAGTGGAGATCACTAGAACTCTTGTGAGTTTTCAGTGAAATAGTAAAATGCAAAAATTCAGCAAAAGTCTTGGCCCATAGCAAGGATCTAATAAATATTAGTCATTATTCTTAATACTATTGTTGCTCTTAATTCTCCAATGTTCCTTTGAGTCCAAATGGCCCGTGAATCTCTAGGTGTTGTCTGAATCCCACTGGAAGCTACCTACCCGAGTAAAATGTGCACCGGCAAAGGGAGTTTACCTGAGACAGTGTCTGGAATGGAAGAGGTCTCATCAAGGGCTTTCTTGATTAAATAATTCATCAATTCTAATTGGGAAGAGAAAAATATATGGAATAGAACTACACAAGAGGAAATAAACATTCAACACTAAATTAGTACTGGGGCCATTCCACGTGTCAGAAGGCAAATTGTCCCCCAGGACAGCCCTTATCAGCTGACAATTGACACACCCCACAACCCTGCTGAGGTGAAGGGTGTGGGTCGAAGGTCCTGACACAAACCCTAGGTTCTTCCCTGCTGTGCTGGGAGCCCTCTTTATGGCCTTCGGCAGAGTAGGTGAAATTTGGTTGCCGGCAATAGCTTCAAGGACTAGTTCTGGATTCTTCCAGGTTTAAGGCCAACGGGGCTATATGACTGCAGAAGCCATTTGTGGTGAGTTCTTCACTTCCAGCTGCTTCTCTGTTTGCTCTTTCGTCATGGCTACTAGTAAAAACTCCTCTGTTTGTCCGTAGGTATGTGAGATCATGTCAGCTCTCAGCCAGGCTCTGCCCTGAAGGACTTTGCAAGGAAATGGGTCATTGGACCACTCCTGAGCCACCTGGAGCGTCTGGACGTGCGTGGCCCTTCCTTGTTCCTGCCCAAATAAGCAAAAACAGAAGAAACAAACAAATAAGGAACTTTCGAAAGCAGCAAAGACTGAAAGCCTATGACAGTGGGGCAGTTGGAAAATCCGGGCTGTGGAGAAAAATGAAAGCCTTGCTTCGACTGCAGAATAAGACAGATTACCTCCTATGGGATTGGCACCAGCTCACACCATCTCCTCCGGGCTCTCTTGCAGCCTAGGGAAAACCCTGGAAATCCAGAGGATGTGCTCTTTCATTGTGAATGCAGTGTTTTAAGGAGCCTGGAAGGACTCTGATAAAAACCTACTATCCCTCTTTGTTGAATTATCAAATTTTTATTGTTAGGACATACCCGGCCTAGTGAAGAGGAAAAGGCTTGGGATCTGTAGAGTTTTGGCTGTGTCACTGTTGGATTTACTAGTTCTGTGAGCTGTGGCAGATGATTTAAGTTCTTGTAGGTTCTCTTTCATTACCTGTAAATAATAATAAATTAAAACAATCATAATACTGGGTAATACAGGGCTATTGTGCACATTGACTCTGAGAGAACAGATGACAGCGTCTGGCTCAGGATAACCCTCAATAAAAGTCACCTGTCAATCACCAATGAACAAACTGACCATTTCAGGATAGCCCTTCACCTCGAATGCCCCTAGACCTCCAAGAACATTTCGGTTGGACTTCACATGTGGCCTTCCAGAAAGGAAGAAAACCAGCAGCCTGTCAGCATACAGTGATCCAGTTTCTGTGGTCAGGTAAACAAGTTAGTCCCTGAAAACATGATGTCTGATCTGGGAGCTTTCTGGTTGCTGTTTGAAACTATGGGGATAATATAGTCATTGTCATAGGAATAAACTTACTAATCCAGACAGATATGTGCAGCCTCTAGGGTTTTATTATTCACTTTCAAATAACTGGGAACACCTGAACCTTTAAATATATAATAAGAAGAAGGAGAATCCAGAGGCTGGAATTTTCCTTGATCTACTTTATGGACACTTGATGGTAAATCTTGTGCTTCAGACTCTAGATGTATCAGATTCCAATATACAAGAAGCCGAAAAATGAAACATAAAACAAATATGTCTTGAGGTGGGAATTATTTCTCCTAGAGGCCAAATTTGATACTTTGCCTTAAGGAATTAAAAACTAGTTCATGAGAGAATACAACAACCAGCTTATAATTTACCATTTACAATGTCATTCATTCATTCATCATAAAATGAACATTTACTCTATTTCCAGCACCGTGCAGAATGTTGGGAGTATAAAGCTGAATGAGACAGGAATTAGACATGGTTTCTGCCCTCAAGGAGCCTGTGGTGGGGTCAGGGGTATAAAGCTACACACTGCTAGTGGGGTGAATGTGATAAAGTGGGACAAGTGTGTGTGGGTACTCTTGTGACAGTGGAGGGAAGGGGAGGTGCCTTCTAACAGGGACATTAGGAAAGAAAGGCTTAATAATGCATGAAATCACTTTTGATTTGATTCCTAAAGAATGAGTGGAGTTTGTTAGGTGGAAAAGAGAAAAAACAAAAATCCAGGTGGAGAGAACAATGTGAAAGTGTAGTGTTCCATAGATGTCCCAGGTATAGCAATGGTAGATGAAACATAGTATGTGTGTATATGACAGATGGGACACAGGGCTGGGAATATGGGTACCTGAAGTCCCCCGTGAATGCCATGTTAAGAAAGAGGAAGAAACAAATGTTAAACTTAAGAGGAGAGGCGTTAGGTCCAATGAAAGAGGGAGATCTCTCAAGACAAAATTACTGGGACAGTGGGATAAATAAGAGAAAGGACATCTAACACTACAGATCATTCCTTTGTGAGTCCCAGAACCAGAGATAAATCATGCTGTGTGTGCTTTCTCATCCTTTCCTCCACACATGTATTCATGCAACTTTCTGAAGGCCGGTTAGAAATTTAACAAGCACAGGGGCACCTGGGTGGCTCAGTTGGTTAAGCAACGGCCTTTGGCTCAGGTCATGGTCCCAGGGTCCTGGGATTGAGTCACGCATTGGGCTCCCTGCTCCTTGGGGAGCCTGCTTCTCCCTCTCCCTCTGCCTGCCGCTCCCCCTCCTTGTGCTCTTTCTCTGTCAAATAAATAAATAAAATCTTTAAAAAAAA
>NW_027397088.1:12864774-12876771 GCF_003265705.2 Callorhinus ursinus | reverse complement strand
AAGAAAGAAAGAAAGAAGAAAGAGAAAGAAAGAAAGAAAGAAAGAAAAAGAAAGAAAGAAAGAAAGAAGAAAGAAAGAAAGAAAGAAAGAAAGAAAGAAAGAAAGAAAGAAAGAAAGAAAGAAAGAAAGAAAGAAAAAGAAAGAAAGAAAGAAAAGAAAGAAATTTAACAAGCACAAAAAAAGTCAGCCTAAGTGGCAAGCAGGGGTGGGGTGGGGTAGGGGTGGTATTTGGCCTGGTGTGAGATGTTATGGAACAAATGCATATTTTTTCATTTTGGTTTAATTATTAAATGCATGCTTTCATTTTTTTTCTGATTTCAAGAGTCATATATTTATTGTATATAATATGGAAATGAAGCCTTAAAGGACGCAAAGCTTTCTGTGTGTATTCTAATGTAATGCATGTAAGTTGCTCTTTTGTAATTGGCTTTCTGTTTTTTCCTTTGTGGTTAGAAGTGGTTTCGCTTCCAAGAGATCAGGTAAAAGTGATTCTCTTATATTTTCTTCTAATTTTTTAATCTGTCTTTAGCTTTCCTATTTAATGCCAATCCACAATGAATTTATTTTTATGAATGGTCTTAAGAAAGGTAGAGTCATGGTACATTTATTTATGAGCCTTATTTTTGTTGTTGTTTTTTTTCCCCCTGTTGACCTACTCATTCATTCATCTTGTCATTGCTTTTGTTCATTTCCTGTTTTTGTAGTTATCAACAGTAGGGCGTGCGTTTCCTGGGTGGTTTTCTTGCAGTCATAACAAAGTGCTATTGCTAAAGCCATTCCTTCTGGCTCCTGTTATTTGTGTCCCCAAACTGGCTAACAGGGCCTTGCCCTTTGCCCCACTGGCCACCTCCTTGAGTTTTTGAGCTGTTGCTAGGAGCTTACAAAGTCAAAGCATGGCCTGTAGAAAATACCCCCATTCGGATCCCTCTGGAGGTGTTTTAGCAACAGTCAGGCCTTGTCTGGCTCATCTCTGTGTTGATTGCCGAGGACCTTCTAAGCTGAGGATAGGGTAGGACTATCCCCATAGATTATTACATGCCCACTCCTTGAGCAAGACAGACATTTACTCATTCCTTAAGCAAACACAGTGCTCCAGATACAGGGATGGAGAGGCGGTCCCTGCCCCCAAGGTATGCACCCGTCCTTCTAGAATGCTCCAGAGGAGCCGCTGAGTACACCTACCTCTTGAAAAAGACCTCATGGGCTGACATCATGGGAATCTGCCCAATCTCGTTCAATTTACTCAACAAATATTTGTTAAGCTCCTACTATTTGCCAAGAACTGTGCTGGGCGCTGGGATACAAGAGCTCCAGAGGCCGACCGCTGAGTGGAAGGCAGACAGCTTAAATAGGTGTGGTTACACTTCAGTGTGATAGAGCTCAAGTAGGTGAAAACTCAGGCCTCGGATGCTATGGCTTTCTAGGTTACTCATCCGCACCTGCCAAGGACTTATCAGGTATTTTAACCAAAGCATGTCTTTGGTTAAAATATTCAAAGTCATCGCAATGCTGATGGTAATCCAGTTCTCCTGTGACTCTTCAGTGTTGCTCTAAACATCCTCCAGACCCATCTCTGAGAGTTACAAAGGAAGTCAGCTGAGGTTGATGAATGAATGGATGAACACATAGTTCAAAGAACTGAAAGAAGTAAGGGATGAGTGAATGATCTGATTCTCTCAACCAGGAACTGCTTCGGGTCTCTGGGCCTCATAGCAGCCAACACCAAGAGCAGTAGCCTGGGAAGAGATAACACAGGCCAGGCACCTTAGAAATTTCTTTCCTTTTATCCCAGTGACCCAAACCCATGGGCCCCACTGATGTTTGTTTTGGCTTCTTTGCCCTGAAGCCTAGGGCAGCTCTTGTGTGGGGAGCTGCTTAGTTGACAAATCTTTTAATGGATGAATTAGCTAGCTTCTTCTGTGGTCACCTGATAGGTCAGACAGCCTTCAGCCATACACACACACACACACACACACACACACACACACACACGCACACACACAAACGGAAAAGAAGCTCCCCGAACTGCAACCAAATCCTGATCATTCTGCGATAAAATCTTGGAATAATCAGGGCTCCATCTGTCTGTGATCTTTGTATTAGGAAAAGGAGAAGAAAGACAGAGATGGAAAGCGAAATGCAAATTATGAATGTAACCATTTTTCAGCAGTCCTCCAAGCAGGTCTGCTGTAGGAAATGAAGATGAGGTTTTGATACTGGGTTTTGGGTTTTTTTTTTTCTCTCCCTCTCTCTGGGCACCTAATGATGAGTAATCAAAAGTTGATTTCAGAGCAGATCTTTGCTTCTTCACAACTCCCTCGAGATGGTCTCTTACATCCTCCTTCTTTTCTCCAGCAACTACTTCAGAGCTGTAGGGTCTCCTTCACAACCTTAACACTTGAACCTCCTTCCCCAAAGGAATAACTCCCTTTAGTGTTTAAAAATTCACATTTTTAACCACATAATATCTCCTTTCTGACATGGGGGTTGGGGTGAGGTGGGAGGGGATGATGTAGGCATGTGAGCCCTTCCCGTTGCTACCCTGTCTGTTCTCATCAATCTTTGACATTTTCATTTACTACCTTAACTCCAGTCTTCCAAGCATTTGTTGAGGTACAGTGTCATGCACTCTTACAATTGTCAAAGATAATTAGAATCTCATTCTGGGAGGTTTTCTACTTTCCTTCAATTCATTACTGCTTGGACTATCAAGGCTGTATGTGGGATTCTGTGAGAGAGAAAAATAGCAAAGAGGAATGTTTCCAAGCTACCACAGGTCTAGAATTACTTTGTGTTTCTCAAGCCTCAGTTTCTTCAGAGGTACAGTGGGGATCATCTCCACCTTACAATGCTGTGTAAGAACGGGGTAACCTATGGAAAAGGGCTTCAATTGAGCTGAGCAAGCAGAGGCACTCACAACTGGTAGACATTATTATCATGATCATATATGTCATTTGTAATGTCTTATTCTTTACAATTTATTTTGTAGCCCAAGTATTTTTGATCCTGAAAAAAAAAAAAAAAGATCCAAGCTACTGCCATGCTTTTTATCCTAGCTGGGGATACAAAGTAGGAGGAACAAGAGAGAAGGGAGCTAGGAGTAATCGCCTAGTGAAGAAAAAATGAGTGAATTCTAGGTCCACATTACTAGTCCACCTGGCTGCTTTTTTTCATAAATAATACTTATTCCAAAATCCTTTCTTAGCTTACTTGCTTTCTTTTTTCTTCTCCCTCTTCCTCATTCTCTGCTCTGCTCTTGGAATTGTCACAACTATAATTTCTTCTCTATGCTCCCAGCCTAAAGAGCCTCAGTCAGGCACCTGAGAGCTACCTGAACGCCAAGCACAGAAGGATAAGCAGGCCTGGTATAGGTACACTTGCCTGCATCGCCTTCCCAGGGCCCCCTGGCCAGAAATTCTATTGTCCAGAGGCCACTTGTACATCCTCAGGGAAGGGGCCAGGCCCACCCCCTCCCCTATGCCTCCCTCCAAAAGGCTTGTTTGATACAACAAAATACATCACTGATGTACCATGTGCCAAACCAAAAATGAAAGAAAATGGACAAGACTATTTGAAAATAATCCCCTACCACTGTTGTTATGAATCCCTGAAGGAAACTTTAGTTGCTAGTGAGGTTTTCACTCTATTTCATGAACTTTCTATGGTCTCTCCTTGTACAACCTTATCCATCCATCCATCCATCCATCCATCCATCCATCCATTCCTTCAATACATCCTCATTAATTACCTCCCCTGTACCAGGTATCATTGTAGGCTTTGGAGACACAGCATGACAATGCTGACAAACCTGTGCCTCCATGGGATTTACATTCTAGCAGGAGGTGGGGGAAAATCATAAACAAACATAAACTCTGTAAATTAAAGAGTGGCAGGTCAGGGGCGTGGGTGACTGTGAAGGAATGCTCAGTAAAAAGGGGAGACAGGGATGTTACCAACAAAGAAGATGGCACTTGAGAAAAGACATCAAAGAAAGGGAAGATGAGTTGGGTGAACTTCTGAAGGAAGAGCATCCCAGCAAAGTAAACAATAAATGCAAATGTCTGACATGAAAAAGGGCTTCAGATGTTCAAATGACAAGGGGAAGAAAATGAGATTGTAGCAGAGTAAGAATGAGGAGAGCAGCAAGGAGCCAGGGACCCATCAAGTGGGGACATGTCAGCCATGATTAGGAAAGTGGGTTTGTTTTAAAGGAAATTGATGTTATTATAGAGTTTTGAACAGAGGTTGGATGTAATCTGACTTATGTTTAAAAGAATCGTTTGTGCTAGGTTGGGGAGAAAAGGCTACTGGAGAGCAAGGCTGAAAGAGGGAGACCAGTTGGGAGCCTATTTCCACAGCTGCGACAACTGACAAAGTTGGAGGTCATTAGTGAGAGGGAAGTCCATGCAGGCTCATTTGCTCACCCTCTCCTCCCACCAATCCAGACAGAAGTTCAAGTGGGGTTTCCAGTTCTTCAAAAAGATACACAAAGCCATATTAACCATTTTCTATTTTACTGAAGATTCCTTTGGGAGGCCTGAAGAGGGGGAACAATTTATATTGTAATCACCACAGCAAGCCATGCTGACAGTGTCATGTGACCATGACACCTTCCCGTGTGCCTTTTTTCCCTTCCAAATCCCTGCTCCCTATAGACTTAAGATTTCTTTCCTCCCTACCATGCAAAGATACCCATCACTGCCCCAGCTTCTACTTCCAGAAAGCACATAATCAATTTCCCCATAGTGTTTGGAAAATAAATTGCCCTTCAGTTGACAAGATCTACTCTTCTCTTAAGGTGTTGTTGAAACCATCCATTGTTACTTGAGTATGTTTTTGCAATCCGTCTCCTTGCTCCAAAGAGTTCATCTGAACTATTTTCTCCAAAGAGAATTCTGCCAGTTGAAATTTTCTCCATCTCATCATGCCCATATTTAGCAAATATTTCATCGAGTCTTATGGAGGTGATTCTGGTTGTTCATGAGGATTTCCTCCAGTAGACCATACTTCTTAAGAACTGGCTTATCACCACACCCTTGGCATTAGTTAGCACTGTCCATCACTTAGCAAATATTGGAGGAATAGAACTGAACCAGACAGAAATCTTTCTCTTACTCTCTTGTGATGAACCGCACAATATAGATGTGGGGGCTGATGAGTTGATGTTTTTTCTGCGTTTTATTAACTGCATGCAAACTAATAAACCATTATTTTAAAGTGGAATCAGAAGTTTAAGGATCAGTAGTTCTCGCTTGAGGCAGTAATAAAATCCTCAACTTCCTCCTCTCCCTTCCCTTCATTCCTGGATAGTTTGCAGGATTTCTGAACCTTCCTCTTGCTTTGCCAATTAAATCGCCTGCAGTATTCTGGGAGGCAAAGGGAAGAAATATCAGTGTTCCATGGAGAATGGAAACTTCTCAGGGTGGGGATCTAGTCTCTCCACGTGCTGTTCAGCACCTGGGACGTGTTGCTCTTGGTACCACTCCAGGATATACACTTTTCATCACAATTTGTCTAGTCACACCAAGCAGACTATGGATGAATTGCTTAATTCAGTAGATCCCTTTGACCTTCAGCATCTGGCTACAGAGCTGTGTATGAAGGGTGCCCAGTAACGACTGTGGATTGGCTGTCACATGTTCTACTTCACCATTCCCTTTCACCAGGTCTCTGGATGTAGCTGGGAATGGAGGGTGGCCACGACGCAGCAGCCCCATGAGCCAAAGAGCTGAACTGGGAGTCACACACGAGCTCATTGTGAGCCAGATCTTTAAAAAAAGCAAGCTACAAAGCGTAGCAGATCTCCAGCATCTAGCCTGCTCTCTATATAATGCCAATCTTTAAAAATCTAGTGTCTCCATATGACTCTGCATGGTTTTCTACACTAAATAAAAAGCAAGGAGCCTCAACAAATCATTGAATTCTATGATAGGCAGATTACAAGCTACATGGGGGTTAAAGGCTGGGTCCAATCAGTATTCCCCAGAACAATCTTGCATACTGCCTGTCTTGGCGGGTGCCGAATTAACTTTTCTGAGTGAATGAATAAATCATGCCTGTGTGCTTCCTCCAGGGTGGCTTGATCTTGTTAATTGTTGAGAAATTATGCTTCATCATGTTCTTTAAGATAGCAAGGGAATCGAATCTCACGATATTCTTCAGTCTTCCCATTGAAGGCCTAGTAATTCCTCCTGCTGGGAGTCTATATTATTCTCGTCTTGGTCTCAGTGGCTAATAATATGTTTAAAGATTGTCGTACCAGTCCCCCATTCCCATTCCTTTTTCTGAAACCACTTAAAAGAAGAAATACCTCTAATTCCACCAGCAAAATCCTAATTAGATGCTTGGATCCTAAAGGCGTAATGAGCGAGCTGTTGTTACTACCCCCTTCCCCCGGATGTTGACAAGGTCCCTCCTCAGCTGTGAATCTCCCACCAGGAGCTGGCAGGGCTCCTACCACCCAGAAAGTGACAGACAAACCCACAGTAGAGGTCTTGCCCTAGGGGTACCGCGAATGGAGAAGACAAAGGCAGGGCCTCCTCCAGAGGAGTGAGATAACCTGTCCTCCCTGGCCCTGTGTTTCCTCACCACATCCTTGGTGAAGAAGCAGAAAGAAGTGGAGTCTCAATTAGTCACCATTGCACTCAGTGTGTATCTTCTGACCTTATCTTTATGATCATTTCACAGTAACAGCTGGGAGGGTAGATACCCAACCTCCACCCCCACACCCCACCCTCATCCCCACCCCCATCTCCTTTCCTAGAGTGCAGGAGAAAAGAGACCAGTAGGGAGAGAAAAGAAGACATAAATCCATCTGGGCTTCATTCGCCAATGATGAGACCCATGTTCCAAAGTCCAGATCTTGTGAGAAATAAAAAGGTCATTATTCCCCTCTGATTGATGGCAGAGTAGGTATACCAAGGTAAATGAAGATTCCAGCATTTTTGTTTACAGGTGGTTTCTTCCCAATTCAGAGTCATGCAGTCCTGTTTGGCAAGCTGGGCTCTCGGCTGAATAAAGGGTGATACTCGGATAGCAAATACTGTCTGTGGCCTCCTTAAGCTAATTTAATAAATTCCCTGCTCATGAATCACACCCGGGACACACCTAGTGCCTAGTTCCCTAGCCCCATAGAAGCAAGTCACTAGGCACTGGCTTTCACTTGTTTGTACTTCTTCCACAGATTGACCTCTTCCTTTGAGATGGGTTTCTCCATCTTCTTTAACTTGAAGTCTCTAAGAGGACTTCATTCACAGTAACCCAACTGGGAGGCAGCTACATGAAGCTGTGACCACGAGCAGATGGAGCTGGCTGGGGTCCTACTTCCTGGTGGGTTTGGAGCCAGGCGTGTGTTCCAAATACTCACCTGTGACTGGGATCTGGTAATGCCATGTCCTTACCCCTGGTTCACCCAGAACTCTGAAGACGCCAGTAATTTTAAGAGTTCTAAATCTCACAAACCCGGAATATCTATAGAAAAAAATCAAATGAATAATTAAGGAGAAAAAAATTTAAAATATTATCAAAAAGATGAAGAAATTGTATTTCACCCACTCATGAAGTTTTCATAATGTATGAGTCCGAAAAGCATTTTGAAGGAAAACTGAAAAGTGCTGGAACTCTCTTGTACAGTGCAGAGCACAGATAGACATGCCCACACATATACACATAATTTATTTAAATCATTTGAATTGGAATATATTTAAAAAACATTTCCTCACTGACTATTCAAGCCTCAGTGAAAAAGCCTCAGGACTCAAGCATGGTTATAAATCATCCATCCAAATATTTGCATCAGACAACTAGAGCAAAAATAACAAAAATAAATGCCAGCAACCCACACCAGTCTAACTCGTAGTACTTTCCCGTCTGGGGAAATTGGTTGTAAGCCTTGCATCTTGTCCCCAAAGAGATTTTGGAAGATACAAATTTCTACTGATAATTGGTTAAAAAAAATTCTGAGTTTCATATATAAATTTTTTAAAGATAGATTTATTTATTTGAGAGACAGAGAAAGCGAGGAAGCAGACTCCTGGCTGAGCACGGAGCCCAAAGCGGGGCTTGATCTCATGACCCTGAGATCATGACCTGAGTGGAAACCAAGAGTCGGACGTTTAGCCAACTGAGCCACCCAGGCTTCCCCAAGTTAAATTTGTTAATCAAGACTATAGCATACTCAATTCTCCCTATCTTTTCAGACTTTTAGACCAAATTTGAGACTATGCTTTCAGAATAACCATCATGAACATGACTTGGGTGACTCAGGGATGTGTGCTTTTCTGTGAAACATATGCTGGGAAGGATCCCACAAAGGCAAAGACCATGCAGTCCTCACTGTGTTACCCCAGGGCTCAGCACAGTGCCCCATGGCAGTGGCCAGTCACAAATGTAGAAATGGAAGGATGGTTTTGAAAGAACGCCCAAAGTAAACGAGTTGATGCTTGAACTAGCTAACTTCAAAAAGCAGAACATCACCCTATTAACTTTGGGACACACATTTCAAATGCCCTTGTCCTTTGACAAGTAATGGAGGGCTCAGGGAGAAGCTTCATAAAAGAGGCCTATCAAATAGCAGGTGGCACTTCACTTTTTTATCCATGTATTCTTTCAGCAAACATTTATTCCTGACACTACCGTGCTAAGTCATTGTGACAGGAGACATGGCAATGTGTTAAGATTCACTTGCTGCCTTCCCAGGAGTAGGGAGATAATACATATATTCTTCCTTTCTCTTCTATTCCTTTGTTATTGGCTTGGTAGCCACCAGAATTTGTTGATTAAAGAACATAAAGACTGTGGGTATTTTTTCATATTCCCTTAGAAGAAGGTTTTTTAATTTCAGCACCATTAACATTTTGGACCAGATAATACTTTGTTGTTGAGGGTTGTCCTCCTCATTGTTGGATGTTTAACAGCACCCCTGGTTTCTACCCACTCTATGCCGATAGCACTCTCTCCCCAGCCATAACATCAGAAGTGTCCCCTGGGGAGCAAAGGCATCCTAATGGAGAGCCCCCGCCTTACCAGAGGCAGGCAACAGGAAGTGTTGTGGATGGTTGAGTGGGGCAAGAGTTAAGAGAAATTAGGGAATGAACAGTGTGTGTGTGCATGTGTGTGTGTGTGTTTTAATGGGTGGTGTAGAATTTCAGTTCCTAATGATTTTTTTAACACCACTTTTAAATGTTTGCTTCCCGTTAGGGTATAAAAGGTACCAAGAGATCACTGCAAAAACACATCCAGACAAGCTACATAATTATAGTTTAAAGAAACCTAAAGCAAGGTTTAAAGAACTGTAGAGCAAGAAAATCTAAATGAGATGAATTTCAGGAGAGAGAGGCCCATGATTGCTTCAAGCCCTGGTTGAAGGTGGGGAATGGAAGAGTCTTCTGTAAATGGAGTGAGAAGTCAGTTGAACTTCTGATGGGCTTTTGAGGCTCACTGGTTGGCTGGTATGGTGGACTGGAGTCTTAAGGAGCCCTAGTAACAAATCAAGTTTGCACTCTCCAATTCTTGCCTATGGGCTGTCACCTGTACACAAGATGATACACAGAAGGCTGGGGGCAAGAAAGTCCTGGGAAATATGAGATACATGAAGCCTTTGATAAGTGCAAGGCAGAAGCTGTCAAAGGCTGGAGAAAGGGCAGGAGAGCTGATAGAATCCCAACAAGGCGCTCTAGGCTTCCGCTGGAGGCAGAGTAGGGGAACTGCAAGGTGTACCTTGAGATACACTAGGACTTCACTAAGAGCCAAAGGCTGGGATCAGGACAGAAGAACTAAAGTTAACAACAAAGCCTCAGCCCACCTCCACTACAAAGTTTACTGACCAAACCTCTACACTAAAAGTTTGACAGAAGAGAAGACACGCCCTCTTCTAGGTGTAAAAGAATTGTTCTGGGTCTCTAATGTTCTTATTAATACACGTGTCTGGCATTAAATCTAAAATTAAGGAACAATGAAAATCTAAAATTAAGGAACATATGAAAAAGCATTAAAGCAAACCCACAAAAAATTATCAAAGAAAAATAGTTAATATAACCAGAGCTCGAGAAGTATTGGTATTTTCAGAAAAGGTCTTTAAAATTATATATATATATATATATATATAATTATTATATATATATACACCCACATATATATGCTTAAATATATATTATATACAGATATAATGTATGTATATGTATATCATCCTTAATGAGATATTAGCAGTTAAAATCCAGCAACACACAAGTAGTCATAATTAATAAAAATCATGACCAAGTGGGATTTATCCAGAAATGCAAGATTGGTTTAATGTGTGAGAGTGAATCAATGTAATTTGAATGAGTGAATTTATCAGGAGAATAAAGAAGAAAACAATTATCTCAATAAATGCAGAAAGTATACTAGACGAAAATCAACACCCATTCATGACAAAAACTATCAGCAAATAGAAATAGAAGAAACCTTTCTCCATCTAATTACAAGCTATTCTTCAAACTAATGACACTGCATGCTTTTCCTCTAGGATGGGGATTAAGGCAAGAACGTCAACTCCTACTTCTATTCTGCAATATTCTAGAGGCTGTGGCGATTTTATAAGAAAAATAAATGCAATAAAAAGTCTAAAGATTCTAGAGGAAGAAATCAAACTGTTATCAATGAAACAATTTTGTGCATAGAAAACAGTATGGAATCTGCACAAATATTAAAACTAATAAGTCACTATACCTAGGGCATGCACTATACCCTAGCAATAAAAAATTGGCAAATATAATTTTTAAGACACTACTTTTGATAGCATTGCCAAAAAGTTAAATAACTAGGAATAAATATAGTGAAAGGTGTGCCAGATCTCTACACTTTGAAAACTACAAAACATTGTCAAGAGAAATGAAACCTATATAAATGAGAAGACGTACTATTTTTATAAGTTGGTAGACTCAACATGCGAAGATGTCCGTTCTCCCTAAATTGATGATAAATTCAACCTAATTTTAATAAAAACTACAGCTGACTCTTTTAAAGAAAACGACAAGCTGAATCTAAAATAAACACAGAAATCCAGGGGATTTGGAATAACTAAAACAAATTTGATACAGAAAAAAATGTTGGAAGACTTACATTAACCAATTTTTTTTAAAACGTTTTATTTATTTATTTTTGAGAGACAGCAAGAGAGTGAAAAAGTGGGGAGGAGGGGCAGAGGGAGAAGCAGACTCCCCACTGAGTGGGGAGCCCAGTGTGGGACTCAATCCCGGGACCCTGGGATCATGACCTAAGCCAAAGGCAGATGCTAAACCAACAGAGCCACCCAAGCACTCCTACATTAACCAATTCTAAGACTTACTCTGAAGCTACAGGAAATGAGACCATAGTCCGTGGAACTGAAGGGGATCCAGAAATAGATCAATGGAACAGAACAGAAGACAGAAGAATACCCACTATACCAACTGATTTTCAACCAAAGCACCAAGTCATTCTAATAAGGAAATTAATGTCTTTGAACAAATCTTTTGAACTGCTTGGACACCTGAGTATTTTGGGGAAAAAATGATCTTTCTATTTCATACCATACACAGAAATTAATTTGATATGGATCATAGACCTGAATCTCAAAACAAAATATAAAACTTCTTTGAGAAAACATATGAGAATACCATTGCCATTGGAAAAGCAAAGGATTTCTTTTTTTTTAATTTTTAATTTTTTATTGTTATGTTAATCACCATATATTACATCATTAGTTTTTGATGTAGTGTTCCATGATTCATTGTTTGCTTATAACACCCAGTGCTCCACACAGAACATGCCCTCTTTAATACCCATCACCAGGCTAACCCATCCCCCCACCCCCCTCCCCTCTAGAAACCTCAGTTTGTTTTTCAGAGTCCATCGTCTCTCATGATTCGGCTCCCCCTCCGACTTATTCCCCTTCATTCTTCCCCTCCTGCTATCATATTCTTCTTTTTTTTTTCTTAACATATATTGCATTATTTGTTTCAGAAGTACAGATCTGTG
>NW_027397088.1:12779571-12859774 GCF_003265705.2 Callorhinus ursinus | reverse complement strand
TTGTTGGTGTATAGGAATGCCACTGATTTCTGTGCATTGATTTTATAGCCTGCTACTTGACTGAATTCCTGTATGAGTTCTAGCAGTTTTGGGGTGGAGTCTTTTGGGTTTTCCACATACAGTATCATATCATCTGCGAAGAGTGACAGTTTGACTTCCTCTTTGCCGATTTGGATGCCTTTGATTTCCTTTTGTTGTCTGGTTGCTGTGGCTAGGACTTCTAATACTATGTTGAATAGCAGTGGTGATAGTGGACATCCCTGCCGCGTTCCTGACCTTAGGGGAAAAGCTCTCAGCTTTTCCCCATTGAGAATGATATTTGGCTGTAGGTTTTTCATAGATGGCTTTCATGATATTGAGGTATGTACCCTCTATCCCTATACTCTGAAGAGTTTTGATCAAGAAAGAATGCTGTACTTTGTCAAATGCTTTTTCCTCATCTATTGAGAGGATCATATGATTCTTGTTCTTTCTTTTGTTAATGTATTGTATCACATTGATTGATTTGCGAATGTTGAACCAACCTTGCAGCCCAGGGATAAATCCCACTTGGTCGTGGTGAATAATCCGTTTAATGTACTGTTGGATCCTATTGGCTAGTATTTTGGTGAGAATTTTTGCATCCATGTTCATCAAGGATATTGGTCTGTAATTCTCCTTTTTGATGGGGTCTTTGTCTGGTTTTGGGATCAAGGTAATGCTGGCCTCATAAAATGAGTTTGGAAGGTTTCCGTCCATTTCTATTTTTTGGAACAGTTTCAGGAGAATAGGTATTAATTCTTCTTTAAATGTCTGATAGAATTCCCCTGGGAAGCCGTCTGGCCCTGGGCTTTTGTTTGTTGGGAGATTTTTGATGACTGCTTCAATTTCCTTAGTGGTTATAGGTCTGTTCAGGTTTTCTATTTCTTCCTGGTTCAGTTTTGGTAGTTGATACATCTCTAGGAATGCACCCATTTCTTCCAGGTTATCTAATTTGCTGGCATAGAATTGCTCATAATATGTTCTTATAATTGTTTCTATTTCTTTGGTGTTGGTTGTGATCTCTCCTCTTTCATTCATGATTTTGTTGATTTGGGTCATTTCTCTTTTCTTTTGGATAAGTCTGGCTGGGGGTTTATCAATCTTGTTAATTCTTTCAAAGAACCAGCTCCTAGTTTCGTTGATCTGTTCTACTGTTCTTTTGGTTTCTAGTTCATTGATTTCTGCTCTGATCTTTATTATTTCTCTTCTCCTGCTGGGTTTAGGCTTTATTTGCTGCTCTTTCTCCAGCTCCTTTAGGTGTAGGGTCAGGTTGTGTATTTGAGACCTTTCTTATTTCTTGAGAAAGGCTTGTAATGCTATATACTTTCCTCTCAGGACTGCCTTTGCTGTATCCCAAAGATTTTGAACAATGTGTTTTCATTTTCATTGGTTTCCATGAATTTTTTTAATTCTTCTTTAATTTCCTGGTTGACCCATTCATTCTTTAGTAGGATGCTCTTTAGCCTCCATGTATTTGAGTTCTTTCCGACTTTCCTCTTGTGATTGAGTTCTAGTTTCAAAGCATTGTGGTCTGAAAATATGCAGGGAATGATCCCAATCTTTTGGTACCGGTTGAGACCTGATTTGTGACCTAGGATGTGATCAATTCTGGAGAATGTTCCATGGGCACTAGAGAAGAATGTGTATTCCGTTGCTTTGGGATGGAATGTTCTGAATATGTCTGTGAAGTCCGTTTGGTCCAGTGTGTCATTTAAAGTCTTTATTTCCTTGTTGATCTTTTGCTTACATGATCTGTCCATTTCAGTGAGGGGGGTGTTAAAGTCCCCCACTATTATTGTATTGTTGTCAATGTGTTTCTTTGCTTTTGTTATTAATTGCCTTATATAGTTGGCTGCTCCCATGTTAGGGGCATAGATATTTACAATTGTTAGATCTTCCTGTTGGATAGACCCTTTAAGTAGGATATAGTGTCTTTCTTCATCTCTTATTACAGTCTTTGTTTTAAAATCTAATTTGTCTGATATAAGAATTGCCACCCCAGCTTTCTTTTGGTGTCCATTAGCATGGTAAATCGTTTTCCACCCCCTCACTTTCAATCTGGGGGTGTCTTTGGGTCTAAAATGAGTCTCTTGCAGACAGCATATTGATGGGTCTTCTTTTTTTATCCAATCTGATAGCCTGTGTCTTTTGATTGGGGCGTTTAGCCAATTTACATTCAGGGTAACTATTGAAAGCTATGAATTTAGTGCCATTGTATTGCCTGTAAGGTGACTGTGACTGTGTATTGTCTGTGTTCCTTTCTGATCTATGCTGCTTTTAGGCTCTCTCTTTGCTTAGAGGACCCCTTTCAATATTTCTTGGAGGGCTGGTTTTGTGTTTGCAAATTCCTTTAGTTTTTGTTTGTCCTGGAAGCTTTTTATCTCTCCTTTTATTTTCAATGACAGCCTAGCTGGATATAGTATTCTTGGCTGCATATTTTTCTCGTTTAGTGCTCTGAAGATATCATGCCAGTCCTTTCTGGCCTGCCAGATCTCTGTGGATAGGTCTGTTGCCAGTCTAATATTTCTACCATTGTAGGTTACATATCTCTTCTCCCAAGCTGCTTTCAGGATTTTCTCTTTGTCTCTGAGAATCGTAAGTTTTACTATTAGATGTCGGGGTGTTGACCTATTATTATTGATTTTGAGAGGGGTTCTCTGTGCCTCCTGGATTTTGATGCCTGTTTCCTCCTCACATTAGGGAAGTTCTCTGCTATTTTTTGCTCCAATATACCTTCTGCCCCTCTCTCTCTTTCTTCTTCTTCTGGGATCCCAATTATTCTAATGTTGTTTCATCTTATCATATCCCTTATCTCTTGAATTCTGCCCTCGTGATCCTGTAGTTGTTTATCTCTCTCTTTTTCTCAGCCTCTTTATTTTCCATCATTTGGTCTTCTATATCGCCGATTCTCTCTTCTGCCTCATTTATCCTAGCAGTTAGTGCCTACATTTTTGATTGCACCTCATTAATAGCCTTTTTGATTTAGACTTGGTTAGATTTTAGTTCTTTTATTTCTCCAGAAAGCGTTTCTCTAATAACTTCCACGCTTTTTTCAAGCCCAGCTAGTATCTTTAAAGTCATGATTCTAAACTCCAGGTCCGACATCGTAGTAATGTCTGTATTGAGTAGGTCCCTGGCTGAGGGTACTACCTCTTGTTCTTTTTGCTGAGGTGATTTTTCTTGTCTTGTCATTTTGTCCAGAGGAGAATAGATGAATGAGAGAACAAAATGCTAACAGGTTAACAATGTCCCCAGCAAATATACTGTATACAAATCAGAAAAGACCTGAAACCAGGGGAAAAGAAAGGGAAAGAAAGAGAAAAAAAAAGATAAAAACAAAAACAGAACAATGCAAAAAAAGCAGAATATGATCAAATATGATCAGGCTAGTGCATAGATCAGTGCCACACACTAGATTTTGGGCGTATTTTGGTCTGTTAGAAAAAAGTGCCTCCTAAAATTTTAAAGGAAGAAAGACATATATGTACAAAATAAGGGTTGATACAATGAAGGGATGGAAGATGACTGTAAAGATGAAAATTATAAAAGATTTTATAAAAGGAATTGATAAGATAAGAAGTTGTTTGAAAAAAGAAAGAAGAAGATTTAAAAAAAAAGAACGAAAAAAGGGAGTGAATGTGATCAGGAGGAGACTAGAACAAAGCCATACACTAGTGATTTAGGGTATATTTTGATCTGTTAGAAGAAACTGTATCTCAAAATTTTAAAGAGAGAACAACTTATATATATATGCCAAAAATAAGGGTAACTACTATGAAGAGATAAAATATGACTCTAAAAATGAAAAATAAAAAATGTTTTTTTTTTAAAAAAGGGATTGATAAGATGTTGGTTGAAAAAGGGAAATAGAAAAATTAAAAAAAAAAGTTAAAAATTAACTTTGATGAAATAATGAATCATGGTAAAAAAAAAAAGCCATGAATTCTGTGTGCAGTATTCCCCTAGCGCTGGAGTTCTCCCGTTCTCCTTGATCGGTAAACTTGGTCTTGGCTTGCTGGCCGTTCGTGCTGATCTTCTGGGGGTGGGGCCTGTTGCTGTGGTTCCCAAATGTCTTTGCCGGAGGCTGAATTGCCCCACCCTTGCCCGTAGGCGCTAAGCAAGCTGCTCGGGTTTGCTCTCAGGAGCTTTTGTTCCCTGCAAGCTCTCGGTACAGCTTTGGAGGACCAGGGTGAAAATTGTGGCCTCCCAATCTCCACCCGGAGAAGCTGAGAACTCGGGGCCCCGCTCCTCAGTGCGACCCCAGAGAAAAGCAGTCACTTCCGTGTCCCCGGTCTCCGGCTGCACTCCGTGCTCACCCGGCCTGTGGCCGAGCATTTCTATCTCTGGCACCCGACCCCGTGTGGAGTCTCCAAACCCAGCAGATCCCTGCGTTGCGCTCCCGCGCCGCTCCTCCCGGGGGAGGCAGGGGAGTCTCCCCAGATCTGCCGCTTGTTGGGTCCCTGCTGGAGGAGCAGTGGCCCGACTGGGCTGCGGATCACAGTTTATGGCCACCCCGAGCTGAGAGCCCGCGCCTCGGCTCCGTCTCTGCAGCTGGCTTCCCCGCTCCGATACCCGGGAGCTCTGCCGCACTCAGGCACCCCCCCCGTCTTTCTGTGACCCCGAGGGTCCTGAGTCCACACTGTCCCGCGAGGGTTCCACCCCCCGCTTAGCCACTGGAGCGACGTCCCTCCGCGGAGCCGACTTCTAACAGTTCCGATTTTGTGCTCGCGGCTCTATCACTTGCCAGAAGCGGCCGACGGAGCCCCCTCCCCCGCCGTCTATCCTCCCGAAAATCGCCTCCGATTCACTTCTCCGCACGTCCTACCTTCCAGTAAGTGGTCGCTTCTCTGTTCAGAGAGTTGTTGCTACTCTCCTCTTCGATCTCCTGTTGAGTTCGTAGGTGTTCAGAATGGTTTGATCCCTATTCAGCTGAATTCCTGAGACCAGACGAAATCTAGGTCTCCTACTCCTCCGCCGCCATCTTGCTCCGCCCCCCAAAAAGCAAAGGATTTCTTAAACAAGACATAAGAAGCACTAATCATAAAAGAAGAAATTGCTAACTCAAACTGCATGAAAATTAAAAATTTCTATTCACCAAAGGTCATGATGAAAAAATGAATTATCAAACCACAGACTGGAAAATATCTACCTAATACATACATTTGATAAAGGATTCATATCCAAAACATATATAAAATTCTTAAAAACCAAAAATAAAAAAACAATCCAATTTGTAAAAATAGGCAAAAGATTTGAACAGATATGTCACAAAAGAATAAATTCCCAATAAGCTCGTGAAAACGCACTTAGCATCACAGATTCCCAGGGACCTGCCATCTGACATCACAAAAGGATGTAGTTTCATATAAACCAAGATAGCTGAAATAATAAAAAGTAAAAATACCAATGTGGGCCTAAGTAAAATTAAAATATTGGCGATTCCATATATGAAGCAATTGAAACTCTTAGATATTGCTAGTGAATGTGTAAAATGGTAGAACCATTTGTTAAAAATTTTGGAAGTTGCTTATAAAGTTACCATACATCTGTTTATGGTCCTACAAGTCTACTTACACAAGAGAAATGGGGGAAAAAAATGAGCACACAAAGACTTTACGACAATGTCCACAGCAGTCTTCATAATAGCAGCAGACTGATGCAATCCAATTGTACCCATAGAGGAGAATTGATCAACTTATTATGATGTTTTTATATAATGGAATACTACACAGGAAAAATATGGAATAAACTTCTGATGCAAACAATGACATGGACCACCCCCAAAAACATCATGTTGAGCAAAATTACCCAGACCCAGAAGAAGACATATCATATGCCTCCAATTTATAAAGGCAAAACTAATTTTTGGTGAAAGAAATCAGAATAATGTTTTCCTCTAAGTTCCATCAGGGGTAGGGTGGGGTGAGAGAGTGTGTGTAAGGGGTAGTGGCTGAAAAAGGACATGATTTATTTTTCTAAGGGATGGAGATGTTCTACACCTTGGTTTAGGTAGGTCTATAGAGTTGTCAAATCTCACCCAGCTGTAGAATTAAAGTCTACACGCTTTACTGCACAAAAATTAGACTTCGTGAGATTTTTTTAAATATAAAAGATGCATAATTTATAAAACTGCTTGAAAAACCAAAGGCAAATCTCTGAAAAAATTTTTTGGAGGAACACAAAACAAAAACTTCCTGAAACCAATTGACTGCGACACTGTTACAATCCAATGAAAGGCTGATTTTTTGCATCTACTCCCTATATCCTTTGGCACAAGCCTTTTGGTATTGCAATTGGGTCTAGTTTAGTAGAGATGCTAGTTCCTTGGGCCCTGGATCAGAGTTATGGAATTGACCAAGTGGAAAGACCAGTGGAATTAACCAAGAAAGTGCGAATGCTCAACTTGGTCTTGAAGTCAAGTGTCAATCAACAAACACATACTGCCAATTGGTGCTCATCATTGCCTTTAGTTCCAGGTCACAGGTGGAGAGAAACATACTCCAGGGCACCTACTTCTGTCGAAGAGTTCAGGAAGTCAAATTCTCCGAGCTGCTTAAGGCCCATCAGCAACAACAAAGAATTGCTTACACCCAGGCCAGTCTTTCTTGATGCTCTCTCTTTCCCTGGATGTATTTGTTGATGGGCATGAGCAAGCAAAGAAAGCTTTGAGTGAAACCCAAGCATTAGTAAGAAATTAGAGTTGACACATCAGTGTGGAGTGGGTGGGGAAGGAAGGAGTGGGGACAGCATCTCCCATGTCAAGCATATTTCCCACTAGCTACAATGCTCCGTATTCTCTGATGTGTCTTTTCCCATGGAGGAAGTTCTTTGTGAAAGAGGGGGAGGTAAGCTAGCTCGTGGGAAAAAAACGTCTCTCAGGCTGTGAGCAGTAAATTGGCTTGTGCCCAAGTAATGTCCTCAAGGTGTGCTGTGAGAGATGAAATCACTTGGCTCATTTTACCATCTTCAGGATGGCGTCAAGACCTGACAAAGCCAGGCAACATGCACAAGGAAACGAATCTGAGGCAGGACTATGACGCTGGAGGAGCCTTCCATATGCAGCCAAGATGGGGACCTTATGCGAGAAAAATGCTCAGGAAGCCTTGGCTCTGAAGAGGAAAGCTAGGTTTGGAACAATGAAGTGAACTGCAGGGAGTGAAAATGCACATCTGATGCCCAGGCCAGACTAAGACATACATGGTTCCTTGAGACATGCTACAATTCTGGCACCCCTTCAGACTATTTTATTCTCTACATATTTGTTCAGCATTTATTTAGTGAAGAAAGGGGACAAAAATGCTTTTTGGGAGGAGGAGGTAAACTTTCTTGAAATATAATGCACACACAACATATAGCATAATGCACAGCTCTGAGAATTCCAACAAAGTGAACACACCCATGTTTTCAGCACCCGGACCAGGAAATAGAACATCAGAAGTCCCTCAGGCTCTCTGCTAGTCATGGCCACCCCCCAAAGGGAGTGACTCTCTTGACTCTTAGCATTGAAACTGCTTTTTAAATTCATGAGCTTGTAAAGCTCCTTATGTGGATGTATTACCAAATTTATCACTTCAACTTGGAATAATCTTTCATTTCATGGCTTCTTTTGTTGCCCAGAACTGGAGAGCAATTTTTATTCACTCTTCAGTAGAGGTCAGTGACATGCCTGTAATGATAAAGCATTGTTCCCTGGAAAGAGCACCCCGTCATGCCTTATTTGGGTTCAGAATGTCAGCTGCCTATTACTGCTGACTTTGGGTGATTGTCAGGTGGCTGGACTCAGAGATGGTTAGCGATCTGTCATTGCCCGAGTAACATCTTTCATGCACAAAAATAGCAGAGATAGTTTGAGGCTAGGAAGGTCTTTATTTCTACTGAAGGGCACTATCTACTTTAGCAGAAGCAGAACAAAGTTCTGTTTTGCCAGTGATGAAAAGAGTTGCTGGTGGGAACCTGAGTTAACGAGCACTGTTTTTCTGATTAATTGCAGTTATGTGTTAGCACCATTTCTTAGAGACTGGTATCCCACAGAGATGCCCAGTTTTTTAATGTCCTATATATATTGCAAATATTTTTTTTTCCATTCTGCAACTTGACAGACCTTACTGTCTCCAGACTGAACCTTTGTATGGTTCTCCGTTCAGGCTTGTAGATGAGTTTAAAGCCAAGGATGGGAGAGATTCCAATCATTCTCCCCAAAATATGGGGTTGGGGTTGTCATTTCAATTACCACATATTGAAAGAGTGCCTTTTCTACATGTTGAAGACACAGAAATAAATAACACCCAGTCCCTCCCCTACAAAAACTCACTGTCAAGTGGGGAATGAGACGTATAAACAAATACCAGAGTAGAGACAGCAAAGGCCTTTTGCCTTGAGGAGTCCAGGGAGAGCTCATACAATAGAAAACATTTGAAGGGAGTCTTGAAGAATAAATAAAATTTCACCAGCAGAACCATGAAAAGAGGGCATTCCACTCTGAGGAAGCAGCATCTGAAAACCCAGGATGGAGAGAAAGCTGGAAGTCAGATTGAAGAACAGCTAACATAACATTTTTTCAGTTATAATCTAAAGGACACCTACATCAGAACCACTTGGATGCTTGCTCAAATGAAGTTTTCTGTGTCCTGCCATGTACTAGATCATCATTTCTGGGGTTTGTGACCTCGGGATTTTCATTTTTGGCAAACTTTATGGGTAATTCTGTTGCACATAAAATTTGAGAAACATTGCCCTAAAATAGGAGGTAGATGTCAGAGGATAAAGATAAAACAGGAGAGGGCGCCTGGGTGGCTCAGTTGGTTAAGCGACTGCCTTCGGCTCAGGTCATGATCCTGGAGTCCCGGGATCGAGTCCCGCATCGGGCTCCCTGCTCAGCAGGGAGTCTGCTTCTCCCTCTGACCCTCTTCCTTCTCATGCTTTCTATCTCTCATTCTCTCTCTCTCTCAAATATCTCTCCCAAATAAATAAATAAAATCTTTAAAAAAAAAAAAAGATAAAACAGGAGAAGTAAGTTGGAGGCACACGGCGAGAAAGGTTTGTGTCAAGTATTAAAAGCTGGTTTCTGGAGTGTTCTTTTATGTGGAATGTTAATCTTTACAATCACACTATGTGGTAGGTACTGTTACTCCAATGTTATGTATGAATAGATGGAGACTCGGGAAGGTAACATAGCTTTCCAAAGGTCACATAAGTGGTGGATCCATGATGTGAATCCTGGTATGCCTGAACCCAGTGACCACGCTCTTAGTCATCTCATGGCATTTGGGCCAATTTCCTTCAGACATTTGTGCTGACTTGGCTCCCCTTTCTTCCCATATTCTCCCTGTAAACAGAGACTCTCTCAGTTGGGTGCAATGATCAGATAGAATTGGACCTCTCCTATGGATCCTCATTCCAGGAATGAGCCAGCTGGAGCCCTTTGTGTTCCTGACTGGTGAATTGGGGAGTCCAACTCCCATGCCCCAGACCCTTATCTACAAGGAGCACCACAAAGGTTTGATTTGGATTCTTTCTGAGCACTTGTTTGATTTCTGGTGCTATCTTCTTTTGGTTTCCTAGTCTGACTGTTTGATGGTCTTTGTAAAAATTTGATGGTTTATAGACATCTTGTCTCTGTTGGGTGAAAGTAACTGAGAATTTGGTTAATCTCTTCTTTTTGTCTATTTTGAGCTCAAGTCAACTAAGAATTTCATGCCAACCAGGAAGTGAATGTCTGGACTGGTGAGTTTTGTATTTCTGGGTTTATGATTGACCTATTGCTGAAATTTTAGAATTGAAACTGTAAGCTTTCTCTGGGTGTGAGCTGTATGTTTATACACCTGTAACTTAGAAAGGCCTTTGCCTCTCATTGTGTGAGTGTGTAATATTTTCCTATCTCTTGATGGTATTAATAAACTAGATTAGAAAATTTCTTAAGAGAGCTCTAGTCTGATTGGCTTAGAGACAAATAAGCACTTATATAAATTGAATATTCCTAAAATTCACAGAAATAAAAAAATAAATTGGATCGTTAACACTTTCAGTGTGGGGGAAAAATAGAAATATTCTTATAGGAACCAACTCAGAAAAAAGAAGGAAAGAACGAAAGAAGGAGAGAAAGAAAGAAAGAAAAGAAAGAAAGAAAAGAAAGAAAGAAAGAAAGAAAGAAAGAAGAAAGGAAGGAAGGAAGGAAGAGAAAGAAAGAAAGAAAGAAAGAAAGAAAGAAAGAAAGAAAAAGAAAGAAAGAAAGAAAGAAAGAAAGAAAGGAAGGAAGGAAGGAAGGAAGGAAGGAAGGAAGGAAGGAACAAAACTAACTCAGAAGTAACTTAAGAATTCAAGTTCACATAATTTGGGTAAGTTTTGACAAGAAATACTAGCTTAATAATTTTTGTTTCATGAAAACAGTTGTTTTCTCTGATTTATCGGTGTTAAATTTAATGTAAGCACAGATTTTTATTCTACTTGTGTATGTTCTTTCTCAACTTTACAGATTTACTGATTGAATAAGCTAACATGACTTCTAGTAAATGTTTAAGACTTTGAAAAATGTTAATTTGTGTTTTACCCATTTGAATCTGAAATTCTGAAAAGATTTATTGCAGCAATAATTATGTTTTGCAGTTTTGTCAGCTTGAAAAGAATTTGCAAGATCTTTAAGAAACTTAAAACTTTGAATCTTACTATACTGAGTAAATGAATGGGTATTCATTTCATGGCTAGATCATTATAATTTTGCCTTTTCTTTTTATGTAGTCTAGAGGCACCATATATGTATGTATGTGTGTGTATATATATGTATATTTTTAAAGGTCCCTGGAAAATCACCATGATTTATTCTTTCCTCTATGCAAAAAAAAAGAAGTACTAGAAATAATTAGGCATATTTGAAGTGTTCCATTGATGAGTTAGCACACCAGAGGAGATACTAAACTTCCCCTAGGTAAGATGTGTATGGATACAATGTCATAAATATTTCAGAAATTGTGTGTTATATGAGATGTTCCTGGAGAATTGTCAGTACCTTTTTATCCCTGATGTGTTTCTGTTTATCAGAGTCCTAGTACTGCTTTGTCTAATATTAGGCAACAATAGTGTAGTGCTATCAGTCATAATTTCAGGTATTTTTAAAAAATATTAACTTGATCACAATTTTACTTTTTTAATTTGAATCTGATATCTTTGAGACAGTGATTTTCATTTTGGGATTCAAATCACTTACCTATGGAGTTTCATTAACATATAGATGTGTAGAACGTACTCCAGACTTACAAAATCTCTTTCTTTGGTATTCTTGACATATTCTTGAGTTTTCTCACTATACATCTGGTATACTATAGCCATGGAATATCATGTCAGGATTTTTATAGTTATATCTGAAGATGCTTTTTCTCTGTAAAGATAATGTTCATCTATTTTTATAAATCAGATGTAATATCCATTCTTCTTTGATATAGGAGCAGCAATTATGTTTATAATTACTTTGTCTCAAACTTTTTGGATTGACTTTATTAACTTGTTTTGCAAGCCACATAAACAACCATGTTTTTTGGGTCGGTTGCACTATTCTTGTAATAAACAATCCTCAAATATTTCACTACTAAAAATTATCAGTAATAAGTTTACCACTGCCATTTAAAAATCTTACGTCATCTACAGATAGTGCATTGTTTTACTCTGATGCTTCCCTGAAGCTCTTGCAGTTAGTTACAGGCCAGAGTACTTTCTCTCCAACACAGAAGTACTTTGGGGTATAGAGTTCTGGTGGCATCACTTAAACAAATGGGCTGAGATCATACCAGTGGCCTGAGTCAGGATTTCTAGAACTCTGAGAAACAGATGGGCTCATGACACTGCTGCTCCAGACAGAGAAGAAGATTTAATTACATAAGACTGAATAAGCTGATGACGAATGACTGTGCTTTTGTCTGGAATGTGGTTGTTCTAATATCCTATTTTCTGAGGAATAAGGAAGCCCTGACTTTTTCCTCTTCTACTCTCTATAACTAGTAATTTAGTAGATATTCTTTTTGTTAACTGAAAGATTTGCAAATGATATTTTACTCTTCTTGCCTGATTAATCCAGAATTCAGAAACTCTTGTCGAATAGCTTTATTTTTGTGGCAATAGTTGTGCATAGGTTCAATAAGAATCTGTCCTTGTTACCATGACATAATTGAAAACAGGAAATATGCAACCAAGCCTTTGCCTGGAAAGTCATATTTGAGAATGTTGCTTATTTAATCAGATATGACCAGACACTTTGAAGAAATTAAGTTTAGCTTTATGGAGCCAGTGTTTACAAAGCTCTCATGGGCAAACAGGCCTGATACCCGGCTTATAAATTCCCAACCTTACAGATGAGTAAGAAAGGTCAAAAGGAAGGTCTATGAGTCTCAGAATATTGGGTGACCTCAAGAAGAGAGGAATTTGCCCAAACGTATAGCTACTACAGCTGAAATCTGGTAGCAAGTTCTCAGCTTGACATCCTAACATCAAGAGACTTTTTAAAAAGTTCAATCTGAAATTCCTTATGAAAATTTCCAGAAAGCAAACTTAAAATGGCCTATATGGTAAATTACCATTCCTGCTATACCTATCTAGATAACTATGCCAAATTTAACTAAACTAGCCTGATTTTGTGATCAAGAATAGCCTTTCTTTGAGATTATCTTTCACCAAAGGCAGGGTGACTGTAGAGAGAAATTTTGTATCTTAATGAAAACTATATGTCATGTAGCAGACCCTTCCAGGTTGCCGGATTCTTACCCTGTCCATTGTCTTTGAGCTATTTTAGATAGAAACCTTTCTAAAATGTGGATAACTGTTGCATATGCAAACTCTGTCCTGTCTGGTGGTTCTTTTAATTGACTCGCTCCCCAACTGAGAAAAAATCTGTTAGGGTATCTATCTGTAAATTGAACCAGCTTCTGTTACCTTTCCAAATTGTCAATCTTTATCAGATTTTCAATCTTCCAGTTTCCTTCAATATCTGACTATAATCCTTCAAATTGTTTCCAATTTTTTTCCTGCTGCCTGACTCAGTGTTACTGAGAACTAGAACCTAACTATCCAGGTCCCCGTGAGGACTCTTAAGTTGCTTGGCAGCTGACCCTTTACTCTAAGATCCAAAGAAGCACTGTGAGCTAAAGCCCAATGGCTTGACATGGGCCTTGGAGAACTCAGCACCACAGCAGGCCAGTCATAGATCTGATTACCCCCTGAAAAGGCACCATCTGGACCATTAAGTAAGCCTGGTAGAATGCTAGGATCATGTATGGCCTGGGGACAACATGATCAGAAGCATCAACATCCTAGCTCAGGAGCTCCTAGAAACTCAACAAGCAGTGGTACCCAACCATAAAGTGTTCCTCCACTGGCCTCTTGGAACTCACTGGGCTGCTTACCCCCAGAGTTCAGCTCCTGGCTCTCCACTTTAATACAGCCTTTTATGTTGACATTTCTCTTTTTCATTGTAAGCAACCATCTTTATTTTAAGGGGCCTGATCTCCAGGATACTATAACCACTCCTTTTTACCATTACTTCTTTATAGCTCCTTCATTCGCTTCAGCAGGAGCCAAGCCAAAATCCTTGTAAACCATTTCTGAGACCTTGTTTTGCCCCATTCTGGAGGGTTATGATTGCTGTGGAATTGTTTGGTGATGAATGGTATCCATCTCGAACAAAAAAAGAGAGGACTGACAATGTCAAACTTTGTCTGAGCCCTGTGTTCCTCAAAACCCAGAGTTAAGATGTCTCCTTCCCTTTTGAGGTTCTGAGAAATGGCTAATCACAAAGGACCACCCTGTTCTTGCATATTGCTCTCTGCTCTTTCCCAGTGACTCAGAGGAAACCATCTCTAGCCTTCCTGGTGACTCTCATAAGACTAATGGACAACTTCTTCATTTGCTTGTTTCTATAAAACCCCAGGCCCTTTCCTTTTCTTGAAATACTCTTCATTAATGAACACTTTCCTAAGTGTAATGGCCTCAATAAAATCATTTCCTTAGTTCTCCTGTGCATTTTGTCTTTCACCAAACTGACGGACACCACCCATGGCCATTGATCAGAGCGCAATGAACCAGGGAACAAGCAAGTGAACAGTGTCCATAGCAGGGTGCTTGGTAATGGCCCCTTAGCAAGTTCCACAGGCCTGAAGAAGACATTTAAGTTGACAGTTGGTTCAGCAGTTCCTACTCACATATCAAATGGGAATTCCTGACATGGTGCAAGAACATTTGTGACCATGTGGCAAACAGTAGGAGATTGGCAGAGTATCTGAGCTACAAAATAATTTTATATTTGGTTAAGTACAGAGATTTCTGGTGGAGTTATTTCATCTTATTAGATACAAGTTTAGGAAAATTTCCTAAAGTTAGTTGAAAACTATTAGAATTGCATTCTTTTTATTTTTAAAGTCATGTCCTGAAATTTTAATCCACTTGAATGTCACATGAAAATAAGAGATTTCTGTCACATTTGCTGTTGTCATGTTGCTTTAAGATTTTCAATATTATTAATTACCCTTTCTGGGTTTTAGCAGAATGATTTCTCAGAAAAATCAACACCACTTAGAAAAATAAAATTCTGACTTTATTTATTGCAGTGGTGCTGCTTTAAGATTTTCTGTATCATCGAATTAATTATCCTTTCTGAATTTTAGTAGGATAAATCACCTCTTGATGGAAAAGATACATATTTACCTTTACTGTGAGTCAGTCACGTGAGCAAGTTAGGCTATGTTCTTCTTATCATATCATTTGTAGACAAAGCATTTTATTGAGACTCTTAAATACCTTTGGCAGAATTCCGAATCTGGTGAGTGGTATCTTATTTAGTGAGGGGCTCAAGGTCCATTCCTCACAGTCTCTTCCCGTACAACCTTCCCTGAAACCACCACTCTCCCTCTCCCTGTCCCCAGGCAGAATTGATCATTGCCACTTTTATACTATCATAGGACTTGTTCCTCCCCTGGTGTCACCTTTATTACTGTACTTTTCTTAGTCACGAAGCACAGTGCATCTGATTATCTGGGTCATACGAGGCTCCACCTCTTAATTAGCTGCCTGACCTGGGGCAAGTTACTACTTAATGTCTCCCTGAGTTTCCTCATCTATAAAATAGGGCAAATAAAGGAACATACCTCATAGGGTTATAGTCATGAGGAAATAATTTGATGAGCGCAAACTTCTCCAAAGAGTATCTGGCATATAGTAAGCACCAAATAAATGTTAACTATTATTACATGTGTTTGTCTCTTTTGTTATTATGAGTCCCACGAGGCCTGGGAATATTTACTATTCATTACCTCTACCCTCCAGACCCACATATCCAATTGACTATTTCACATTTCATTTGGTTGAACAAAGCATATCAAATTCATTATGTTCATACTGAAATATTTACAGATGAGATGACAATGATACTATGGATTGGCTTCAAAGTAATCCACAGAGGGAAGGCAGAGTGTGGGTAGAGGTGAAACAACCCCAATCATATCTTGATAACTATATGATGGTTATATGGGGTTTACGATGTTTTTCTCTCAAATGTTGGGTATGTTTAAAGATATCCATAATAAGAAATTTAAAACTCAGGATGTCCAATACCAAAATTTTAATACTTTCCGTCCTTCCTTCTCAATCTGGTCCTTCTCTTAATGCTCCCTGCCTCAGTGGAGAACACTTTTTATTCTATAAGCAGAGAATGACAATGAAAGATCTTTTTGAGATGGGAAAAGAACATGAATTACTTTTTAAGTTCTTTCCAGCTCTGGATTCAATGAAATTATGATTAAAGCATTTGGGGAAGATTATTATGATGACAGTGAAATGTAGGATGAATTGGAGTGGAGAGAAATGAAAAGATCCATCTCTTTGTGATAAATAATTACCACTAGAGTGGAGCCTGAAATAAGGAATATTTTAACTACACAAATTTCCCAAAGAGACCCTTATAAATGGGTCTTCAGAACCTTCTTTAGTCTAGCCTCATTTTGGCCAGGGAAGTATCTTCACCTCCCCCTTACTGAAGGCTGTAACCCATCTGTACGTTTGTTAATTCATTGACATATTATGCCCAAAGCTCCATGCTCAAGGCTGGAGGGACTAGAGAAGGTATAAATCCTCTGCCCTAACTGATCTACACATAATAAGATAAAGACATTTAGTCCGGCCAAAAAGGGCCAAGGTCTAGGTCATCTCTAAGAGACCAAGGGGATTTTGAAATTCTGAAACTCTGACCTGCTTCAAGGCTTATCCTGGTCTAGGCTGATCATATGTCCCAGTTTGCCCACTACAGTCTGTCGTCCTCTGGTAATTGCTAAGAGGCACTATCAAAAGTACCTTAGTTTTAATAATAAATTATATAGACACCCTTTCCTGGTCTGGAGTTAATCTAAAAGGGCAAGATGCGAACTTATGAACAGCTCCTTCTTCGTGACAATCCTAGAGCAGACCTAGAACCCTACCAAATCCTGGTGTAAGGCAAACCTCAGATTTGGTGACCATAAAATTGCCCTGCTAAAAACGTTCAAGAGACAAAGAATATTTTAGAGTATTTCCGTTTCTACCAAAGGAGATTGAGGCCCATGTGAAGGGAACATGGAGAGTGAGAAAAACAACATGGCAGGATGACAGTGCAGCAGGACAACAGAGATGTGTGGACAGAAAGATACAGCACTGACTTCAGTGGACATGGAGACAATGGTATTCCACTCAGTGAAGCTGTAGAGAGGGTAATTTACCAAGTGGAAAAGAGTTTTGAGGGGCACCTGGGTGGCTCAGTCGTTAAGCGTCTGCCTTTGGCTCAGGTCATGATCCCAGCGTCCTGGGATCGAGCCCTGCATCGGGCTCCCTGCTCGGTGGGAAGCCTGCTTCTCCTTCTCCCACTCCCGCTGCTTGTGTTCCTGCTCTTGCTATCTCTCTCTGTGAAATAAATAAATAAAATCTTTAAAAAAAAAAAAGAGTTTTGATACTTCCAAGTCTGCCATGCACAGAGGCGTGTACCAGTGAGACCATTTTTGTTTTTAAAATATTGCAATATTTCCATCCTGTTGGTAAATAGCTATAGCGAGAAGCCTAAAAATTCCACCCTGGCTTCCCATCCCCTCCCCAGACTACTGGACCTCCCCACAATCCCACACCTGGAGGTGTCACATCTGGCCTAGCTGGGGGCCACCAGAGACCTGCTCCCACTGTTCTGTCCCCATCTGTTCCAGTTGGTCAGTGCCCATGCCATGCCAAAGGTAGCTTAATATTGCAAATTTCATCCTAGATACTTCCACAGCAGTTTAGGGTGGAGGCCCAGGATGACTCAGAATATGAAAGCGAAGAAATAAGATGCAGGAGCACAAAAAAACCCTCTGAACCAGCAAGTCTGCATGTCAGATCCCCAGCGTGCTACCTCTAAGAGCTATGAGCAGCCTGTCATGCTTGGGACCCATCATTTCCATTAGTCAGTGTCCCCAAGGTCTAGGCCCTTCTGTTTTCATTATCCAATGGCACCAGCCCTAGATCTTTCTCTGATTATTCTAGAGAAATGGTATGGCCTCGGCCATCACATTTATCACAGTTTCTTTTGTGCGTTGGACCTACAGCCAGTAGTTGTCAGTGAAGCATTCCATGGTACCAGGCCTGGAAACAGGCATCATAAATTGTCATGATTTCTCTACCAGTCATGCACTGGCGCAGGTTGTTGTAGTAAACAAATATTATGCAATGAAGATGCTCAGGACTAGGGTGCGGGGGCACATGTGGAACATTAATACTCCTAAAAGAGTAATAAAAAGTTAATTCCACTCAGAGCTCACTGGAGAGATGGAAATAATCCATATTTGTCCAAGAGTCGGGGCCAGTGCTATGCCCTGGGCTCTGGGGCAGTTTTAGGAGAAAGAGTCAAGGGTCTTGAGATCTAGTATTGCTATTTGCCTGATCGAAGAGTCTGGACAAGTCACTTACTCATTCACTATATCTGTGTCCTCAGCTCTCAAACAGGTATAAAAATATGGCCCCAACATCCCGAAAAGATTGTTGGGGGGCAGGATCAGTGACAAAAGGGAGAATGCTACGGGAAGTCCAGTTCTCTTACAAACATGAGAGGTTGCCGTTAAATCATAAGGTTCCGAGAACAGCAATGTTCACTTGCCCTGGAAACATCCTGAGCCCCAGACCCAGGATCCCAGGAATTGTGAGGGGTGCAAAAAGGAGCAAAAGCCAAGGTGGAAGGAATTCCATTGAGAATATGGGCTTGAAAACAGTATTTTACACGTGGAGAACTTGGGCTTGAAAATAAGCAATTTCGGGACGTTAGAAAAAGAAATAAAGCATCTTTGAGGATTACTATACTTGAGTATTACTACAGAGTAAGAGAACGAAGCAAAAAAATTCCTCTTCACTCATATTATCTAAGGATTATTTAGTAATTGAACACTAAAAAAATAATGGTAAATGCAAGTTCCCTGTTATATTCTATTTCATCCTATAGAAATTCACTTCACGAAGCCATGGAACTTGTATGTCTCCTTATATTTCTTTTCTCTTCCCCTACATTTCTTCCCTTACATACTGTAAGGATGGACCCACCAACCATCACCCATGAGGCTGGAAGGTAAAGCTTTTATGAAGACTGACTTTGCCTTTACCACCCAGAACCCTCTGTTAAGGTTTACTTGGGCATCAGTTTCCACTGACCTCCAGATGCCTCTGGGTAAAACATCTGTGCTCAAGGGTTCAGGGTCCAGAGGATCCACAGCTTTGCTATGTGATCTTAGGTAGGGCCTATGCCTCTCTGGATGCTGGCTCTTCCGCCTGGAAAGACAAAAGATTTCTCTTTCTCACCGTCAGTAGGAGTCTTCCTGAAAGGGCTCTAGCCGAGTTGTCAGAACTCTACTTTGTATAATACCCTGACTATTTCAGGAAGCACAGACAGGATTAAAGCCAATGGTTTCCATCACAAAAGAACTCATTCCATGGGGAGAAAAATTCTCTACCCTTTAGCGGGCTCCTCTCCGTCCACCAAAGGTCACTACTCCCCACCCGGGATCCTCCGGTCCTCAGAGTCCTGAGATCAAAGCTCTGCCTGGCCTCTAGTGTGAAGACAGAAATCTGTCCTAAGTGGACTTCCAGAAACCACACTTTTACAGGAAAGCAAAACAGCAGGAAATGTGACAGACCATTCAACCACTTCACCCCTCAAGCCAACATGAGCCTTAAATAATATTGAATCTTTCTTCTACATACTTGAAAAATGTTCATTTCCTCTAAACCTTCCAGCTTAATTTTACTACTGAACCTCATGCCCTGGGAGAGCTCCTTCACGCTTCTTGCTTTTCTCGCCAGCTACTGAAGCAGGAAGCATGGAGGAAGAGGATTTGAAGGCCGAAATAATAGAAAAAAAGAAAAAGAAAATCCTTTGCTCACTGTGTTGTTCTTGTACTCGGCGGCTTCTTCCCATCCCAACTCCCTCTTAAAGGTAACAGACCCACATCCTCCAAGCTCAGACCTTCACTCTCATGCCATCTCGACTCCTTCATGCTTCATGACATCACACGCTCTTTCTTGGAGCCACTAGAGAAATTCCCCACTCCCTCATTTAACTGATGGGAAAACTCTGTGGCAGACTGATCGCTCAGGATTAAACAGTGGTCAAATTCAAACCAAGCCCCTGGTCACTGTGGACAAAACGTCACGATTCCCTTAAGAATCACACACCGACAAACAGTTTGCTAGATCAAGCACTATCTGGTCCTCAGAGTCCTGAGATCAAAGCTCTGCCTGGCCTTAAGTGCAAAGGGAGAAATCTACTCTAAATGGACTTCCAGAAACCACGCTTTTAGATATTGGACTGCCCCTTAAAAAAAAGAGAGAGAGAGAGAGAGAGAAAGAATGGAAGATAAAAAACAATGTCAATATCTATCTAGAAACGCTACCTGGGACACTGGCTACACTCACCTGAAGGCTGGTATTCAACGTCCCTTAGTTGTGTCATTGTTGGACAACAGTGATCATCATGAGCTAATATTTGTTGAATTCTAGGCATTCTTTCCTATTAGGGAAGGAAGGGGAAGAGTCTTAAGAGCTCATCAAGCTCTTCTGGGCTTCTGTTGGTAACAACCATTCGAAACACCAGTCTCCCAGATGGTTTGGCAAGACCAGCAAGGCAAAGTGGAGAGGAGGATGTAGCACAATGCCTGTGCCCCAGACCCAGCATTCTGTATCTCCACCACCACCGGCCTGTGTGCAGTCCTGGGCTCCCACAGGGAAGCAAAAGCACTTAGTGTTCCTTAATAAACAAAAGTCTAAATCTGAGCCAAAAAAAAAAAAAAAAAACAACCATAAGTAAATTTAAAAAGCTAGGGAAGGGGGGCTTACTTGCTCTGAACCGGCTGTTTCCTCCAAGCATTTTTCTGGTGTGGAAGTGTGTATAATTAGGTACGTTTTGGGGAGTCATCTCGCCACTGCTTCCTTCAGCCCGCTGATTAGGAGAAAGCACCTCTCACCACCCCATCCGCTCTAACTGTGGGATCCTATCTCATAGCCTAAGCGAAGTTAATGGATGAAGCAAGCCCCTGGAGAGTTTTTGAGGAGAAGAGGAAGCAGAAGGCTGCTATCCAGGGAACGATGGAGGTATTAAAGCTGGGTTTTTGTTTTGTTTTTTTACCTTAATATAATCTAAGGGCAACTTTTAAGATCCGGATCAAGTTCTTTTGTGATTAGCCAAGACTATTTTCCTTCTTATTACCACCCCAAAAAACAACTTTAATCATTTCCCTTCATAATTCTTAGCACTTTGGCCCACTTCTTGGGAATTTCAGAAATGATTCGAAATCAGTACAGTCGGGGGAAAAAATATTTATTTTCTAAAGTCGTTACCTTGACAGGCAAAACAAAGCATTTTCTCAATTTCATTCAGAAATACATTTTTAAAAAAATACATAGACCAATATGGCCTGCCCAAACGTATATTTAACATGGTAAATATAAGGAATAAATTGTTTTGAATATAAATATCTATAAAAAAATAAGTACATCAAAATTTAATCCAACCTTTTCCATTGGCCAGTTACATAAAGGAAAATAATTTTACTGCTTTAAAGCATAACCAAATGTTTACTTTGCAACATCTTTCAGAAACAACTCTAGACCATTTTGTTTCCAAGGATCAAGGTAAGGGAAACTTCTGATTCAAGGGTCTTTCTTCTTATGAATCAGAGCTAGTAGATTACCGTGAAAATGTGACATCTACTACTGACATGGTAGACTAGACATCTATGAGGCCAAGATTGACTACGGGGGTTCTGGGGCAGGGGATGGCAGGAGGGGGCCGAGCCGGGGGGCAGGGGAGGGGGGCGATAATTAACGGTGGGAAAGTACTTCTACAAGAGTGCAACAGAGGTGAGGTAGACTCAGATTCATCAAACCCATCCCGATTTACAGTAGTAACAGTTTCTTTTAGTTTTGCATTTTGTGAATTTAAAAAGCAAAAAAAGTCTTTTTCCTTTTTTTTTCTTTCTTTTTTTTTTTTTTTTAACTTGAGTGTCCTTCGAGTGTGTTTTCAATTTGTGCATTCCTTAGAAAACCTTTGCGTGGACTTTGGAGTTTCTCCCTGAAATGTGCCAGGCGCCTGAGTGAGACACAAACACTCCCTTCGGACCCTCTTCAGAAATTCCACCATGTATGGAATCTCCTGTCCCCGCTCTGGAGGATGACACCCTAATTCACAAGTCACTGTGTGTCTCTCTGCTTTCTGAGTGGTCCATTGTTACCCCAAACGAGGAGAGACGAAAGCGGTTATCACTGATGGAAGCAAATGAAGATGGATTGGGGGACTCCTTAACCTTCACTGTAACGTTTAGAACGAGGGCACTGGTCCACTGACAGTCTGGAACAAGAAACGGTCGAAGCAGGCAGGATGCTTTTGCTCTGATCCCAGCCGTGGGGAGAGAGTGCAGAATCAGCCACAGGGTTCCCTCCGTGGAGGAGAAGGCTTGCGGGCGGGTGGGCCACGGGCCCCAGGGACCTGCCATCAGTGTGTTCGGTTGTGGGTCACTTGCTTCTCTCTGTAGAGCTCTGCTTTCAGCTTTGCGACACGAAAAGCTGTTTTGATGCGGTTGCTGATGGTGTCCAACCTATTAAAACAAGACAAGAGAAAACAAATGTTATTTAAAAAAAAAAATTTCTAGGCAAAAGAGGCATCTAAAATTAGAATCCGGCACAAACAAATCTAAGTCTGGTTCCTGAACTTTCCCCACTGACCGCAACAGTATGCTACTCTTGGTTAAACTCAAGTGAAAATGCAGCCCCCCCCACCTTTATGCTGGGGATGGGGGGAAGGGGAGAGGAGCTATGGTCATATCTAAAGGGAATTGGGCATTCAGTACAATTTTAAAGTACAATTTTAAGGTAAACTAGAGATATTCCCTTTTCTTCTGTTGCCCCATCCCAACTACCACCACGGGATTCTATACAGAAACTACCTCCATGTAGGTCTCAAATAGCCACGGATGTCTTCCTAATCACAAAAGCAATTAAAGGTGACTTGGTGGGAAAGGAACAAAAAGAGATGAGGCGTACAGGTAGGTCCAAAGTAAATGGTGTATGGCAATTAAAAAATATAGATCTATATTTTTTGCAGGTTTAATGTTTTCTTTTGGCAGGAAAAAGAAAGGGAACTGTAATAGTGATTCAATTGTTGATACAATAAAAACGAATAGAAAAATAATAATAATTTCCAAGTTAGTTAAGGAATTGTAGCTTACGGAACCCGGTGATCTGGAGGGAGCATCGGGGGCCTGACATTATAAATATGGAAACAACAATGGCCAACGAGACGTCCCAGATAGCTGAGGATGTCCCACCCATCAGCAGTAAACAATGCAGATGTCATTGCTGCTCAACACACTTTGATCACAGAACTCCTTGCCACTGGATTTCTAGGAAAACTTTCCATGGACCAGGAGAGGGAAATGTAGAACACGTGACAGCTCCGAGTGCAGATTTCCTCTTGTGAATTCCAAAAGGTTTTGGATTTGGAAGGGTCATCCCTCTAGAGCTGCCCATCACAACCCCAGGGTGTGGACTAATGTGCGTCCCTTCTCTGCCCCAGCTCACGACCGACTAGAAGAGATGAGAGCTTTTCCGAATGACATGGGCTCTCAGCAAATGCACTTCCCTATTTTAAAAAAATAAATAAGCCCCCCAAACAGCATGTTCTAATGCTCACCATCCCTACCTAATGACTTTATTTTTCCCTTTGGCCATTGGAGTAACTGCTACTTTTTGAAGAACTTGATCATACATGACACTTTGATTTAAAAATAAAACGAAGTAATATAAAATAAACATCAAAACTCCTTTCCCGGAAAGGATTGTTAATTTCTCAAGGAAAGCAGCAAATGCATTGACGCAGAAAAGCAAGGACTAGATATGACCAAATGTCAAAGGTGTCTGTAGATGTATCTTGTTGGGAAAATCTAACTTTAGACTGAGTGGCACGTGCTTAAGATCATCCAAGTGTATAGTGGGCAAAGGTCTGCATTCAAAAATACTTGAGAGGGATTCCTTTGCTCTTTCTAATCTATTGACTATGAAGATCTTTGTTCTTTTCTTCTAAGCCTTTCTTCCATCAAGGTGAGAGTACTTGGGGGAGCAGCCCATTAGCACTGGTGACTGGGGCTAGCTGTCCTTGGGGGCCTCTTACCTTCTTATTTTGCTTCCTGCCACCAGCTGCTGATGAATACACTTTTCTCCAAGCTCAGAACAGTCTTTTCCTTTCTTATGGTCATTCCAGCCCTTCTCCATACTGTCTTGGTCCCTGTTAAAACACAGATAGGAGGAAAACTTTTCAGCAATGGTATCTTCAGCTCTCCCAAAATCTCTGTTAATTTCTCTTAAACAAAAAGGCAACATCAAAGCAGGAAGATCAGGAGGCCATAAAACGGATTGAAAGCAAAAGGGTTTCTACCTCACCTGAGTTCTTTTCCCGCTTGGCAAAAAGTCCAGCACTTCTTGTCTTTTTGGCTAGCACATTGGCATCTCTTCCTGTGGTCTGTTGCCTTTGTGGCAAATAAATCCTTTAAGGATCGCTTGGACCTAGAAGGGCTTCCAAGTCCATATGGAACAATGTGCCTATTATCAAAAAAGATCAACAAAAGATATTAGCATAATTAATAGTCTTTGAAATGATGCATTCTGTGTGCCATCAATGGCCCTGAGTGTGTATACCCTCACCAGGAGAAAACCAGTTTTCTAACTCAATGAAATTCCATTTGGATTCCTAACAAATTTCAGTTTCTTCTCCACACAAGCAGCTTTGGTTTTTGTCCAAGATTATGACATCTCTGCTTCGGTGTCTGTTTCCTATTTTCTTCCTTTTCTGACTTTCCATCTAGTTAACAGCTACTGCGGGGGAGGGACTTCGATGCAAAACCATGACTCACATGATTTTGAAAATCTATTTTCAATTTAAGTCATATGATAATGCCAAAAGTGCCTCCTGAGTTTTGGGGGGCGGGTGCTGGGTGAGATCTACTAAGGCACGCACGGTTCACCCCCAGCTTCGTACATCTCCTGCAGCTGGTGACTAATAGAAGGACTCCTCGCCAGAAGGCTCCCCGGTAAATTCCAAAGTGTCCCTTCTGAGCCTCACCTGGAAGGACTAAAGTCCTCACCTTGGTAGCATCACCTTTTAAGTATTAGGCTTATTGTGGTTTTTGTTTGATTTGATTTTGTTTGGCTTTGGGGCATCCCTCACCATAATTGGCCACCCGATACAGGACACTGTGTGCTGTGTTTTTGTTTACAACTGTGGCTGATGGGTGAGCCAGTTTTCAGGGTGAAGGAGGGGGAGAACCTGCTTTCTTCCAGCTCTGGAAGCAGAAGAGAAATCTGCAGACTGTGTTTCTATTGCTGTCTTGAAATGGGCTTTTCTAAGGGGAGAGTACAGAGGAGTCAGGACACCCCTGTTCCAGGTCTAGCTCTGCCCTGGACTCATTCTTGCACAAGTGATGTCCACAATTTGGGTTTATGCTTTTCTATAAGTAAGATGAAGGGACTGATGATCGCTCTGTACAATCCCCGCTGCCTAGCAAGAGTAGAATGGCTTAGACTAACCCACGTCCGACCTCGGCAGTTTATTCCCGAAACCCAAGCAGATCCCACCAAAAAAAAAAAAAAATCCCCCCTCAGAAATGTGTGACAGAGTCCTGCTTGCCATCAGCATTTTCCATCTCTCCTGTCCTGAGTCTTTGAGCCATGGGGGCTCAGAAGACCCTCCCCTGTGTTTCAAAGAATCACCCTGCCTGGTATTTTCAGGAAGGGCGGGGGAGCACCCTCCCCACCCCCACCCGCGAGGCACCTTCATGTCATCAGAAGTGCTACCTTCAGAATCCAAACCAGGAGCCCCCCACCTACCCCACCACCACCACCCCACCCCGCCCCAAAGCAATGAGCATCCCCAGGCTCCAGTCTCTGGAGAAGCCAGAGGTAAGGAATAGCTAGAGTGATGACGCCCTCTAGAGACTCACTCGGGGGTGTTGACCCAGATGATGTCGAGGTGGCAGAAGTAGACACACTCTTTATCCATCAGGGAAGAGCAGGAGCACCGTTTGGACCGGCGGGCCCGCCAGGGTGCACTGGCGGCAGACTTCTCCCCTCCGCTGTCCAAGCCCGTGCTGAGCTCTGCACCCAAGACTGCTGGGGAGAGAGAGAGCAGGTCAGCAGGGCATGTCCCCTGGGATCTAGCGGAGCAGATAAAAGCCCATGAAGCCTGCAGCCCGCCTTCAACAAGAAACACAGAGCAAAAAGGGCTCTTTATCTTTTCCCTCCTTAGCATGACTTCACCTTTACCCCCCACTGGCTTATCCACTTTCGGGGAGATTACACACGTGCAGCAGGAACAGCCACCTGAAAAGGGGACTAACTGACCAGCCCCCAGAGAAATGCGTGGACATGCTGCTTGTTAGAAATCTGGGGTGGCTTCTGCATGGAATTTAATAGGACAGCCCAATTTCCTGGGACAGTGGCGTAAAGTGGGCTGATGACCAAGCTCTGAAGCTACATAAATCACCTGCCTCTTCCTAGGTTCGGAGCCACTGCCCCCTGCAGTTTAGGGGAGTACCCACCACTTCACACCTGGTGGAGGGCAGGGAGTAGCCCAGGTGATACATAGTCCTTGAAATTAGGTGAGGTTCAAGAGCTTTGAGGGGATGATTGGAGAGAAAGAAGAGAAACCAGCTCTACAATACTCATCGCACGTGGTAAACTCCAGAGAAAGCACTGACCTAGGGTGAGACTGAGCAGCAGCTCCGGGACCGAATCAAGGTTCTGTGGATTTTGAATTCAGGATCCCCAGAGCAGGATGGCATGTGGGGGACTGGCTGCCTCCCCCTTCCCCACTGCAGCACGGCCTCTTCTTACTGACAAGTTAGCCATGAGGCTTATCCGCCCAATTTTGTACATTTCAAATGATCAGACACATTCCAGGATTTTCATTCCCTTGACATCTTTTCTCTTTAGTCAGGGTCATGAAAAGCCACACACAAAAAAAGGGCTTGACCCTAAGAGGGGGGAAATGGGCAGATATACGTGTACTATCTAAATCCTCAGGCAGCCAAGATTTATCTTAGCTTCCCTCCCACAACAGGTGAATAAAACTGAAAATAGACCTCACACTGTTTTGAGTGCCAAAAACCTGCCAAAAGAAGCCTAAAGTCAATAATGACAAATTTTAAAGAAAACATCTGCTTCACCCTGAAACTGCCCGAGGGTTATTCAACAGACTGTTCTGCAGGTGATTTTACTGCTCATATATTGCTTGAATGACTTGAATAAAATTCCTTGGCTTCGAGCTGAAATGTTTAAATGTTTTACACATTCACACACTATTAAAACAGTATTTAAATAAGATATATAAGTCCCTATATGTCCTATCACCTGTGCGAACACATATATTGCAAATATACATTTGGCTAAATTATATCTTGTCTTTACTTTTCTTGAGTTATATTTTTAAAAGCCAAGGAAATACACTATATACTTATACCAATAAGTTATTTTAATGCCATAGGAGCAATTGTTTTCAATAGAGGAATTATTTTTCCCCACTAGAAAACTTAAGTAGCTTTGAGCAATAATTCCCAGACACTTGCTATCTAAGCTGCAGTCATAAAAAGAAGGGGAAAACAGAAGCAAGAAAAACATTAAGGTGGACAAGAAGGCATTAACGTTCAGAGGTTTACAAGTCGCCGTGCCTACCTGCTTCTGGAGCTCCTTGGAAAGCCACAAACAGCAGAGAGAAAATCATGGGGAAATAATCCATTCTGGAAAAAAAAAAAAGTGTGTGGGGGGATCAAAGTCCTCCCCTGCCAACTGAACCCAAAAGAAGACGAAGAAAAATAATAGCTTCGGGTCCCTCGAAGCGCTTCTGGTTATTCAGATCTCGAAGTGAGCCTTCAGCCTAAGTGCTCTTTAACGGAGAGAAAAAAGAAGTTTTCTGCCAGGAGGGCCGGCAGTGGGAGCGGTCGGCGGAGGCACGCGGCACTGGCGTGCGGGGGACAGCTGGGAGCGGTCTGCGGACGCACGCGGGGACAGCGGCGCCGACCCGACCGAGGACCCTCTGCGCGCTCGCCCCAGCGCCGCTGCAGAAGCGCGTCTGACTTGGACAGCTCTCCGCCGCCTTTTTATATTGAACCCCTATAGAGTGGGGGTAAACAGCTCCAACTTTATTCCAGCCCCAGACAATGTTATTGTGTTATTAGTCACCAACAGGCAACGTGCAGCCGGAGATAAGGCCAGGCTCTAGAGGAAATCACTGCTAACTTCAGAGGCAGACGCCCGCCGTCTGACAATTCAGGGGCAGGGCTAAGAACAAGAAAATACCCATTAGAGACCTTTGGTAAACCTGCCCGTGCAGCGCTTGAGTCTGCTTCCCCTTTTGCAAGCTGCCAGCCCCAGAGTTCAAGAATCAGAAGAGGGACTCCAGAGAAGTCATACCATTGGTATGAAAAGTATGAGCTACAGTTTAAATAGATTGTATTGTTGTGCGCGGGGATTTTTTTTTAATTGTTGTTCCCTTCGTTTTCCTTTTATGTCTCCGATTTCTTAGTGTTGATTAAACAGGGGAACGCTCTCCCTCTTCACTCCCCCCCTCCCACTGGGGGTCAACTGATTTTGGCAGATCGAGGTACTTGTCCCTTACTCCAAGCTCCCTTCCCCAAGTCTTTTTTGCTAAAGTGCCTTGCGTGCACAGTGAAAAAGATCGGTGAAGGAATGGCAAGGAAAGGACATTTAAAAGAAAAATAGAGTCCTTTCAGGCACATACCCAGTGCTTTCGATATCATACCCCTATAAACTTTTTTTTCTGTGCCCACCATTTCCCCATCCCGGAACGCCCCCCGTCTTCAGTAGCACCAATGTTGAGAAATAGCGGGAGAGGAACGCCAGGGGGAGATGAAGAGCTACAGGGGCTGATGTTTTCTGAGCACAGACACTCAAAGCCCTGGGGGCCCCATAACAGAGGGAACGCAGCCTGAGAGGGGGGCCGAGGAACAGGAAGGACCGGCGCCTCCTCCCGTGAGAAAGGGGTGCCCCTCAGAACATTCACTTACTCCCTGCATATGAAGTGCATGCAGGTGGTGTTGGGAAGGAGGAAATGGCCGTGCTGAATTAGGAGATCAGATAATACCTCACATTTAATAGTGCGTTTACATTTTCAAAGCAATCTCTGTCTGTTTGCCCTTGAAATACCCCTGAAGTACCCACAGGGCAGCCACTGTGGAGTTGAACGTCTTGTAACCATATAAAGCAAAACATAATGTAAGACACTGGCTTTTTCCAGTAGCCTCATTTTCCAGGTGGGAAAACCGGGGCTCCCGGAGCTCCCATGCTCTACCGAAGTTCATGCCGGGCATTGGGTAAGGCCGAGGCGAGAAGTTTAGAGCATCCTCCCGGCACAGGAGAAAGGTGAGTCTACATCTAGCACCTGGGAACACCATGAAATAGATGCTTCCAGCATTTCCTCACCTTGTTTAACTCCAGTCCCCTCCCCCAGGGTGGGCAATGGAGGGGTATTCAAATGTGGACCCATTTCCAATACTCAGGAGGATCCCCTCCAACCATTTCTTCCTCCTCCTCCCTGCCTACCCCTCACCTCTAGAATCAAAAGGACAGATTTCATCCCAGCACGAAAGCTGTGGACCTGGGCACCCTGGGCTCCCTGGACCTCCCTGGAAGTCCCCCCTGGGGAGACAGTAACAGTAGCGGAATCAGGTGCAGAAGGAGATCTGTTCCCTGAAAGAGCCACTGTAACAAGAGCTGGAGCTGAAGGAGAGGCAGGAACCCTCCCTCCCACACCCACACCGGAGAGGCCTCCACCCAGCCCCAGGGGGACCCTGCCTGGGCCTTCCGCCTCTTCATAGGCTTACCTCAGCCCAGCCCTGGGGGCTGGGGAGGGCACAGCTCACCCTAGAACGGGGCGACATCATGCTGGAAGCCAGCTTTGCCCACCTCAGCTCTGGCTGGTCTGTCCCAGCCTCCTCCCCGCAGAGGGAGCACAGGGAGAGCAGAGAAGAACTGATGTCCCATTCATAGGCTCCAAGCTCCCCCCCTTCCCCCCTGCCCAGCGAGGGAGACGCGGTCTGGGACCCTGCTCACCCCCTCTTTAACTTCCTGGCAACTTTGACAAAACCCTGGTCACAGTCAGGACCAACTTGTCCTAAGCTCCTTGCTGGAAATGACGCCCCCTCCCTGCCCTTCCCAGTCTCTCCAGGTCGAGCCTGGGTTACCCTCCAGCAGGGAAGCCCCCCTCCCCACCACTCCCACATGACTGAGGCTGCCCCTGCAGGGCCAGAAGCGCCAAGCAATCAGGTGGAGATGTGAAACGAAATGAAGCTGCCCACACGCCTTCCCACAGTCTCCCCTCCATTCCTGTGTGTGTCATCCTGTGCATGGGAATACAAAAAGTGGGCAGTGATCCGCCCCCACCCCTGACCCCAGGCCTTCTATGACTCTGTAAAGTAAATGCACAGGGTTTCAGATCTGGGTACATCCCACTGTTCCAAGTGCAGTCTCGCCCCCATCTCTGAATCCTGAGTTTCCAAGATGCCTATGGGCATGTGTATGGCGGGTGGTCCTCGCCTTCTCTGTGTGTCTTGTGGGGAGCAGTGGGATCTGCCTTTTCCGTCCTTCTCTCCATCTCCACCTCGGGGTGCAGCCCCCTTTCCTTCTGCCAGAGGAAGGGGAAGCCCCTCTCAAGCTCAAAAAAGGCAGCTCGGTACTGCCAGGGAGCAGCCCAGCAAGACATTTTCCCAAGAAGCAAGAGAGGGAAGAAGAAGCCCAACAAACCAGTTTTACAAGCTCCATGCTCCCACCTCTCCTCCACTTCCAGCATGGCTAGACCGGGAGGTAGGAGAGGTGGAGGTTAAAAAAGCCGGGCAAAGTAATACATGGGGACATCCCACCTCCCTCCCCAGCCCACACCCCACCCCTCCAAGATCTAGGAGGGTGTGGGCTCTTTGTAGCCACAGACCTCGGAGAGGAGAGGAAAGGGAAGGGAGAGAAGACTTAAGAACATGGCTTTTTTTTTTTCTTCAATAGAACAGTTTGCTATTGCTGTTCTTGCTTTTGATGTTACACTTGAATACTGGAAACTATTTGATAAAGCTATTTTTTATGTATTTCTTTCTGTATCTCTTACTATGTATTAATAGATATCTATAAATAAAACACCCTGAGCCCCAAATGCAGATACTACACAGTAGCAAAGTGTACTGTTTTTAGCACTCCTCAGCTTTGCTCTTTCTCAACTTTTGCGTAATAACATTTGCAGCTTTGCCAAGCCAATAAATCTGGCGTGAGATGTTGCATTTAGCTCAGCGAAAAGAACAGCCGTCAGGTTGCTTGATGATAGCCCAAAGAATGGGAATCTAGTTTAGTATAGGCACGGTGAGGCTCTCCATGTCCCTAGACTTGGTTCAGTCATAATAGTGTTGCCTGTTTGACATTTTCAGTCTGCATGGTGCAGAGCACAGAGGTCCCATAGTGCTGTTTTGCAAGAGTGTGCACTACAGACATTACTCCATGATCCATTACACACCTCCAGGAGTCATGAACAACACAGCTTCTCTCTACAGCCCAGAATATAATGGTCGATTCAGCGAAGGAAATAGGATGACACTCAGGAGAGATTCATCGCCTGCATTTTACAAACATGTAATGCATGCAACTCAACCTCCTTGACGCTTTCATCCATAAGCCAAAAACTGCAAGTCTTTAGTTTCAAAGAATATGTGCAATTCTTTAACATAGCGTTCATCCAACCTCAGTCATTCATAAACCTCTTTCACAGTGTTGCCATCCTTGTGGGCCACCCGTACATTTTTAAGGAATAGTCTCCATTCACTGACGAATTTCTTATTTTTTAAAAAAATTTTATTTATTTATCTGAGGGAGCGAGAGAGAGCATGAGCAGGGGGAGGGGCAGAGGGAGAGGGAGAAGCAGACTCCCCACTGAGCAGGGAGCCTGGCGTGGGGCTCAATCCCAGGACCCCGAGATCATGACCTGAGCCGAAGGCAGACGCTTAACCTACTGAGCCACCCAGGCACCCTGTGACTAATTTCTTTTACCTGAATAACTTTAAGGCAATTTATTATTACTGCTGTCGTAAGCAACAGTATACAAGAAGTCATGCTTTGTATGGTTAAGTAATGTACATGAAATCATAGTTTAATACATGTTAAAATGAACATAACTATTGTGTCTTCATTAAGCTATTGGAAATAAATATTCAGCCATGTACTATCACCATACATCCTAACACCAGCGTACTTACCGCTCTTAGGGAATATGGCTCCTTACATGTAATGTCTTACATTTTGTTATGTGAAGAAGCCCTGGTTTAATTCAGCTCTCTGAATCTATTTTCAAGACCATCTCAAAATGTTCTGCATCGAAACTCTCATATGGGTGTACTTCAGAGAAAACAGATATTCTGGCCTTCAGAATCTACAAAAACAAAGAGTCCATATCCAAAGGAGTTCCTACTCGATATTTCCCCTGGGTTTATTGCTTTCATGTTTTGGCATTTACCTTGTTTTCCACCCCCTATCCTGAAGTTAAATACCCTCTTGAGTGTTTTCACTGGCATCACACACACACATACACACATCCCACATATGGACATAGAGACTGGAATGGGAGAGTAATTATAATATTTCACACACGAGAGAGACCAAAAAATGTGTCGGCCAGTGGCTGCCTCCCCATCTTTTTCTCTTTAATTTTAATTCTATGTAATTTATGACATGTGGAACTAAAGAGACTCTGATGTGGGGATTAAAAAAGAACACCACTTGAGAGTGAATCGAGTAGAATCAAGTCACTTCATTAAATCTGATTTATGTAGTCATTCTAGACAAGCTTCCCTCCTGTGTTTTTGAATGAGATGGCAAAAAAAAAAAAAAAACTCATTCTGGAGCAGGTGCCCATAAATATGATGGCTACCTTCATGTTTCCTTAGGCCAGAGGCTTGTGTGTCAGTAGACTGCTTCTGGTTCAGTGTTGTCAGAATGCTTTCCGTGACTCCCTTTCATTATTGATTGTGTATTTCTTTTTTTGTTTTTTAAGAATTTTTTGTAGAATGGTGATTACCGGCAGGGGGTGAGGCAGTAAATTTGGTCAAAGGCTATAAGCTTCCTGTTACAAGATTAATAAGTTGTGGAGATATAATTTATAGTATGTTGTTGCGGTTGACAATGTTGTATCACATACTTGAAAGTTGCTAAGAGTATAGATGTAAATGTTCTTGCCACAAAAAAGAAATGGTAATTATGTGATGTGACAGAGCTATTAGCTAACCCTACAATGGTAAGCATTTGCAATATGTAAGTGTATCAACGTGTATCAAATCAACACTTTCTACCCCTTAAACTTACAGTGTTATGTGTCAATTATATCTCAATAAAGTTGAAAAGAGTTTTTTTTGCACCTCATCTATAATGACAAAAAATAAGCCAAGTGTCTTAGCATTTTCTCAATTTTTGTGTAATAAAAGGCCTTTGGTGTCCTGCTGAAATTTAGAGAGCTACCCTAGGAAAGTAGCAAAAAATGACTCATTTGAAATTCATTTTCATATTAGAAATCTGAAAGCAGAAAGTTTCCATTATTTTATTCCTCCAATTTCATGTCTGTATATATGTTCATTGAGCCCCCACAGGGTGTCAAAAGTAATTCTAGGTACTTCATGTGTTCCAATGGAAAGGTACTGTGGACTTTGTATTCACAAGTCAATAAACTGACACAGGATGAATAAAAGCCACCAGGCGAAAAGCAAACCTGGGGGGTGGGAGGGGGGAAGACGATCATTGAGGTGGTGGGGGGAGCTGAGGTATTTCTAAAGGAGCAAGGGCTGTGATCATACCAGACACCAAATGATTCAAGAAATAATTATGGAATAAAGGAAGCAACCCTACCATTGTAGGGTTAGCTAATACCTCTGTCACATCACATAATTACCATTTCTTTTTTGTGGCAAGAACATTTACATCTATACTCTTAGCAACTTTCAAGTATGTGATACAACATTGTCAACTGCAACAACATACTATAAATTATATCTCCACAACTTATTAATCTTGTAACAGGAAGCTTATAGCCTTTGACCAAATTTACTGCCTCACCCCCCGCCGGTAATCACCATTCTACCAAAAATTCTTAAAAAACAAAAAAAGAAATACGCAATCAATAATGAAATGGAGGGTCTAAAAGATAGCAGGAAAGATCTTCAAAGATGAGAGAATTTGGGAGCCGGGACAGAGGACAGGAATTGGCTAAGAAGGGGCAGGACGTTCTAATGAGACAATTTGCTTATTGGATTTACAGTTTTAGGGGGACCAGATGGCCGATGATGAAAGAGAGGAAGCTTGTGTAGGTGACCTATGTGGTCAGTGTGTCCCATACCCCTGTCATGTACCCGTAGGATGTAGAACATCTACAGTTTTCACACTGTGGTTTCTGAAGTCCTGATGGACATGGGCCACTAAAAGGAAAAGCCACAGGAACCATGAAGAACTCCTTCCGAGTACATAAGCTCAAATGATGTTGACAGATCATTGTGTAGACTATGTTGCCATTAGAAGGTCTGGATTCTATTTGTATTCGAAAATATTAAATGAGTTAAAATTATTCCCAGATTTTGCAGTTCTCCTTTTTGGACTCTGCCATTTTCAGGGGGGAAACGTGTTCACTATGGAGTTCTAGACTGTTCCTTTCGTGAGAAAAAAATTTAATGCAAGGATTATTTTTGTTATTCCTATCTGCTGCCTACCTACAAGTAAGAATGCAACCCTCCCTCTCTAAACTATCACTCTGACAAAAGTACATTTCTCTTCAAATAATAATTGTTTTCCCAAATCTGAATATGCAGTGAGAAAGGAAAGAATATTTATTACTGGTTGTCAACATAGGGGAAAAAATTGGGGGAAAAGTGAGTTACTTTTCTAAAGGGGCATTTGGATTCATTTAAACATGCAAATTTAATTTCACAAGCTCCAGAATATATTTAACGCTAAGGGTTGTGTTTTATTTGGCATTTGTGCTTTTTTCCATTTGGCCTTTTGATGAAAAAAAAAAAAACTTTTGGAGTGGTTACAAGAATAATTTTCCTGGAAATTAATGTCTTTACTTGTTTTTTTCTGTGAAGCTTAAAACACTCCTGCAAACTTTTTGTTTTAATATTATTTAACATTTATTGATTAACGTCCCCAAGTGTAGTTGTTACTAAGGACAGTGAGCTAAGTCCAAAGACATTGAAGTACATTTCTTTCCTAGGTATGACTCACAAGAGCAAAGAATGCAGAGTGGTGACACTGTGTTTGTTACCACCTTAGGCTGATTTATTTTAGAGAAATATGGGAAAAAGAAAATGAATAAAATGAAGGAAGATGGGAGGTGTCTGCTTATGGCTGAATTTCAGGCCACTGGAGGTCTTCCCAGAAAGCCGCGGTACTGAAGGTTCACTTTAAAAGGAGGGGAGGGGCAAGGAAGGGGGGCACAGGAAAGGGGAATCTCAGGGAAGGCGGACAGGGAGAGCGTCCTGCTCAGAGCTGTGCCCCCGGTTCTCAGTCCCCCTCCTTCCTGGGATGTGAGGGAAGCAGGGAAGCATGAGTTTAGAGAGTTTGGAAACTGATAATGTTCATGTAAAAGCCCACTATCTTGCTACAAAGTGGAAAAGATTTTGTGAGCTGCAAAGTAGCTTGTTTAAAGGCTTTTTTTTCTCCCAAGTTGTTTCAAGACTAGTCAGGGAGAGCTAACATTTTCTAGATAAAACATTTTAACAGCATTGTTTCTTTCTGGCTGTTCTTTCTCCCCCAACATCCATTCTATTTTTATACATTATCTGGATGAAACTATTTTTTTGGACTAATGACCAGGTCTCTGCACCAGTGGCCTCCTTTTCTTCAATTCTCTCCCCAAACCCCTCGCCACTTCTAAGAAGCATTTTGCCAATTTATGGTGAATTGGACCCCACAAAATGGGACAAGGAGCACAGGTTTCCCACATGCATGGAGATTCCCAACCCACCTCCCCTCCTTGATTCGTTAACGTCTTTTTAGAACTATGGATTGTTTTCTTCCTGCTCTCAGAGGATGACCTAATCATATGGAGGACGCTTTAATCCTAATGATGTTTTCAGTTCCTTTCAATCAAATCTGTTCTTACTTTACTCCTTCCCTTTATGAAACATAATATGATGTTGCTTTAAAACCCTAGATACGTAATGGAAGAAATGATAAATAAGGAATACATTCTCAGGAATTTTTCAAGGGCTTCCAGGGAACAAGGAATCAAAAAATGGCAAACACCCTTGGAGGACCTACCACCCATTATGTGAAGAACAGGGGCAAAAAGAACACATTAGGAAAGTAAAATTTAACTGGGTAAAATGACCCAATCTAAAATTTAGTCAGAATGCTAAATTATGAGAACAGCCAATTCTTAGGAAAGTGGAACTCCTAACAATGATACGGTCCACATAAAAGTTCTCCGACTCAGCAGGAACTGGCGTGAGCTAACTGGGCAACCCCTCCCTCACACACACAGAGGACTTAACCTTTTCATCTGCCTCCTCCCATTATAAAAGGAGAAACTATCATCTGCTACTTATCTCAAGGTGCCTTGAAAAGAGTTTAGTTGAGGCTGTATGTCAAAGAAAGGAGACAGCCATATTGATTGGAAGAGTTTAAAGAGTGAAGTATATACAGAGATCCACCCGCGATTCTTTTTTCAGCCAAGGATCCACTAAAAGAGAAAAGAGCCAGACTTCACCAATGCATAATGCAAATAAAAGAAGTGTGAAGAAGGACAGAGGACGAATAGTTTTATCTAAGCTACCGTTACTGGATGTTGACTATGGGTGGGAGACACGAGGGATGCTTAATATCAAAATCATAAGTAATGGCAGAGATCTTGGATTTGAAAAGTCAAAAAACCTGAAACACAAGAGACAGCATGCACGGGGGGTCTGAAAGAGGAAAAGTTAGGCCATAGGCACGAAGGTACAGTTCAGACACTGAACATGTGAGTTCGTCCTCATTATAACTGAAAACATAGGACTTGAGCTATGAAGTGGCAGTAGAGAAAACACACTCTGCAAATATCTAAAAAGGACAAGAAAATTATTCTGAGGGAGGAAAAGTCCCTTTCATTCTAATAACCCGTAATTGTTTCCTGATCTGGGGTGAAATTTGTTATAGAAATTTTTAACTGGGCTGCAGACACGCTAAACTGATCATAGATAAAGCCAAAGCACTAAAATGCCTTAAGTAGTTAGAGAGAGAATGAAGAATTTCAATTTTCCAATTTAGGACAGTGTTAGGAGAAAATAGTTCAATACAACAGTGTATGGAAAAGGTTATTGTGGAGTACGAAGTTATTATTAATAACAAAAGAATATGCTATTAAGATTAAGTTATCACAGAATAGAAAGGAAGAAATTTTCTCTCCTGGCCTTACCTTTTTTTTTTTTTAAAGATTTATTTATTTTTTTGTAGTTGGGGGGGCGGGTAGAGGGGTAGAGGGAGAGAGAGAATCTCAAGCAGACTCCTGCTGAGTGCGGAGCCTGACGCGGGGCTCAATCCCACAACCCTGAGATCATGACCTGAGCTAAGAGTCAACCACTTAACTGACTGAGACACCCGGGCGCCCCCTGGTCCTACATTTTTATACCATTAAAATTCACATCAATGCCCCAAAGTCAGAGCTGGTGCTGATTCTCTTCACTGAGAATGTGAAGACCCTTTCGTCATTCTGCTGGAGTTGTTGGGATTTTTTGGTTTGGGTTTTGGTTTTGTTTTGGTTTGGTTTTTGGTTTTTGGTTTTGCAAGCTTTAGTTCACTCCAGAAACTAGCTTTTCTCTTCATTTATTTTGTAGCAGAATTGTATTTTCACAGATAGATTAAAGCCATCTTTACATCTGTACTTGGTTATAGTCTCCTCCTTACATTTTTTATGTAGGTTTTTTTATAAGCAATTCCAATAAGACTTCTTCCTGTTTAGTTACACAGATTTCTACACTTTTCCTTCTTCCTCCAAGTCATTTTTGACTGGATTTCTTCTAGTTATGCTTTTTTTTGAGTCATATTTTTATTTTCCCATTCTTCTTGAACATTTTCCCTTTTAACAATCTCTGGAGGTTCATACCTAATTTTTACTGTGAGTTTTGAAACCTACTTTCTAGGAATCCATGATATCTGCCTGCCGTCATTCTGGATTTTCCTTCTTTCACTGTTGAAATGAATAATGGGTCATTAGTTTCACTTAAGGTTCTTATCATTTTCATTTCACCAGATTTTCCTCTCTGGTTCAAGTTTTCCAAATGACATCTCTCTGAGAAAGGGCTGTGCGAGAAAATGCAGAGCCAGAACATGTGAGATTCATTGATAAAGGGAAATCTGTTCTCGGATACCCTGCCGTAGCAAAATTTATCCGGAACTAGCCCAATTCTGATCTCTCTCTGACCCCTGACCCCATCCCTCCAGCTTCTCTTTTGTGTCCGCGCTGGGAGTGGCTGGCTGGTATCCTGGTTCACAGACCCCTTTATCTTCCACCCCAAGCCTCTGTCTAATCCTCCCAGCTCAGCTCTGCCTTGCACACCCAGCTCTCCTCCCTCGAACTGACTGTCTACAGCTGCACTTCTCTGGGGAGCCTCAGGAGACAGAGCCCATGGCCTCCCCATCTCGTTTTCTCGGGGCCATGTTTGTGGGGCACACCTCCCCATCTTCCCTCCCGTCCCAGTGTGTGGTAGTGAAAAAAAGCCCTGAGCGTGAATGGCAAAGAGAATTTGCACTGCAGAGTGAAAAAAAAAAGGCACCATTCCTGTCTCCTTAGATCCTCAAGGCAGTGGGAGAGACAGCCAAAGGAGTAAATGGACAAATAAACAAAAATTGACAAGTTCTGCTAAGGGCTACTCAAGCAGGGACTATGATGATTTTATGACTACTAACTTGGGCGGTTGGCTGCAAAAACTGCCACGGGGGGTCAGGGGGATAAAAATATATAAATTCAGATGGAAAGGCAGTATTCTTTCAAAAAATAGGCCAAGCACCAAGCTTCATAAATGACTCAAGTATTCAGGCTGGCTTTTGCAAGAGGCTTTTAAGTATAGAGTGTAAAGGAAAAATAAATGTAAATGCGACATATATAAAAAGCTATATGTGGCTGTGATTGTTTTATGAAGGGAGTGTGGCCCCGCATCAGAGATTAAAGACCCTCGAGGACCCTCAGGAATGGCCCCAGAAGTGCTGTTGTGAGGATAAAGACTAACATCGAGTATCTTCCTGAGCTGAGCGTTTCAAGAAAAGGAAAAGAAAGGACTGGCCACCCAGTGGCCTGAGACCAGAGATCTCTGAGCATTCATGTGGTTTGCTGAAGTTTAATCTGGAGAAAATATCCCAGTAGGATACCGTAGCAGTTATTACAAATAGTAAGGGTCGTCAAAAAACTTTGTCAGCTGCAAGCTATCCAAGGCTAACTGTACCAACAATGAGTGTATGGGGGAATAACTGGATCCTAATAATTGGACCCCAGTTAGGGTCTTCTGCTTCTCCTCCTACATACCTTCTAGTTAGTTCTTCCTGGAGAGAAAAGAGGAGATATAATTTAAATCAGTTAATTTTCTAAGTCATGAAGTGTTCCAGCAGAGTTCGTATACAGGAAATCAGACTAACACCCAGCATTCTCATAAGGGAATAGCCTGAATTTTAATTCATCACCAAGTCCCAGCCTTTCAGTCCTTGCCATTTTGGTTAATCAAGAGTCCAAAAATCAAAATCAAAATCATACGTCCGTCCTCCATCTTAATCACGAGAGGCCCCGGAGCAGTGGGCAGAGCACAAGTGTGGAGGATCGCAGCAAAGCCCACGGTGCACATCCTAATTTGAAAAGGCAGGTGGCAATCCCAACCTGCAGGCCCTTGGCGTCTGTCACACTATTGTCTTCGAGCTCTTCCACCCCTTGGGCTGGTCCAACTCCATCTCTCTCAGGTGCATCCCTTCCTTTGCCAACTCCTGAAATATTGGAATTTCCCGGGTTCTGCCCTTGGCTTTTTCCTTTCCTCCCCCAACAAATGCCTTCTGGTTAATTCCATCCATGTTTTCTTTTGCCTTCGGACCTCTATGAACGGACCACTCCCAAATTTGCTTCTTACTAATTATGTAACCTTGGACAAGCGACTTATCCTTGCTCCCTGTTTCCGTTTCCTCATCTGTAAAATGTGGAAAGAGTCGCGCACACACCATTATTGTTGTAAGGTCTACATGAGTTCATCTGGGTAAAGCATGTAGAATAGTTAGCACATAGTCAGTGCTCAATAAATAGTACCTATTGTATGATCACCACCCTTCTGGTTGCCCAAGCCAGACAGACACCTGGTTCTCTTCTCTTCCCTCCTTCCCAGTGGTATCAATTTCTCTCTCCTGGTTGCATGTCCACTTGTTGGATTGCTCCAGAACTTCATGACTGGTTCCTGCCACCAGACCTCAACCTTTCTCCATGAGGCAGTCACCACTTCACAAGACAATGAACTTAAATCAGTTTATCTTATAACTTACTAGCTGTTTCAATACAAAGTTTCGTGGGAAGAAAATTGGACTAGTCCCCAGCATCACGATCAGGAGATCATATGAACTTTTATTTATAGCTAAGTCCCTGTCCCTCCTTCCTTATCACTCCAGATGATCAAAAGTACAAAAACACACCAAAATAATCATATGCTTTGATTCAAAATGCTGACAGATTTCTTTTTTTAAAAAGTGCAAAGCTAGTTCTATTCCCCCCCCCCACTTTAAATCCTGCACTGATTTCCCACAGTCCTCATGAGGAATCTAAGCTCTAAAATGGCCTTGTCCCCCAGCCATATGTATGCAAGCAGTGTCCTTGACCGGGTCAGGCTCTCTGGAGCCTGCAGCAGTTTCTTTGTGCTTTTTCCCTCTGTCTGCGGGGAGGTTGTCCCTCGCTTCTGCAGCAGGGTCTCAAAACTCAGAATGGATGCCACCTCCTTGGGGGAGTCTTCCCTAACACCCCACCATGCACATATGTTACCAAGCCGATACTGAGGTTTGTCATCCTCTGGCTAAGATTAAGGGGAGGTGCCCCTCCTTAGCGCTCCCGTGGAGTGACTCTGTACGGCTTCCTTGCGCAACACCTCACTACGCCCGATTATAACCACCAGTTACTCTTCAGCCTCACCTTTGAGACTGTAAATTCCTTAGCGTGAAGGAATGCACTTTATTCATCTTTATTTCCCAACTCTCACAGTACTGTAACTTACTTTTAGAAGGTCCTCGGTAAAACATTTTTTTTCTAGTTTATTTTTTTTAATTTAAATTCAGTTAATTAACATAAAATGTACGATTGGTTTCAGAGATAGAGGTCAGTGGTTCATCGGTAGTATATAACACCCAGTGCTCATTCCATCGCGTGCCCTCCTTCATGCCTGGCACCCAGTTACACAATCTCCCCAGCCTCTCCCCTCCAGCAACCCTCAGTTTGTTTCCTATGATTAATAGTCTCTTATAGTTGGTCTTCCTCTCCGACTTCATCTTGTTTTATTTTTTCCTCTCTCCCCCTGTGATTCTCTAGGTAAAACATATTTTTAAATACAAATTGAATTCATGATGAACATAAAGCTCCCAGGCCATGCCTATGCTAACAGTCACACAGTTCCCCCTCTTTCCCCTGTTACAAATCGCGAGCTGGATAAAAGTTCTCCCTCCTAAAGATTGTCCTGAAACTATCAACATCTTTGTGTAAATCACAAAATCTTTGTGGGCCAGGATTCTCTCTCTCTCTCTCTCTTTTTTTTTTTCTCACTTGCATGCGTGCATATACACGCAGGCATGCAGAGGCTCACCTGCTACACCCCTTTCACGGCCAGGAGTTACTTTGCACGTTAACTGACTAATGAAGAAGGGAGATTTGAATGTGAGGCCTCTGCCCTTCAAATGTCCCCGTGACGTTTCCAAAAATAGTGTTTATTTAGCCTACCTGAAAGTGTTTGCCCTGGATCCTGTTATAAAGGAAGTAGGAAATTTTATATTTATATGATGAGTTACCATCTTCATGGTCAAGTCCCAAGGTTGGGGGAAAAGTGAATTTTGGTAATAGTAGAGAAGAAAAGTGCTAACGGCAGATCTGCTGTGTCAAGTGAAAGATGTCTATTTTAATCAGGATTTTATAACAAAAGAAATATGTGTAACCAGGCCGAGCCTCTCTCTTCAAGAAGTCATGCCAAGACTACTTCCCATCCCTCTCCTGCCTCCTTAGTGAGAAGTGGCTTCAGGGCCAAAAATGACTCATCAGAACAGGACTCTCTGTTTGTCCATGTGACTTGTAAAGAAGTGTGTGTGCAAAGGAAGTGGTGAGTGGGGATGTCAGCAGCAAGCAGCCAAGTGAGGGGCCCTGGGGCCACATAGCCAACTTCTGAGCAAGAGCCCTTTGGGGGACCCCGTGGGTAACACTGGAGGTACTCTTGGGATCAAAGGGGTTTTTGGTTTTGTTTTGTTTTGTTTAACATTGATTTCTTTATTTTAGAAGGAGATGGGGGCAAGGGACAGAGGGAAAGACAGAAAATTTCAAGCGGACTCCTCGCTGAGTGCAGAGCCCGACATGGGGCTCTATCTCACCCCCCTGAGATCATGATTTGAACCAAAATCAAGAGTCAGACATTTAACTGACGGAGCTATCCAAGTGCCCAGGAATCAAAGTTTTTTGAGGTTGCATAGTGTCCTGGTATACTGCTAAACATTTGGATCCAGAAGGAAATTGACTAGAAATTTATCAAATTCACATCATGGGTCTTTGGGAATATATACCAGCAGTAGGAAGGAAAACTTCCAAAAATTTTTCTAGCAGGCAGGACCCAATCCTCCCACTGAAGAATCAGAATTATTCCCTAAACCCAAACACGGTAAACTGAAACATTACTGAAAGTGGAGTTGGAAGGCCTACATGGAATCCCAGATCTCACACGGACTAGCTATTTGTCTTGTACAGTCGGCTTCTCTGAGCCTTGGTTTCTATCCACATGGGCCAATGGGATGCCTAACTAACTGTGATGAAAGTCAAATGTGACAAAGATTTTTAAAGCACCCAAAACAGTGCCTCATTCAAAGCCGGTGTATACATGGTTTTAGTTCATGCTGGAAATGCTGATGTACAGCTATCATGGACCAGGTAGTGTTTTAGATACTGGCAATACAGTCCCTGATCTCATGTCCTTAAATTCTAATAGAGGAGAAACACAAGAAACAAGACTTTGGGCTGAATTGAAATTAACATTTTGAAGATAAATTGTCACTTTTTCTGTCAGGAAGCTATGTTCTTTTACTAAGGACTTTCCATGATTTATTAAATATGCCCAATGTACTTTGATGACATGACAAGGCTATGTACTAATATGCAACCAATTTGCTCTTGAAGTCACAGAGCCTTTTATTAAAAAGTTCTTAAGTTGGGGCACGTGGCTGGCTCAGTCGGTGGAGCATGCAGCTCTTGATCTCCGGGGTTGTGAGTTTGAGCCCCACACTGGGTATAGAGATTACTTTAAAAAAATATTTAAAAGGAAAAGTTCTTAAGTTGCTAAATGCCTCACAGCCCAGTTTTAGTATTTATCTATATCTAAATGAAATCCATTAAAATCAGTTGCATCTCAAACTTCAACTTTAGCTGGTTAATACTTCTCCAGGGTGTGGTGTATATATTCACAACTCACTGGTCAAAAGACAATTCATTTAATCACATTAAAAAATGCACCAAATATTTCTTCTGAAAGCAGAGGATTTTTGTTGTTGTTGTTGCTTGGTTTTCTGGTGAGTTTTTTGTTTGTTTGTTTATAATAGTGAAGACTGAGGGAAGGTAACATGAAATTTCAGACAGATGAAGCAGAAGCCAAGTATAACGCATGCTTATAAAAAAGCTTCTCTTTATGTAGTGGCCACCCCCACCTCATCAGGGGTATTTAACACTCATGGCTCTTCTATCGTATGAACACTTCATCCTCCCCATTAAAGTTGATGGCCCTGTTTTGTTCCATTTTCCACAAGAGAAGACTTTCTTCATAGTTCCAATTCTTGAGTTACTCTTGACCAAAAAGGCCCTTACTGGAATTCAAAGATAGCACAAGCCTCTCACTTGAACCATGAGTCCACTAAAGTGTTTCCTATGGTCTGATGAATTGGGGTGCTCATTCAGGCCCCTGAAACTTGCAGATCCCTGAGCTATTGTTAGAACTGGGAACTCTGCAGGTAGGTCACAGCTTTACAACGTACAGTTCCACATCTCTCACTGATGCTTAAACATATCCCTTAAAAAGAAAAAGACATACTGCTAAATTTGGTGTTGTCCTGAGTTATTTTTATTGTAATAGCCCTCGAATATGCAAATCATCCAGATGATTCATCATAGGCAGATGTTCATTTACATTATTAAGATGAAGACATTTTTAAGTTCTGAGGGGAATATTGTGGGTCTTTTCCCTTGCCCTCCCTCCCCACCACTGAGAAAAGAGATAAGATTCAGAAATACTGTTTTATACCCCACCCTAATAACCTAATTGTAGTTGCATAAGTGAGTATTGTTCTCTCAACTTCACACGTGCCTGAAATCCATGTCACCTCTCTATTTGCCTACGCCCCCATTTTCTTCTAGGACTTGGCTTAGGAGGCTGAGAAGGCCTCCTCGGATGCCCCCCCACTTCCCAGCAAGTTGTCCCTCCTCTGTGCTTTCAATGCACACCATTGTGTTCCATTCTTAGCACCTGTAACACTATAGTATATTCACAGTTTATTTGTAGGTGTTCATCACTAGACTGGGAGATCCTTGAGAGGTTGGGCCATGTCTTTCATGACTGGATCCCCACTGAATAAATGAGATCGATTTCAGAGCATTTAATGAAAACTGGAATAGCACCCATTATGTTCTATCTTCCACACCCATTCCCCATCTACCCAAACCCTTGTGGGCCACCCCTTATGTTCAATTTAGAGCTTCTGGGGTATCATCTCCACTTCTTTTCCCTTTCAAGGCTTTCTTTGACCCATATTCCACAAAGAGCACAACTTGATACTTATTAGCTCCCTCTTCTCCCTCCATATTTGTCCTGAATTATTTTGCAGGCATGAAAACGTGAGATGCAGTCATATGATTAATTGTCCCTGACTCCCTAAACACTCTTCCCAATTCTCCTTATTTCCCTACCCAAGGCCCAAATTCCAGTTTCTTCTCCTTGTTACATTCCCCGTCACCCCTGCCCCAGGTCCGGTATCAGAAGGAGCTGAAGGGTTGGCCCTGATTTCTGCCTCCTCTTTGAATCCTGGTAAATTCTTTAGGGAAGCATTCTGACCAGTCTCTAAGTCACTGGAAAAAGGCGGAGAGGCTTTCTCAACCCTATATCATGTTGGCCATGTACCATCTCAACTATGATTTTCATGTATCTGTTTCTGTTCCTAATCCGCATATGTTCATATTTCTCCAACTTCATTTTCTCTTCTCACCCTTGCTTAGTCATTTAGGACTAAGTCAAAAAAATGAGTGGCTACCATGGGGATAGACAACAAATATAACTAAGGCTCAATTGTCATCCAAAGAGATATTAAAATGAGAAGTGTAGTATAGCCATTTGCTAAGACTGTCATGACCAAGTACCATAGACTGAGTGGTGTAAACAACATAATTTTATTGTCTCATAGTTCTAGAATCTAGATCGAGATGTTGGGGAAGTTACATTTTTCTGAAGCCTCTCTTCTTAGCTTGTAGATGGCTGTTTTCTCGCTGTGATCTCATACAGTCATCTGTGCGTGCACATGTCCAGTGTCTCTGTGTGTCCTAATCTCTTCTTACAAAAACACCAGTCACTGGGTTAGGACCCACTCTCAAACCCTATTTTACCTTAATCACCTCTTTAAAAGCCCTATCTCTAAATATAGTCACAATTCTGAGGGACTGGGGGCTTGGGCTTCAACATATGAATTCGGATGGCACTCAAGTCAACCCATAATAGGGAGATTTTTATTTGCATTTACTCAACAAATTCAGAAATTTTTACATGGTCATTCAGGCACCTTGCTGGGCACTGGCCACGGTCTAGTACAAAGCATCTTGCAACCAGATCAGACCTACCATCAAGACCTCCCACTGCTGTTGGCACTCAGGAAGCTTCCTTCAGTGTTCCTTCCTCCTTGGAACCTGCTGCGATCCTCCATTCCATGCTCATCTCTGACTGCGTTTCTGTTGCACTTACAGTGAGTCTAAATGGTACAGCCCTTTAACTGTCTCCTTGTTCTTTGTGTGTTGAACATGTCACTTCAGATAAATGAAGTAGAGAGAGCAAAGTTGAGATTATGGTTCATAAAGGAAATCCCCCATTAATAAGTCAACACTCTATGATATAAAACTGTATTAAAAAGATGCCATTATTAATATTAGGAAACACGTGGGCAGAAAAGACTGTCTTAGTCACTGTTTACTTTCTTCATCTCCTTTTACTCCCCCGGCTCATCTTCCCTCTACTTCTCCCATTTTCCATCCCTGAGGAACCCTCATGCCATGCCTTATATTTAGAATGTGCTCTCTTCAGTGATCTCCCTTCCAACCTGCTCAGCGAATTTAAGCAAGAAACTCAAATAATATCCCTTTTTCTATATTCTTCCCATATTTCTCATTTGAGAAAAATGGTTACCCTGTCCTTCAGGACCATTGCTTGAAATCCACTTCTCTGAGCTTCCATCTATCACCTACACACACTGAAGTGAGAGAGGTTAAGAAACTTTTCCATACAGTTACTGGAGCAACGGATTTAAGCCCTAGTTCCCCTCATTCTAAACCCCAGGCACTCCTAATCATGAGCCCCTGCTCCCAACCACAATGCTTCAGGTGCCTGGTTTTCTTCTCTCAGCAGAGCCCTTGGAATCTTGATGAGCAAAGACCTAGCCATAAGAAAGATGAGAATAATAGTACTGTTATCAGAGCTTACGTGCATCTTACGTTTCCATTAGAATTACGCTTTATCCTTTACTTACTAGAAACTCTTTTTTTTTTTTTAAAGATTTTATTTATTTATTTGACAGAGAGAGAGACAGCGAGAGCAGGAACACAAGCAGAGGGAGTGGGAGAGGGAGAAGCAGGCTTCCCGCCGAGCAGAGAGCCCGATGCGGGACTCGATCCCGGGACCCCAGGATCATGACCTGAGCCGAAGGCAGACGCTTAACGATTGGGCCACCCAGGCGCTACTAGAAACTCTTGAGTGACGCAGGTAAAAATAGTGGATCTGTTGGTAAATGACATTTTGTTTCTCAATGAAAATTAAATGAAAAGTTTCAATGAGGTTCAAAAAAAAAAAAAAAGTAGTTCAGTGAGTTCAAACCTAAGTTTAGGGACAGTTAGACCTACAGAATCACTTCCCCATCTGCTCTTTTTAGAAGTCAAGAAGACAATGGCGCTGTCATTTAAAATGCAAAGGTCAGTTCACAAAGACAATTTCTAAGAAACACATTCCTTTCTTTTGTTAACAAGGAACTGGAAAGGATAGAGAAAAAGATTAGACTGAAATTAAGAAGGCGCTCAGAAAAGGAAAACAAAGCAAAGAAATGTGAGGAGATTGTAACTCTTGTGAAAGATGTCCAGAATAATCCAGTTAACCCTCTTGTTCAAGATCTCACAGTGTTTGCCTAACCGTGGGCCAAGCATCAATAAGGGCCAAGCTGATTTATGGTGGTGAAAGATTTTTCTGTGAGCACTCTGATGATGGAAATTGAGTATTAGGTAGATAGGAGCCTCTGCAAACCCAGAGTGGTAGGCTGGACAATGTCAACATGGTGAAAAATGAACCCGCTCTGTGAATGCCCCAGACCCTGGATGAGGACAGAGCTGGGGTCTGTTTTTGTTCTCCATCAATAATTTGCATCTGTACGTCCTTTGTCCAGATTCTTTTTGCGCTAAGCCCTCAAGGAAATTTCTTCTTCTGGTTTTGGTAGATGTGGTTGTGGGTGTATGATGCAGAATAAGATTTCTTTTGGAGACTGGACAAACCATATTTCTTAGATTTACCAAAAAATTGTGTATTTATCAGGGGAAATTCAGAAACAGTGTGGCTGCTTAGGAAGGTGGAATGAGGTCATGAGCTGGTCTGAGAATGAGCTGTTCTGAATCTCCTTTGTCAGAAAATGCAGTACATTCTCTATTATCTACATAAACCATTTCTCACAATTCGGGCGGAGGAGACATTAAAAATGCTAATGATGCTGAGAGGATTGGACTGTCTTCTTCACAATTACATGGTCTCCTCTACAGAGGATTGTGCACATTGGCTCCTGATAATTTCCCGGAAATAAGAAAGCACATAGAAACCTACTCACCTCCCACAATCCCACCCACTTTGAATTGTGCCCTAGGTTAAAAATAAACATTTGGGGAAGCAAAAACAGGTGGTTAATGTATGTATCTGCTTATGAATCTTTTTTGTTCCCTCTGTTGGTCTTCTTTTGCTAATTGACTCCTAAACCCTTTGCTTTAGTAGAAAAGGAGAGCCATTTCTGACCGATTTTTGTCTCAACAAGAGAGTGAGGTCCATTCTGTGAGGAAGCCAGATCCACACCTGGACCCACCCTGACTTAAAAGGTAGCCAGGATTTCACACAGTCCCAGAATGCACCCCACCCCCCACCCCGCCTCCAGGGAAGCCACTTGCTCTCTCAGGGTACCCGGCTTGTCCCAGCTATCTTGAATCAATCCTGGATTTTCAGTCTTTTATTCATGCACCTCAAGCCCTCCCTCATATGTGCTTTTTGCTTTAGTGAACAAAGAATCCTAAATCTATACTCCCTACTCCTTCACTCTCTTGCATGGTATTCATTCAAATTACTTAGCCAAAGGATTTTCGCCTGAAATATTTGTTCATGTAGTCAACCTTAAAAATTCTGGTAAGCCTGAGGCAAGTAGGTAGACTTGAGGTTGATGAAACAATTGTTTGTGGAAGCATTTTTACAAACTCAGTCCAGTTTCATTGTAATCCTGTGGCTTTCTGTTCAGTTTTATTGGTTCTGTTGATGCCCTGCATCTTTACTCCCTCAACTCCCAGAATTTCTCATGCTGGGGATCACTAGGGGACAAATTCTATTTGCCCCCACTTGGTCTGTACTCCATCCCATTCAGAGCAGCCTTACCCGTCTCTGGAAAGTCTTTCCCTTCTGACCCTCCCTTAACCCAGGTCATTATATTCTCTGGTAGACCTGCTCTGCTCTGCTGCCAAGAAGCTTTCAAGAAGTTTGGAAGCTCTTTCTCAAATACACCCTTCTCTGCCTCATCCCAGCTGAAACCTGGATTTCCCCTGATGACATCATTTTCCCTACAGCCCGCAAGGTGAGTCTTCTTATTCCCCACACACCCTTTCCCCAGTGCCTTAGAGTTAGGATAATTGTGGCTGCCATGTGAACTCTACCCACCTTCCTCCAATAACACCTCCTCCCCTCCTTGTCAGCTTCACATACCCACCTAACTCCTGATACCGTGCACTCAGAGCTGTTGTCCGTATTGTTGGGGAGCATCACTACCATCATGAAATTTTAAAATAAAACCCCTGCCACCCATCTGAAGCATGCATGCTACACAGCTCTGCCCATGGGAAGAGCCACTCCATGGTAATTAACACTTGCCGTGTGTGTACTTGTATCTTTTGATGTGAAGATCACATTGAGAGCAGACTTTGTTTGCTTAGTCTCTGTCTTCTCGATGAGTGTAACATGGCTCGGCTGGTTGACAATCACCTCAGTTTTAGTTGCTTGAAGATAGCCACTTCTTTCCTGGAGGTGTTTCCCCAAAGCAGAATTCAAAACAATGCGCCACCAGTGAATTTTAATGAATCCAGAGTACTCCATAATCTAGGAGCAGCTCCCCAATAAGTGGACACTTACATTGCTTCCAGTTTTTCACGTAAACACCATCATAGTAATCATCATGGAAACATAATTCTGTATAATGTCTCTGGTTATTTTCTTAGAAGAAATTTCCAGAAGTGAAACATGGGGTCAAAGTCTTTGAATGTTTATAGCTTTTGACAAATACTGACAGCTTGCTTTCTAGAGTGATTGTAACAGTTTACACTCCACCACCACTGGCGGAGTGTCTCACCATACCCTTTTTTTCTCTATATAATCTTTTAAACAAATCTTTGCAGAGCAACCACCCAGATTGGAGAAAAAAGAGCTAGGATTCTGGAAGGGTGGTCTAAGTCCAAGTGAGGATTTGTCAGCATGCCTGGTGTGCTAAAGAGTTTGAAAAGAACTTGACAAGCAGGCGGGAAGCCTGCTTCCTCTCCACTCCCCCTGCTTGTGTTCCCTCTCTCGCTGTGTCTCCCTCTGTCAAATAAATGAATAAAATCTTAAAAAAAAAAAAGAAAGAAACATGAGAAGAAACAAAGAGGTAAGTGCTTGCCTTCAGGGAGTGGGAATCTGAGTAGGGAGAAGGGAAGAAAACCTATTGATTTTCATTACAAGACACTTTTAACATAAGCATTTTAATTTTGACAAAAGATATTTTAATAGTATTCTAAAATGTTAAGATTATTTGAAGTCTTTATTGATTTTTAAAAATTGTTATTATTTTGAATTCGTATTTTTGTAAGTCTGCTTTTGTAACTTGTGTGTTCATGTACTTTATTAAGCGGTGTTACTGGTTTTCCTATTGATTTGTAAAAGCTTTTTATATATTTGTCTACCAAATTTGCTGGAAATATTTTACCCAGTGTGTTGTTTACTTTGTATTTTGTTTCTGCTGTTGGATGGAATGTAGCCAAATATAGATTTTTGCCTTCTTCTACAGAAATTCCAGATTCACCTGCATTTTATTCCTAAAGATGTAATGTTTCACTTTAGGTTCTTAATTTGTCTTGATATCTTATATCTTATTTATTTACTAAACACTTAAATGGAGTTTACTATGTGACAAGGACTGTTATAAGCTCTTCTGAAATATTAACTCAAGTCATGAGAGAGAAGTAGGTACCTCTCTTGATTATTTCTCTTCAAAGAGCTCATTTTCCTTATGGCATTCACCACAAACACCCACCCCATCTCCATAGGTTTGGGATCTGTTTCTAACAATCTATTTTGTTTCAGATCTATCTTTCCATTTTCTAAGTAAAGTCACATTATTTTACTTCATGTTATTTTACAATATAGTTTACATATGAAAGAGCAATACTCTTTTTATCACTTTAATTTTTTTAAAAAAGTCTTAGCCACTTTTACCCACTTACTCCTTTAATCTTTTGACTTTTTTTAAGTTAATCTCCAAAATAAATTCCACCAGAATAGTGACCAGAACTTTGTTAAGCCAACAAATTGACTAAGAAGTATTTACATCTTTACACTTAATTTAGCTCACTCCTGAAAGTTATATCTTTCTGTTTATTTAAATCTTATTTTAAAACCCTGAGCTGTTAAAATTTGGGTTGCTAATGAAGTCTCATTAACTCTAAGAATATTTCAGTGGATGCTCATAGGTTTTCAAGTTTATATTCTTGTCATCTGCAAATAACGGTAATTTTATCTCCTGTCCTTCAGGAATTATAATTCATTTCCATTTTATGATTTAATACATTAGCCAGTATTTTCAAAACAATGTTAAGTAGAGAGATACCAATGATACATTTTGAAGGAATAGCAAAAGGCCAAGTGTTACAAATTAATATTTAGCCAAAAACATGGCAAAGCCATATGTCATCAACATAAAATATATTGCAGGAATATAAAATTCATCTGAAATTTTATTTAAAACTGTCATTATAATTTTATCATTAAAGTTTGTAGTGGTTAATGTTTTTAAATTGGTAAATACGAGAATATTGACTCCGTTTCAGCAAGGTTGGTAAAGGGACGAGATTTTTCTGGATAGTTTTCCCAGAATAAGTACTGCTGATAGACATGTTACCAAGCTCTTTTTCTTCTCTGACAGTAACAAAGAAGTGAAATTACCTTCCATTCCACTCCTGACCTTGAAGATTTGGTTGATGGTGGTGACATAGTTTCAATGAAACAAACAATCTTACCAACTGAAGTTTTGCGCTCTGCTGGGGTAAGATGCTTTCTGTATACTTTGAGAATGACACTTGAGATTTTTACTTTTAAAATTTTTATTTTACTTAAAATTGTTACTTTTTTATTTTTTACATTCACTTATACTTTTATTTCTAATATATTGTGCATTCAAATAAATCATTTGATAAAAATCTCTCTTCAAGGCTTGCATCTAAAAATGTTGCAATGTAATGCAATCAGCTTTCAGGATAACAGAATAATCTCTGATTTTCTCCCTGTATCTCAGTTTCCACTGCCCATAAAGTAATTATAGCATCTTTTCTGGAATGAAGTGATAAGAAAACTTTTATAGCCAGAATCACGTGAGAAATATTTGTACTCTTAAGACCCCTCCGTTTGATTATTTCTTGAGCAGTCTCCAGTGAACAAACTACTGTTTCTGGAAGAAACAAAAAGGTTGGTGGCTATTATATCCTGCTAGTCTGGTACCATTATCTCTAATATACAGAGTATGGAGGCTTTATTTGGTTCAAGCAGGCTTTTTACACATAATAGCTGCATTAGCACCTTTTTTAAACATGGCAAAGCAGTTCCCAAGTCTCCTGAACACCATGTCGTGTGTCTTTGATCCAAGAATGAGAAGAGTCCTGTGAGCTTTCTTCTTGGGGAGGCCATCCTGTTAAAATAATACTCTGTACTAGAATTAGTTTCCAAACACAACTGGAGGGTATAAGTAAAACAGTGTATGTGCATGATTATTAAGTCATTCATAGCCTTCATCATGTTTGTTCATTGTTGATAATAATTATCTTTGCTGATGTTCCATTCTATAAATATTTCCTCAATCAAATTCATTCACTTGTTAGCTTGATCCTCAAATCTTTCATTCAGCCCATTGAAGAGTAACTTAGCAAATTCTACATAAACCCACCATGCTGTCGGATTAAAAGGACTTCTACTGGGTTCTGCATGTTCCAACAACTAAGACACAAAATACAGAAGCAACACAAATTATAACATCAATGACTTTTTGTGCACAATAACATGGAATTCAGGAAAATATTTTTTAGTAGTATGTATACAAAGAATGGACTTTGTACCTAGGATTTATGTATTGTGCAAATCTGAATATTTCTTTCTTTTCAACTACTGAAAATGCTTGACAGTCTGTGGTAATCATTTCAACCAACTTTTTAGTAAAAATGTGTTACCTTTGAGGACTCAGATATATAAATGATTATCTTCTCAGAGCACTCTTGTCAAATCTATTTTTTTGAGTGTAGACTGGCAACATTCAACTGTGTTTTGGTTTCCCATTTTTCTCTTACACACTACTAAAAATGCTCTTCATTATATCCATATAAATCATCAAGATTGTTGTTGTACATGATTTTAGAGTTTTACCTCCTTATGAAAATTCAAGGTGGTAGAGTAGACATTCTGCCACTAACACATCTTCACAAGATAAAAGGATTTCCAAACAGCACACTTCCCAGAAATGTGAAGTAAAATAACTGAAAATTAAATACAATTCTTAATGATTATTTTATTTTGTGACGTCAATACTAGTATGCAAACAATCCTGTGAGGATTACTAGTACTATGTAATCTAATTCTTTTATTCTTCTTATATTGCTATTTCATGTCTTTTGTAAACTTTACTTTGTTCAAAATGGGTATTGTCATGTCATAGACTTGGGCAAACTGCAGCCAATGTCACTTGGGGCAGGATGAAACAGGGAGTAAGTCAGCTGTTTCTCATCCATTCTTTTGGCATCTTGGGGAGGACCATGCTTTCCCTAGTCATAGCTGTGTGCACCCCAGGGACTGCATGCCAGCAGAGGGACCCCCTGCCTTGTTGCTGTCCTGTTACTAAGGTGAGGGCTCATTGGGGAATATGGGTGAGTGGTGGGGAAGAATATTTTGAGTTCAGGTGCCAAGAAGTCTCATTTTGTGCCAGCTTTTTAGGAGAGTAGTGGAAAATACTGGATCCTAAGCACTGGGTAAGGGAAGTTGGGTTTAGATTGAGACCCTTCCTTACTACACACCTCATAACAATTTGTGGTTTGATCATGAGACATCGCTGCTTATCTCCACAGGTACAATGTCCTCCCTAAAGTTATTTAGCGAACATACTATCTCTCAGTACTCGCAGTAGACTAAACCATAAGAAATGGCCAATGTTTGATCATTTTGCCCTACAAAAATGAAAATCTCATAGGGCTTAGACAAAATTAACTGTCAGGCATCACTGATTAGATGTTCATCTACATAACAATATGATTTTTGATCAGGCAGGATCTCAGGATGCCAGAAATCTAGTGAGTTTGTCCAATCAGTCTTCCATAGCTAAAAATCTAAGCAAAAACATGCTAGCAAATTTTGGTCAGTTATAAGCCAAATCTGAGGTTCAGAGCTTTCCTACAAATAGTGATGGTGAATATTGGGTTTCCTAGTTTTATTCCTAGTTTTAATGAGAGTACCTCTGCTGTTAAGCCATTGGATATTTACTAACAATTTGAATAAATGTCCCTTGTGTTTTAGTTTCTCAAAATGTTTATTCAGAATGGTGTTGAAATGGTTTTATGAGCTTTCCTGTTTTTTTTTTTTTATTACATCCATTTATGTAATGTGTTAACCTATTTCTCTCTCTAAGTCGTTCTTGAATACCAGGAATAAATCCTACTTGATAGAATGGATTACCTATTAAGGTGCTGTTGTATTTGGATTGTAATTATTTTAAGGATTTTGCAACTGTATTCAAAGATAACATAGCTATTCAGTTTGGGAGTTTGGAGTTGTTTATTCAGCCTTTTGAAGCAGAGTCATTTCATCTATATAAAATTAATTTGACAGATTCAAAAATCTTATTCTATTCCGTGGAACAACTTATCTAAATTATCGACTCCTTGAAAATGTGAAAGCTGTAAAGCTGGTCCAGCTTAGTATTTTTTTTATGAAATTATTTGAGAACTTTTCCATGACTTCCATAGTTACTGGAGTTTTCAGACTTCTTAATTATTAAGACAATTTTGGTCATTGATGTTTCTTCAGGAAATTTGCCATTTGAAAAGATGTTCTAAATTTAATCACAATTTTAAATATCCTTGATATCTGTTGTTATTTCTCATACCAATTTTTCAATTGTGTGTGTGCTTTTCATCTTCATTATGTTTGCTACCAATCTATTCACTTTATTTTGTGCATATTTCAAAGAAATGCCGTTTTTCTGCTTTCTGTTTTTTGGGCTTTGTTTTGGTTTTTTTTTGTTTGTTTGTTTTGTTTTGTTTTTTTATCTTGGTTGGGTCCTTCTATTGATTTACTTTGACTTATTCTTTGCTCTCTTTTCTAAGTTTTTAAGTTAAATATTTGCTTATTTTTAAAAACATTTCCTATTTAATAATAAAAGCCCTCGTGGGTAGAACTTTGGCCGGGAAGTATGGTCTACAGCTTTATAGGATTTGCAGTCTAGTTTGGTTTACAGAAATATCAACAGATGCTGTGATAGATAAGTTCAAATTTCTAATGAAACCCTTAGAAAGGGAACTCAGCCGGATTTGGTAGAGATGAGAGTCAAGAAAGGTTTATAAGTAGAAGTGATGATTAAGCTCACACTTGTAATTGGCCAAGATAGGAGGAGAGGGAGGGTTCCAGAGGGAAATGGCCTATGCCAGGGCCCCAGGATGAGAGAGCCTGATGCCGTGTTGAGCAATTGCAAATGTTCATGTGGCTAGATATGAAAGGCAAGAGTGATGTCAGCTGGGGGAGATCATCAAGAATCAAACTGCACAGGGTGATATTAAGGAGTTCGGACAATGGAATGCCATTGGTGTTTTATGCAGAAAAAAATGACACAATCACTTTTTTGAAATTATTTTCCGTTTTAAAAACTTTTGAAAGATTACTTTGATCTCTCTTTGGAGAAAGAGGACTTTGAAAGATGATTTTGGTCTTCCTGTGAAGAATAGATGTGGCAGAAACAAGACAGGAGGCAAAGAACCTAGTTTCGAGGTTGTGGTAGAAAGCCAGATAAGAGATGGTAGTGCCATCCATAAGCAAAGCAGCAGTCAGCATGGACAGAAAAGACAGACTGAGATGTATTTAAGAGGTGGAAAAACAGAATTAGGTGAGTGATGGATCACGTATGTGGGATGAGAGAGAAGAGGGAGTTAGGGATGATGCCCGGCTTTTAGGTTTGAGTTTTGGGGCCGTAGGGCCATACCCTGAATAGGGAGGCAAGAGCCGAAACTGAGCCAGATGAAGAATAAGACTGCCTGTGGATTTGCTGACTTTTTTATATTATGACATTATTAATATAAATTGTGCTTCTTATCCTATTTAATGCTATTTACTTTGATTTCTATCTTATTTAAGAAATAACTTTTCTACCTTTTGTCTTATGGGTGCACATGTGTACAAACACCTGAAAATTATCAAACTTTCTTTTCTAGTTTCTACATAAGGAATTTATCCCTCTTTTACTCACTTCTCTCCTTTTCTATCCAAATTCCAAATTTTGTTAATCAAATCTGAGATACTGTGCCCAAATAAATGTTATCAGTTTATTTCATATTATGCATTTCATTGATTTTATCTTGTTCATTTTCTGACTCACGCATTAAAATATAAGTTCCATGAAGGCAGAATTTTTATTCTATTTAATTATTATCTGTTTAATTTATTACTGTGATCTCACTGTCTAGAACAGTGCCTAGTTTATCACAGGGATCTGATAAATATTTGTTGAAAAAAATCATTGTTTTTACATTACATATCCTCACTCCCTTTTTGACAGCCACCCTGTTTTGAAATCATTCATTTCATTGCTCATTGATAGTCTTGCTTAAGGTGCTAATTTATCTCAATTTGAGGTGCTGATTTTATTCAAGTTGTGATCGGCTCTGGTCTATGTTCTAGCATTTTCTCCCTTGAAAGAGTACGTGGGGACGTATTTTCTGATCTCCATTACGGAGACTACAAATAGAATGTGGATTGGTCACAAACTTTCCTCCTCAATTCTGTAAGTTGCTCTGTTGTCTTTGGCATTTAGAGTTTTGAACAAATATTCTGAGATTATCTGGATTTCATGTCATTACAGGTTATCCGTTCTTCTTTGATGCAAATTGGATATATATATTTTTTATCTTTTAACTTTAAAATTACTTGTTCTTTGGGGACAAGTTTTTTCATCTTCATATACCTGCTGTCTTGCAGAGACCATGGCTTATAGTAGGCATGGCGTGAATACTGAATGAATATATACATGAATAAAAACACAAATTAAGTTTAGGTAAGCTTAAAACAGAACCACTGCTTCTCTACCTTACCATCAATCCCAAGTTTAACTCACACTGATGCACCCTAAGGGAAGTCAGGCAAGCCACCTCATATTTTTGTAGAATTATCAAGACCTGGAAATTCTAGAAAGCTATTATGACCATTCAGAAAGCTTTATACTCTTAGAATCCAGTCCAAATTGGCCCCTCTTTCAATACCTGTATTATCTAGCAAACCTCAGAGTCCTCCACAGACTACTCGATTTTTACTTTGGAGAGTCGATACGATGAGGAACAGAAATGGAAACTAATTTTTAATGTCGTTTGTGGTTTGGAGGAAAGACACAAAACAGATCACGTGTGAAATTAAAATCTCTCTCTCTTTTTCTTAAATTCATCCCCTGGCTACCTAGAAGTTGGTTTCTGTCGTTAGGAACAGAATCTTATCAGAATTTCAGAACCAATCATTTATGTTTGCTCAGTATACCAGGAACTTCTGCATTACAACCAGTTTTTAGGAGTAAACGAAATGGTGGACAAAGCCAACTAAACCTGTCCCACCATATCTAACATGTGGATCAATGTGGCCTGATGTAAATGCAGAAGCTGCAAAGGATACTGTTCATTACATAGTTACACATACACATTGATACACAGGTAAACTTCAAATGCATTTCAGAGTCACCTAAGAGAGCACTCACTTGAAACATATATAGTAATCTCCTCTTAAAAATTCAGAAGACAGAAATAGCAAGTTTGTCTTCTGAGCGATGCCTCAGGTTTGGCGAGAAATCCATCAAAGGCATCTGATCCGTATTAATTAGTTGATAATTGGTTTCACTGCTTTGTTGACCTTTCAGCAAGTTCTGTGTCACTTATTGCTTTTCTTGTTATACGTCCCTGTAATGTTCCCACGAAGGAGAAATCTATCACTGATCTATGCATTTTATCACATGGGAAAATAATAAAGGAGGTGAGTAGGTTTTGTTGGGTACAGCTCAATATATCCTTTAGAAGCCTTTTGTTTTCATTCAAATATCCTTTGAGTTTCAGATGTATATTGTGATATGTCGCTTGTCAGTATCTATGTAATGTTTAACGTTAGAGGCATAGCAGCTGAGATGATACCCCTGCAATTATGTTATTTTGCTGGGATGTGCCTTTCGTCAATCCAATATCCCCTTATTTTATGCTTGCAGAATTTTAGAGACATCTGCCCTAGCCAGATGCATGCTAACCTCTCGGTCTCAGGAAACATGGCCTGATCTGTGTTACATCAGTTGAACAGAAATGACTTGCTGGATTTCATTGTACACTTGCATGGTATGATTGGCAATGACCATACGGCTAAGCTCGAGTTGGCATACACAAGCGTGCCAAGGGGCACTGGACATCCGTGCTTAGGGAGCCCTCAACTTACCTACCACCGAGGACAACTGGCCTCATCCTTTAATTCCATTTCCTAGGGAGGTCTTCTGAAAGCAACCTTGTAAAGCGCTCCTTTTTTTCCTGAAGGAGGACTTTTATTATAAAGGGAAATTTGGAGACAGGAGATGTTAGATGGGGCTCCTAAATGCCAAAGTTGGAACTTGGAGTATTTTTTCCTTTCTTTTATAAACCATTACAGAATTTGCTTAGAAGTAGGCAGGAACAGGTGTTTCATTTTGTTTTGTTTTAGGTTATACAGCATGGAACTTCTTCAAACCTGACTCTTAACCAAAATTTCTCCCATGGAACATAACAGACTTTTAGCAATGCTGAGAATTTCTACTCATGGATAATGGCAAGAAAACCAGAAATTTGAGATTATTTGGGCAAAGAATTGGAGTGAATTTATCCTGAGGATACCTGCTCTGAGTCAATTACCCAACAAAATTTTAGCTGATTTTACCACTAGCAATAGTCATGGAGACTTGCTGACAGAGTATCAGTTCCAAGGTCAAGTCTAACTTAGAAAAGAAAAAGAAGAAAAAGGAAAGGAATAAACAAACAAAGTACCAAAAAAGCCCACCACCTTTACCCAACTCAGGCTATTGGCAACAAATGTGACACCATATAATTTCAAATCAACAAACACACTTATTTCCAACTCTGTGATTGATTTCTCTTGCACTCTTCTGAGGGATCTGATTCAGTAAGACTGGGTGGATAAAGAACACTTTTCTTAAAAAGATTTTATTTATTTGAGAGAGAGAACATAAGTGGGGAGAGAGGCAAAGGGAGAGGGGCAAGCAGACTCCCCGCTGAGCACGGAGCCCGATGCTGGGCTCGATCCTAGGACCCCAAGATCATGACCTGAGCCGAAGTCAGATGCTTAACCGACTGAGCCACCCAGGTGCCCTAAGCACATTTTTAGATCAAAAATGCTCTTGAATCTCCATTTACTTTAATAATTACAATCTCTAATCTAATATTCATATATACATATGTGTGTGTGTATGTATTTACACATATTCTGAAATGATTGCTTCAAGTAGGTTAGCCTTCCCTTGACCCCTGGGAGTTTCCTAGTTCCACCCACGAGCAAGCCTACTTCTGGTGTCTGGAGAGAGAACAATCCTGAGTAGGCCTGGGAGGTGTAATCAGCAATAGGAATTTGCTTGTCATAAATCATAGAGGAATAAACAATGGTATACCCACACACTTACCATGTCTTGCAAATAAGGACTCCAGTTTTAGGGAGCTTTACTCTTACCAAATTTTCCAATGCCCTTCCTTCACTCCAGGAGGTACCCGGGCAGAAAATTAGGAAACAAACCTTCCTTACCATTTCCTAAACCAATTGCTCACCCCAAATGAACACCTATTCACAAAGGAGCCCTGTTGCTGGTCCCATACCAGCCTTGCTTCCTCACCGGCTCCGACACTATTATTTTGTCTCATCTCTAAATGCACAGAATTCAAGATCCCCTAAATCGGGATGTATCATTTTCTACCCCTGGAAGACATTTGTCATACATCTCTGAAGATCTACTTTCCAGACACCAACCAATCCGTCAGTATTGAACATATATTCATGTCAAGCACTTGCTGCTGAAATTTCATAATCCCTCATTCTTCTAAGTGCAAAGTTTTTGTTTTTGTTTTTTTAAAGATTTTGTTTATTTATTTGACAGAGAGAGACACAGCGAGTCAGGAACACAAGCAGGGGGAGTGGGAGAGGGAGAAGCAGGCTTCCCGCTGAGCAGGGAGCCCGATGTGGGACTCGATCCCAGGACTCTGGGACCATGACCTGAGCCGAAGGCAGACGCTTAACGATTGAGCCACCCAGGTGCCACCTAAGTGCAAAGTTTTGAAACATTTTTTTTTTTTTTTGCAGGGGGTGGGTATCCAGCTGTAATGCAAAATAAAGCAACAACTGAATCTCACGAGGTGTTTTATCCACGGAGGAAACATAAGTCCACTGCACAGTATGCTAGACCCTTGCTAGATCAGTAGCATCAACACAAGCTGAACCCTGTTAGAAATGCAGGATCTGGGACTCTATTTCAAACCTGCTGAATCAAAATCTGCCCCTGAACAGGCTCATCCAATGATCTGCAGGAACATTAAAGTTTGAGAAAGCTGTGGTGGACTAACTTTGACTCATTCATGTCAAATCATTTTAATCTTTGTGCTAAATAATGAGAAGACCGTAGCCCCAATCTTTCAAAAAATGAGAGGCTGAGAATGAAACCTCAGATCTCAAATGCAGTCTTCACTCTTGTTCTGTCATGGTGTTATAGAAAACACAGTTTTTCCACTCTCCCAAAAAGTCCTCTCTCTGTGTACGTCAGCTAGCAATACCGCCTAGGTGTGGCTTCAAGTAGCAGTAACCATGTTGTGGGCAAAGGTGTTTTGTCAGAACTCACTCAGGAAATAGTTTTAATAAAACCTGATCCAACAGAAAGTCCCAGACCTTATCCATGTGGTTTGCCGAGAATTCCACAGGCTCGCTGAAATAACCCATACCCCTTTCACTCCCTGGAGTTTAAGGGAATATACCCAAACTCTCTGGGACCAGGCAGGGAAAAGAACTGCTCTCCATAATCATTGTCATTCAGTGGATTGTAGCTTTTTTTTCTCTTCTCCATCATGCTTGGATCCCAAAGATATTCATTCAAACATATGCACCCTGTCCATTTCTTGGATCCCAAAGATACTCATTCAAACATATGCACCCTGTCCATTTCTTGGATCCCAAAGATATTCATTCAAACATATGCACCCTGCCATTGCACATAGGATGGAGACAGAGGGATAGATGTCAGGGTAATGACCCACAAGTGAGCCAGACAAAGCCAGAAGACAGGAGGGTTATGCTAGTCATCGTGGACGGCCATAACAAAATACCCGATAACTGGGGCACTTAAGCAACAGAAATTTATTTTCTCACAGTTCTGTAGGCTGCAAAATCAGATCAAGATGCCTGCCAATTCCATTCCCAGCAAGAACTCTCTTCCTAGCTTGCAGACAGACACCTTCCTGGTCCTTCCTCACACGGCGTGTCCTCCATGGCACATGGAGGGGAGGGGGGAGAGAGGCTTGGAGAGAGAGACATTTGGTGTCTCTTCCTCATCTAATTAGGTTGCCAGTCCCATCAGATTAAAACCCAACCCTTCTGACCTCACTTAACTTTTATTATTACCTCCTGATAGGCATTATCTCCAAATACGGTCACTCTGGGAGTTAGGGTTTCAACATATGAATTTGAGGAGGACATAATGCAATCCATTACATTCTACCCTCTGACCCCTCTCCCCCCGCCCCCCAAATTCATGTCTTTCTCACACGCAAAAGGTATGAGTGAAACTCATCCTGAGGCAAAATTTCTCTCTGGTTGTAAACATGTGAAACCAGGTAAGTTACGTGTTTCTAAGATATGATTGTGGGACAGAGGATGGACATTCCCAGTCCAAAAGGGAAAAAGGAGAAAGGAGAAAGGGTGTATCAGGACCCAAGCAAGTCCAAAACCTAACTAGCAAAGTAATGTCATTAGACCTTAAGGCTCAGGAATAATCTTCTTTGGCTCAAGGCTCCTCCTGCAGGCCCACTGGGGAGGCCGTGTCATCCCCATGGCCCTAGCTGGTGGCCCTGCTGGGGCTCTGGGCAGGGGTAGCCTGGCTTGCTAACACTTAGGAGATGGCCCTCCACTCCTTGAAACGGATAAGGAACCAGTCCTGCCCCTGGGCCTATGGTGGGAGTGAAAACATTGATGATCTCTGAATCACCTTTGGGGTCGTTCTTCCCTTTTCTGGAAGGATAACACATGTTTGTAGTTGAACAGCTCTGCTGTGTTATAGAATCCCAGCAGTCTGACAGCCTGCGTTCATTCTGTTTTATTTTCTTGGTTCCCTTTAACCCCAGATGGCTCTGTTTCTGATGATATAATCCCATCTCTATTCTGGGCTTTTCCACTAAAATAGCTGATTAAGTCTGTGGTTCACTCCCACGTTAATCTCCTGATCAAACGGTTGTTCGACCACACCTTCGGTGTTGTCTCCTGAGCACCTTCTTCGTTTTTTATAACACTGATAGGCTAAGAATTTTCCCAATCTAAAAAAAAAAAAAAAAAAAAAAAAAGAATTTTCCCAATCTTCACCTTCTGGTTCCTTTTTGCTTGACAATTCCTTTCCTGTGTCTCTCCTTTTGCCTTTTACCGTAAGTGGTAAAGAGAAACCAAGCTGCTCCGTCAGCACCTCGCTTGGAGATATATTCTCAGCTAAATTTCAAATTTCTTCATTCACAAGTTCTCCCTTCCACAAAACACTAGACCACGCATACACAGTTCAGCCGAGTCCTTTGCCACTGTGTAACAAGGACAGTTTTTCTCATTTCTGTCCCACACCTCAACAGAATGGCCTTGAATGTCACATTGCTGCCAACACTTTGTTCATGATGATATGTGTTCCCTAAGGTAATAGAGGCTTCCCTATAGCTCTCCTCCTTTCTTCCTGAGTCCTCACCACAACTGCCATTAATGTCCACATTTCTACCAACAGTTCTTTCCAGGCAATCTCGGATTTTTCTACCGTGCACCCCAAAGCTCTTCCAGCCTCTTCTCATCACCCAGCTCCAAAGCCACCTCCCCACTTTTAGATATCTGTTATAGTAGCACCCCACTTCTTTGTACCAAAACCTGTATCAGTCTGCTCAGGCCACTGTAACAACATACCATAGACTGGCTAGCTCAAACAGCAGACATTTATTTTCTCATGGTTCTGGGGCCTAGAAGTCCCCGGTGAAGGTGCCAGCCAGTTAGGTTCCTGGTGAGCGCTCTCTTTCTAGCTCTTAGCTCTCTACCTGTCCTCATGTGCCTTTCCTCTGTGGCATATGGAGGGAGTGGGGAGGGGGATGGACACAGAGAAAATGAGAGGCAGACAAGGATCCCAGTCCTATCAGATTAGGGTCTGACCCTTATTACCTCAACTCACCTTAATTACCTTCTAATAGGCCCTACCTCCAAATACAGTCACATTGGAGTTTAGAGCTTTGCCGTGGGGGATACAATTCACTCCATGACAATGATGCAAATAGGAATTCTCTATAAGAATGTTTCCAAAATTATTTCTTTTGCCATAACGCTCTATGATCTGGAACCCCCTTGAAATGTTCCAGACCAATAAAATACCCAATGCCAGTATCGGTGTCATTTGTGGTGTATGAAAATGGGTCATGAATTTATAAGATCAGCCCTCTGGGGACCAGCCTTTGCCTGTCAGCAACTACATTTATACACCGAGGCAGCGGGTCTGATCCACACAAGAAAATGGGATCACGGAAACCAAGCAGATGCTGTGGCCTGGAAAAATATTCACTGCAGCCTCGTCTCTGACAAGACCTGACCCGCTGCTACACCACGCACAACAGAAGCCAGGGCCCAGAGCCCTGCCTACTTACTACTAGTGTCATCCAGGAGAAGTATCACAAAAACATTGGTATAGTGCTTTTAGGGTTTGCAAAACATTTCCAAAAACAGCCACCCATTTAACCAATGTTTATTAAAGCAGTTCTTTTTTTTTTTTTTAAAGATTTTATTTATTTATTTGCCAGAGAGAGAGAGAGGGAGAGAGAGAGCACAAGCAGGGGGAGCGGCAGAGGGAGAAGCAGGCCTCCTGCTGAGCAGGGAGCCTGATGTGGGGCTCGATCCCAGGACCCTGGGATCATGACCTGAGCTGAAGGCAGACGCTTAACCAACTGAGCCACCCAGACGTCCCTAACCAATGTTTATTGAGCAACTGCTATGCACACTGCTCACTGTTCTAGATACTAGGATGAAGAACCTCGTCAAATAGTGCTACATAATAGCGATTGGTTCTTAGCAAGGATCTTGTAAAGGGGATGGAATAAGTATTACTATTTGCAGTTTAAGATGGAAGACTCAGGCAGAGAGAAGTTGGTGGCTTGGTCTGAGCCGAATCTAGGTCTTCTGGCCCATGGTCCAGAGCTCCTCAATCCTGCCCAGAGTTTACATCACCTTTCATCCCAAATGACTCATACTCCTAAATAGTAAATGTAGAAACACACAGAATCAGGGGTGTGGTGGTGGTGGTGGGAAGTCAAGAGATTATATCAAAGGGGCCTCAGGGTTGGGGGCAGAGAGAGGAAAGCCAGAGGGTGACAGATGAAACAGTTAATTCCAACACTCAGCCTTGACATTGACACTGGCCCCAAACAGCCGGCTTACATATTCTGCTTGCATGGGCTTGCCCAGATCTCACCAATGGCTCACGGGAGAGGGACTTTTGACTGATATTCTTGGCACAGAAGAGCAATGTCATTGCAAGTCCCAGGCAAACTGCTGTCTGAGGAAATGATTTTCCACCCAGGCAAGCTTTTTCCTTCCCTCAATGGTCAGAAATGAGCAATGGGATTCTTGTGCTCTCTTTGACCACGAGACATGGGGCATAGAAGGGAGACTTTCAGAGGCTGCCCTGCCCTCCAGGTGGCTTGAGTCAGGCACGCTCCATTCAGAAACACCTCACCTGTGCCTTCCATTGAAATCCCGTGCCAGTACTTACAGAATGGAGGCCCCAGTGGAAATAATAGGAAGAGAAAAATGAGAGCATCTTCAGGAGGAAAGGGCTGTATGACACAGAAGAGTAGGGAAAACTGTTGCCCCTCTCTACATACAATGGGGGGGTCTATGTGTTTAGGGATCTTACTCTGCCTTTGGGGGGTGAAATATGGGTCCCATAAATACAACAGTATTTGTTGTATTTGAGTGGCAATTACTCACTGGGGACAGGTGGAGAAGATCCTGTTACCTGAACAGGCTGGTGAGTGTGGACATGACATTTTTAAAACTGCTTCTGGGGGCACCTGGGTGGCTCAGTTGGTTAAGCATCTGCCTTGGGCTCAGGTCATGATCCCGGGGTCCTGGGATTGAGCCCCGAGTCAAGTTGGGCCCCCTGCTCAGTGGGGAGTCTGCTTCTCCCTCTCCCTCCTGCCCCCACTCATGCTCTCTCTCTCTCAAATAAATAAAATCTTAAAAAAACAAAAAACCCTGCTCCTGTTTACAGGACCAGGGAGTCACATTCCCCTTCTCTTGTTTGCTCGTCACTGGTGCCTACCCACATCTTCATCCCCTTCCCACACATTCTGGCTACATCTCCAAACAAGATCCCCAGGCTGATGGCAGCAGACTCCTTAGGCCAGCTTCCTCCCCTAGCTCCAAAGAGGAAGGAAAATATGCATCTGTACTTTCAGAATGAGCACTTTCAGAATGAGCACCTCCAGGACAGGCGGGCTGGAAGGCTCAGTCATTGCAGGGTGTTTCTCTAACCTGGAATTCCAAATTTAGCAAGTGGCATGGCCCTGGGTGGAGAGAATTTCTTTCTGAAGACCTTCCGCCTATCAGCAGAAATGGAACATGGAAAAGCTCCTGAGAGTCACACTTTCCCTGCAGGATTCCAGTTATTTTGTAAACACCGCCTTAGGGATTTCCAAAGCCTCTGCCTTCACTGGAATCTTCTCTTTTTTATGAAAAGTGAAACATGTTTGCTGAGGCTGGACAGACGAAGTGACTCAGGATGGCGGGAAGGCAAAGGCATTGAAAAGTTAATCAGGAGGGCAGCCCCTCTCCTAGTTCCAATTTCCCCTGTGACTGTGCGTGAGTCTCGTAGTCTCAGATACCTCGCCTGGGAAATGAAGATGATTTCAAGTCCCGTGCAACCGTATAGCAGAGATGTTTTAAAGTCACAGTAAAATAATTTGTGATAAATCCTTAGGGAAAAAGCCGCTGAAAGTACATTCAACGGGGATTTTGTAGTTTTGCATTTTAATCATGACTCCCACATCTTAAATGCTGAAATGTTTTCAGGGGTAGAAATTTTTAAAAAGACATCCTGAGACTTTTTGTTTTTAAGATTTTATTTTTTTATTAGTTAGAGAGACAGAGAGAGAGAACACAAGCAGGGGGAGCAGCAGAGGGAGAGGGAGAAGGAGGCTCCCCATTTATGGGGCTCAGTCCCAGGACCCTGGGATCATGACCTGAGCCGAAGGTAGACGCTTAACGACTGAGCCACCCAGGCGTCCCTCAAGGTTTTATTTTTAAGTAAACTCTACACCCAATGTGGGGCTCAAACTCACAACCCCAAGATCAAGAGTCACACGCTCCACTGACTGAGCCAGCCAGGTGCCCCTGGGACTGCTTTTTTATATCAATAATTATTTTAAAGACATTTCTTGAATGTAGATCTAAAACCCAGTCATCATAAACTTTTGTGACATTTTGTTCTTGGTTTATTTGTTCCTGATGGGGGAGGGAGTGCAGAAAAGAAGCTTAATTAAGAAACCATATCGATGTGAATGTCATCCATGTATGTGATGTCGATGAGCCTTCATGTAATATTCGAATATCTACCACAGTGATTCTCAAAGAGTAGTCTGTTGCCCCTGGGATTCCCTGAGATCCTTTTGTGGGTCCCATGAGATCAGAAGTACTTGATTAAATAATGCCAAGATGTTATCTGACTGTTTCACTGTGTTGTCGTTCACGCTAATGGTGCAAAAGCAAAAGTGGGCAGAACAGCGGTTGCCTCAGTACCAAGCAAGGCAAGAGCTCTGACCACAATAGTCACTATGTTATCGCCAGAAAAAAAGGGGGATGTGGTTTCATGTCCTCAAACAAAAACAAAAACAACAATGATAACAAAATACTCAACAGGTGAAATGATTAATTTTAGTTAATCTCAACCCGTTGACTAGATGTCTTTTCAATGTTGTATGTGACGAAATAGGAAGTATGCAGAAAGCACTTGGGACACGTTACCCCAACACATTCACAGCTGTCTGAGTTGTAATCTGAAATAGCTTCTTTTCCCATAGAACATCATCTTTGCTTGACAGACGATTGACAGCAAACTATTGTTATTTGAACATGGCTATTTGCCACACTTTTTCTTGAGATTGAATAAAGAGAGCTTGTCACTTCAAGGAAAACAACAGACATTATTTGTTGCCAAAGATAAAAATGTGAACTCTCAAGGCAAACTTAGAATTTGGGGAAATTTATATCTGCTAATGTAAACCTCACAGTCTTCCAATGCTTAAAGACTTGTCTGAGGTGATCACTAACATTAACAAATGGGGTATTTAGATATCGTATAGCCAATAGTTTCAGTATTGTGTAGTCAAATATTCACTCAGCGAATCTGTATTTTCCAAATGGCTGATGCATTATATGGCAAAATCATGCTTGGGCAAAAGATCTGTTAGGAAAATATAATTAATTTTCATTAAAATTATTTTTTGCTACTAAGTGCTGAGTTTCTCATTGTTATTTTATACAAATAAATATCTTAATTTTTTTCAGTCTTAATTTCATAACAATTGGCTATTTTATGTTAATATGTATTGAATTTCTCATTGTCATTTAAACAAAGAAATAAATATTTTACATATTCTTCAGTTTTATTTGCTAATATATTCCATATATCCCACATAAACAAAAGTTTCTTGGGATCCTCAATAATTTTTAAGAGTATAAAGGAATTCTGAGATCCAAAACCTTCAGAATCACTGTCCTATCGATTTTAGTCTTATAGTTTGTAGTAAGATATTCCTAATATAAGAAGAGAGAAATTTTTCATCACAGGTCAGTAAATAATTTCTTGATTGAGAGAGACAAAAAGATGACATTTGTATAGATAAGGTTATATTCAACAAAAGCCTCTCTAGAGAGCTGATGGTATTGCAGGTAGTGAACTGAATTTGAATCATTGTCACACAATGTACTCACTCACGTAACAAATCCACTGAATTCCCACGAATTGCCAGAACCGTGTTAGGCTCTTGCGATGCAGAGATAAATGAAATATGGTCGGCTTTCAAGGAGCTCACCGTTTTTAAAATAGCAGAAAAGGAAATTCTGCTCACACTCCTTTTATCTATATATTCATTCAGCAGATATTGAGTGTCTACTCTGAGCCAGACACTAGTATAGACATTGGACTGACAGACGCGGGCTCTACTACCCTTCCCAGAGCTCACAGTCTCTCCACAAAGCTAGGAATCATTGCACAAACGAATGTTTCACTGTGATTATGGCGAGCGCTCTGGAGGAGAGGTGCAGAGTGCGCTATGAGATATAACAGCGACTGAGCCTGATCTGGGAGGATGGCAATAGCCTTCCCAAGGAAGTGACTTTTTTTTTTTAAGATTATTTGTTTATTTATATATTTATTTGAGAGAGAGAGTGCATGAGTGGAGGGAAGAACAAAGGGAGAGGGAGAAGCAGACTCCTCACTGATCGGGGAGCCAGATGCTGGACTCTATCCCAGGACCCTGACATCATGACCCAAGCTAAAGGCAGCTGCTTAACCAACTGAGGCACCGAGGTGCCCCGCAAGGAAGTGACCTTTGAATATAATAATTAATGAAAGCATCCCAACCAGAGGAAATATTATATACAGGCTATAAAGAGAGCTAGAGAAACCGAAAGAAGGTCAGTACGGTGAAAGCATGGACAGCCAGAGGAAGACAAAGACAGAAGAGGCTGAGAGTGGGCAGAGCTCCAAGGTCTACTAGCTAGTAAGTCGCAAGGTTGAGTTTTGAATCTAGATCTTCCTCTCTACAGGTTTAACTAGTACCTCACTAACTCCACTTACAAATATAAATTATAGGGACACCTGGGTGGTTTATTTGGTTAAGCATCTGCCTTCGACTCAGGTCACGATCCCAGGGTTCTGGGATCGAGTCCCGCATTGGGCTTCTTGCTAGGTGGGGAGTCTGCTTCTCCCTCTGCCTCCCACTCCCCCTGCTTGTGCTCTCCCTCTCTCTCTCTGTCAAATAAATAAATAAAATCTTTAAATATATATATATATTATAATTTAGAACTTACAATGTGCCATGTGCCATAGGGTACACTTGACGATACATCTGCATGAGTCTCTTTCACCAACCCTCTGAGTCTGGTACTCATAAATCCCCATTTCATAGATAAAATGATGGGGCACAGAGAGGTAAAATAACATGCCCAAAGCTACACAGCAAAGAAGTAGCAGTGGCAGAACTGGAACCAAGGAAGTTTGGGTTCAGAATGCCTACTGTCTCTGCACCACTTCATGGATCACACGATTAGCTGGTCCAAGACCCAGTACTCACAATGGGGTCTTTAAATCAAAGCTTCTCACCACTCTTCTGCAAGACCATTCCCATTCCCTGGACTGGAAATCAGGTTGGTGAGGACTGGCTGTAAAATCTCACTCTCTGTTGGGCTATACCTTTAATGGCCCGAAAGACTGCACATCTCCAAAGAGCCCTTGGCATAGGAAGGATGAGGGATTCCGGTCTTCTTCCTGTGTGTCACCTGATGTTTCAGTGACAGTTTTGCAGCAAAGAGGAATGTGCTGTTGAGGAAAATCTTTCAAAGCTGCATCTCTCCCTTCCTCATTCCAGATAAATTATGTTAATGCATAGCCCATTACCTAATGGAGTTGTGATTTAACTTCCTTCTTTCAAGCCTTTTATGGAAAACAGTAAAGATGGGGGCAGCCCACACAGTGTACACTTGACCGTTTCAGGAGAAATTCCCACCACCACACCCTTGCTTTCTTTGGTTTCTTGAGGTTAAATTTTTATCAGGCATGTACGTTGATGCAATTTGTGAAAGTTGCTTAAGATAAAGCAATTGCTAGGGAATGCATGAGATTGGAAACGATGACTGAGTCTTCAAAAAAGTGTTACTCATGTGATTGCCTCCTATTAAAATGAGTAAGAGAATGAAAAAAAAACTGGTTTCAATTCTAGACTACATTTAATTTCTAAAGAAGAGGAACACGTGAGCAATTACATTGATATGCCACTTACCATAGAGCAATGAGCAATCTCATTGGGTAAAAATGTAGAGCCACGCTTTTTGGCAAATAGTCTTATAAAGCAAGTGGTGGGCCTGAGGATACCATCTTATGCCAATGCCTTTCTTCCTGAACTTGAGCCATCTTTCCCACCACGATGTCTAAAGGCGCCTCCTTCGAATGTACATCTTCAGTTTTCCGTGGTGAAAATGTCTTCCAAGAGCAGTTAGAGTCAGGATCAGCTGTGAGTGACTGAAAACTCAGACTAGAAGTGGCTTGAACTTGGTGAAAACTGATGCGATCTCTCGCGTGAAGGTAAGTGATCCAGGACTAGAGTAATGACCTCACCATGATCAGGACCTCCAGCACTTTCTACCTTCATGTTCCATATTCTCAGCACACAACAGGATCCAACACCAACCATCACATCTGCATTCCAGGCAGCAGGATACAAAAGAGGGAGGCAAGATATGGCCACGTTGTCTCCTTCAGTGACTCTTCCTATATATCATTCATACCATGGCTATTTATAGCTCTTAGTTCTTTCACTGAAAGAAGAGAATAGATGCTGGAGGGCAGTTAGGTCTTTGGCCATGCAAGCATCTCTGTGGCCCCTTCTAGTTCCATGTGTAAAACACATTCAACCTCTCTCCCTCACAGAAAGAATCCCAACGTTCCATCAGATTCCTGTATCTCAGTTCAGAGCTTTCAGATAATACTCAGTACTCTTCATCAGGTCTGGGCATGGCTACTTATGCTTTGAGGGTCTATGAAAAATCTGTTATCTGATATAACTCACCCAATAGTGCAGTAAGAACAGGGTAAACGACAAACAAAGATTTCTCCCATTTAGAAAAAGAGGGTAAGAATTAAGCAATGGTCGCTTATCCCTAAAAATGATAGATCCCTCTGGGCAAAAAAGAAAAAAATCTCTAGTCATCTGGTAGACCCTCATTCCTACTGGGAAGGACTCCCTGTGCACTGTCATCTGTGGACCCTGGCTCTCCTCCTTGGGAACTATTTCCACATCCATGATCCTCTGAAGCACATGCCCTTCTTAAAGCCCCCCACAGTTTTCATGGCCTTCCTCTTGGTGGTGGCCGGAGCACCTTAGGTGTTGACTGCTCAAAGGCATTTGTAGGACGGGTTGTGGCCTCTTTGTCAGTACAAAACTTAGTGGGCTCCAGCCTACTTGCAATTAATGCTGCTTTAAGCAACCACAAAGATCTTGTCTGAACATACATTTTATGCCTGATATTTTTGTTTTCTTTTACTTCATAACATTTCTACTCTCACTCAACTTAGGTTCCCTTTATCATGTTGTTTCACCTATTTTCAACTGAGAGTTTCTACCTTGTGGTCCAAGCTCCCCTGGCTTCAGCCATCATATTTGGGCTCTAGTCAACAAGAAGGAGGAGAGAGGAAGAAAGAGGGCCGGCCCATCCTTTAAAACACCCCCCAGGAGCTGGACACATGCCTTCTGTTTATATCCATTAACAAAATCTTAGTCACTTGGCAGCACCTATCTGCATGGGGGAGTTATGGAAATGGAGTTTTTCTTCTAGGAGGCCATGACTCTGCTAACATTCAGAGGCTTTATTATTGAGGAAGAAGAAACACGGGAACATACAGGAATCATTAGCAATTGTGCTACACCTGTATGTGTATTTTCTAGCAAATTTAGAAAAATGGACAATGACTATAGAGATTGTAATGTATATCAGGGCGAGAGAGGAACAGGCACCACTGAGGCAGCATCCGCAAAGAGATGCCGCTTATCTCCTTTGCCCACCCCGGGCCCAGAATCCTAACAATGATGGTCAATCGTGGTTCTTCAGCCAACACACAATGAGGCTTGCCGTGTGCTAGGGTGGAGACTGGTTATGAGATCTCACCAGGCATCTGTGCAACTTACCCCAAAGAAGCTTCTAGAAGTTGGAATCTTATACAAATGACTAAAAGATCATTTGAGAGGGGCTGAACTTACCAATTGATACACGCAGTTTTCCAAACAGTTGGCCTCAGCCCTGAACATATGAATCTAGAAATGGTAGAGGGAATGATTCTCAATTAATTTCTAATTCATCTCCACTGGGGAATTGGGAAAACTTTCATCAGATGGAACTAAAAGAACTTCCCCCATTGCAACATTTGTTTGAATTGTGTTCTTTTATTTTCCTCTTTGCTTTCACTTCTGTGGTGATTGCATCAGATCAAGGTTTGCAAACCGATTGTGGTGGAAGATTCTCAGTCTCTCTTCCTGCAAGAGCCAAATGCCCATGCTTGAACCACTGTTAGCATCAATCAGGGTCTCAGGAGGTTTGCTGTCCTCCAACAAGACACTGGGCGGCCTGAGGGTTATATTAGTTAACCCTAGTTAGTTCACCTGTGAGCTTTTCTCTGGTAGCTCTCTGACAAATGCTTTTGACCAACTTCCTCCTGGTTTCTAGGGTCACTGAGTTTAGGGCGCTTCCTGTCCCATGGTTCTGAATATTCCTTCTGCCGCAGCCACTTGCAGGGGCATGGAGTGGACATCGGGGGATCTCTATTTCCTCCACGTGGGCCATATGACATAGGACTCGAGAAATGGTCAGCTGGGATGCAGACTGTTTTTTTTCACAGCATACATGTGCCTTCGTACCCCAATGTAACTTCTAAGTCTTCTCAAATACAAACTCCCCTGAAAACCAAATCACAAAGAAATAGAAGCATGGACTCCATTTGGTTTTCTGCAGCACTTTGGCTTATGTTAAGGGCCTGAGGTTGATTTGCATTTATTTGTTTTTGAGCACAGGAGAAATGCTCACTCTCAGGAAATGCAGTTTGAGGGTTCTGAGTCACTTTCTGGAGCAGGGATGATTTTTCTGCACCAAGGTTAAAACTGTACGAGGAATTCTTCAGAGCCCTAGTCCCCTAGAATAAAGATGTCTGCATGTCATCATTGTCAAGCAAGAACAGGCCCAGAACAGCAGGCCACATCATATGGTCCCAGTCAGAAAACCTTGGTTGTGTAGCAGATGAAAAAAAGACACTAGGTTACCACTCCTTCATTCCAGATGAAAGTCAGAATCTCTTCTTTACCGGGTGTCACTCACAATTCTGAAATACATCAATATGCATTCTTGTGCAAGCCTCGTGCTTTTACCACAAATTTTAAAGGACTTTGTAGACTTCTCTTCCAGCTGAGGTATCACTTTCTCAGGACTGTCACCTACCTGAAAACCTCTTTATATTCTTTGAGGATAAAAGGCTTTATTTTGAGATAAAATAAATGGATCATGTTGCTCAATCTTTGTTCCAGTGAAGAAATGCCAGACTAATTAATTAGGACCATACTTGGAACATAACTTGAACTCATTCAAGATAGGAGTTATCTAATAAAGCATTTAGAACTTTACCAGTTGTTTTTTTCCCCCAATTCTGCCCTCCATATCAAATATTTTAGGAAAAAAATACACTTCTAGGTAGAGCCCTACTTTTAAGCACAGAACCTATTTTTATTATTAAATGTATGACATCAAAAATAGTCATTAACTGAGAGACATGTTCAGGTTACATTCAAACTTATTCTATTATTGTCTCTAAACATCTGCAGAGTAAGAAAATACTTTTCTTTCTACTTGCAACTGCAGAGTAAGTTCTAGTCCTGCAGAATTAAACAAGGATTCTTTCTCTCCCTTTTAGTGTGAAATTAAGAAAAAATTCAGTCATCTCAAAGGGAGAATACAATTCACAAAGACTGATACACTCTTATTTTTATGTAATCCTGCTTTCAAGAAAAACAACATCGAGAAACAGTCTTTCACAAGCCTGTAAAGTCAGTATTAAGCATAGTTCTGCTATGATACATGCTTGGTGTCCTAGAAAAACCACAATGTCGACAACAGAAATCTGTGTTATGACAATGTTATAAGATTGTCCTGTGCCATGTAGTAGCCACATGTGATGGCTTCAATTAAAATTTAAATTAATTAAAATGATGTAGAATTAAAGATTTAGTCCATCAGTCTTACTAGTTCAAACGTTCAATAATCACCTATGGCTACTGACTACAGTGCTGCAGAAAGTTCTCTCAGACAGACCTGTTCTAGAGTCTCCACTCACATAGATTACCTGTTAAAAGAATAACTCAACAAATAGAAATCCAGAGTCTGACCTGAAGAGTAAGAGCACAAGAGTGAAACTGAATGAGAGAGGCTTAGAAACAACATGCACTGCCTTGGTATCACAGACTAGCAGCCACCCAAGAGAAGAAAATTCATAGCAGTGTTTCCTCTTTTTACTTTAAAACACTTTTTGTATTTCTTTTTGGTGGGTGGAAAAGGGCTAGGAAATCATGCACTGTGTGGATTTATCTCTTTTTTAAAGCAAATATGCCCTGCTCCACCCAAATCATTGTTAGTAAAAAAAAAAAAAAGAAAGAAAGAAAGAAAGAAAGAAAGAAAGAAAGAAAGAAAGAAAGAAAGAAAGAAAGTTGTTGAACATCACTCTGTCATTGTGTTACCAAAATTAGCAGTGGATTCAGTTGAGAATAGGAAGGAAGTATGGGCAGGACAGAATTTCTAGGGAAATGGACAAAGCTGAGGCTTCCAACTCATACTTTCCATACAGTTGAATTGTATACCATCTTAGAAGCATCTACCTTTTAGTGAAGTTCAACCCCCTGTTCTATACATGAGGAAACAGAGACCTGGAGATGAAGAAGTGACTTGCCCAAGGATACTTGCAATGTCCCTGGAACAATAACCAGAGCAAGTTCTCCCTTTTCATATTATTTTCCTCACATTACCACTACTTTCCTTCTATACTAGCCAAGCAGATACTCCACCCTGGCCTTTAAAACAACCTATAGGATAAATATAATTATGTTTTGCAAAAGATAAAATATGGTTCAGGAAAGCACTCTAATTGTCCAAGGGAATATCTGCCATCTTCGTGGTTTTGCTTCTTCATGGAACAGCTTGGGGCCTGGTCACTTGCCCAGTTGCTCTCTGGCCCATCCTCAAAAGCCAAAATGACTTCCTCATCTCTGGCCCTCTTAGAAGGTAGATGGGCACTTGTGAAGTCCCTCCAAATACAGACCTTTCTGACCAGGGTAATTTTGGAGAGTGGGTTATTTCCAGAATCCCAAGTGAATGCATTTCATATAGAATGAAATCCAGATGCTGCTGATTTGCTTTAGAGCGCAGAGCCACAGTCCCCTCAGAGTGCCCAAAGGGGACCCTAGTCTTGGTCTTGGGAAGTGGTTAAGGGCAGGACAGTGTTAGAAGGAACTGACTTCCAATCCAAACGCTCTAGTTATCTGTGGTCAGACCACTGGTGGCCTCAGCCTCCAGTTTCCTTACTACATTGAAACAATACTACATTGAAATACTACTACTTACTACATTGAAATAATAAGACCTATTTCTCTGTGGCTTTGAAAGGTTGAAATTGGTTACTAGAAGTGAATCGCATGATACACTGGTGTTAGAAACATGAGAACCGCTCCATGAAAGGTGATGCTATTGTGAACCGACCTGAGAACCCCAAGAAATAGTAGACAGATCCCTCTGGGTTCTTGCCTCCAGGCAACTACCCCAAGCCAGTTTTCAAATCTGGGCTTCTCTGCCACCAGCTGAGGGAGCATTCCCAATTTTCACTCTCCAATTTTGCCACTTTAATAAATGCGTCAGACCACAAGGTGGTGCTTTATTCTAAAGTTTGATATTAGGAGGTTTTGCCAACCACAAAAAGTGAATAGCAAAGCACATTCAACATCATTCTCGAGTGCCAACTTCTTAACCTTAATACAAATATCCAGGTGGACTCCTGCCCTCTGCAGCTAAGAACCAAGGCGTGCAGGCCACATATGGAACACCCAAGCCTCTTTGTTCTTCTGTTCTTTGACTGAGAAGGAGGTGGGCAGAGCCCCGGTAAGGCTGAAGGCTTTCTGTGGTTCCTTTATCTAGAGCATTATGTAAACTCCTGTCAAACCTATACATGTACTGTGGTTTCCCCCAATTGCTGTCATTCCATCTCCTGGTGAGCGATGGTTCACAGAGTTCAGTGATGAGGAAGACAAGGGTGTTCTTGTGACATTTGTTCTGAAGGGGTGAAAAGTCAACTTCCCCCTTGTAGTGCAGGGACTGAAGCCCGTGGCCAGAAGCACAGATCGTGGAGCTCTGTGTGCGAAGCAGATGCCCACTCTGCTTCACTTCCAGCTTTCAAACACTCATGCCAAGGCTCTCGTTGAGCTGGCATCATACCAACTGCAGCAATTTTGTTTGTTGGGTTAACTACGTCGGATGAGGAGAGCAGTCTGGGCTGTTAAAGGGCTGTGACACTCCTTTGCAAGCCATTATTGAGAGGTAATAGAGAATCAACCATCCTGAGTACTAGTCCTGACTCGCTCACTCCCTGGCTTCATGGCTTTGAGCAATTCCATGAATTTTGTTTACTTATAAAAGGGTGGGGAAAGAAAGCAGGTAGACCAGATGACTTCCAAGGTCCTCTTTAATACCAGCATTGTGTAAGTCAGTCTCGTTGTTCCAAAAGAGGTTCTGCATCAGCTAAGGCTTGGGTTATTGTAGAGGCTAGGAGGGTCTTAGGAAGAATGCTGGATAATATCAGGCAAAGACAGTAAGAAGTCAGAGAAAGGCAGGGAGAAGACAGAGCTAGGAAGAGCTGGGCTGAAGAAACAACAGCTCGGATCCTAAAAACTTGGGCTAAGACATAAAGGCGAAATGAGAGGCTTTTTATGGAAAATGTCCTCTATAAAGGAAAAAGGGGGGGTCGGGGGGGTAGTAAAGGGGTTTTTTTGGGGATCCAGCCAGAAGATTAGCCCTAAGACTGTTTTCTAGCTGATCCTGTGATAACAGCTTTCTAAAGCCTTGTGTTGACTTCCCTTCACCAAGTTCTTTGACCTTTTAATCCTTCTGAAAGTGACCTGCCCTCTCTTCCTACTAATGAGAACAGGGACAAATAAAAGAAAGTTTGCCAGCAGTCATTCCAAGAACATTCTGTTGATTTTCTCATCGTTCTTCAGGCTGCACCCAACAACTTTCATTATAAAATAACCAAAAGCCCTTGCCATGAGTCACAACAGTTGCAGTCCATAAACTGCACCCCTAATTCGTATCTCACAGCATTTTCCTTTCGTCTCTTAATATTGCGAGTGAAAGAATCAATTAGGATCAATTAAGCATCAAAGATCAACTTTATTTTCATAGACTCAGTTCCATTTTAATGGAGGAATTCATAAATTCTTCTTCTAACAAGGAAAACACTAATACTTGGCGGAAGGCGAAGGGGATGAAAGATGGACTTGACAGAACCAGGCTGCTTGGCTCCGAGAAAATACACGGCAAGATTGCTACATTCCACAAGTCACTGATTTTGGAGGAGCACTACATTTGTCCTTTGGAAATGATCTGACTCAGCTTCTTCGGATCTTATGAGCACTCTGGCCGTGTTCTTTGGGAGTCAGATGACCCTTATTTATTTGATTCTGGACACTTTATTGTCTGCTGAAAAAAATAAACTCCGTTACTGAAAATATGAATAGATTCCCCATATGGGGATCTGGTCAGGATGTATGTATTGGTGGAGATTACAATCATGTAACTAAAAGTTATATATATCTAAAATATATCAGAATATATAGTTAGATGTTACATCCTAATAGAATATATAAAAATGTAGAGAACTGCTATCTCTTGGGGAAAATGTCAACATTTTACTCCTTCTTTTATTTAATCCAAATGTTAATGAGTGCCTAATGAGCTTAAGTCTATGGGTTGTTTGAAAACTTGTTTTCATCCAAATTCATCACTGAACACATCAGACTTCAACAAAAGATAAAAGCTTACCTAAAAGAAGGAGTTACCATCGGTATGTGTCTTGAGTGACATTTCTGAGTAAAAATTAAAGGAATAAATCAGACAGGAATATTATTCCAAGAAAACAAGGTCAGGGTTACAGAGCTCATTCCCCTTCTGTTTAAGAAAATAAATGCGCATACCTTTCACTTACAACTCTGCAGATAACCATGTGTTTTCTCTCACAAAGCTTGTCTAAGAAGCCACTGAAATAATTTCCTTCTGCTTCTGGTCAGCAGACAATCCTGGAAGAATCTAGAAGGCAAATTATAGTTTGTTCTAGTAGAAGAAAAAAAAATCATTTTTAATAGTCAGACTTGAGCAGCAAACATGTACAGGAATGACAAGAGTACATGTTTTCCTTTTTTTTATTTAAAGATTTTATTTATTTCTTTGACAGAGAGAGTGAGAGAGCACAAGCAGGGGGATGGGGAGAGGGAGAAACAAGCTCCCTGCTAAGCAGGGAGCCCCCGATGCAGGGCTTGATGCAGGGCTTAATGCGGGGCTTGATGCAGGGTTTGATCCCAGAACCCTGGGATCATGACATGAGCGGAAGCAGATGCTTAACCTACTGAGCCACCTAGTTTGCCCTGACAAGAGTACGTGTTTTGAGAGGATTTCACTACCTGATTTTCTCATCAGTTTTTAGATTTGTCGCAGTTCCTTTACATCAGTAATTTTATCTTTTCCTATTAAGTATGAACTTAACTTTTGATACATCGAAATGGAGTTCTGATAGATCTTCAGCCTTTACATTTAAAATGCCAAGCAAAGGATGGGGCTCGCGGGACCCCTTGCCACCGCTTTGGGGTCAGTGGCGTTCAATCCCCTGGCAGGAGGTCAGTGCTGCTCTGGACGTAGGGGAGTCAGTGTTGGAGGGCTGGAGGTCCACAAAGCTTCTGGGCCATTTAATCTCATGGCTTATCTGGCTGTAAATCTACTTTTTATTAAAATATAATTATGTGTACATGGTGACAAAGCTTGCATATTATGGCAAGCCATTTTTCACACTAGGAAAGCTGCAGACAGATTGCTGGAGATGCAAGGAATTATGTTTCTCCACCTTAGGCCAGTTAGCTACTGTTCTGGTACTATACCTCTCACAAATCATTTTCAAAGATCTCCTGGGTCTCCAAAAGAAAAAAATGCCTCATTTCCTCTTCTCATCTTTTTGTCTACCCTCTGCAACAGACCTCCATCCCTTAATAGAAAGGAAAAAATACAGGCAAATTGCCTACTTGCTCAAATTTATTCGTAACCTCAAAATCAATACCCGTACATTTTCATGGTGATTCATGGACACATGTAGAGCGGAGAAAAATGTGAGATACCAAAGCTCATGGTCCTAGCTGAACAAAACAATGTGCTGCCTTCTTGTTTCAGCTCTCATGCTTAAATAAAATGTCTTTTTTGGCTATCTATTTAGGGCCACATTCTTTGCATGTGTGTGCTTTTTTGGGATGATTTCACTGTTTAAAATGGCCCCCAAGCATAGTCCTCCGTTCTGTCTACTGTACCTAAGAACAAGAAGGCTGAGATGTGGGGCCCCTGGGTGGCTCAGTTGGTTGAGTGCTCGACTCTTGATCTCAGCTCAGGTCAGCATCCTGGGGTCATGGGATCAAGCCCTGAATGGGGCTCCACTCAGGGCAGAGTCTGCTTCTCTCCCTCTCTGTCCCTCCCCTATGCTTTCTCTCTCTCCCTTTCTCTCAAATAAATAATTTTTTTAAAAAAGAAGGCTGTGATGTGCCTCCCAGAGAAGAATATGCGTGTTCCATAAGCTTCATTCAGGCAGTGACAGTGCTATTGGCCATGAGTTCAACATTAATGAATCAACATTATGTATTACATAAAGTGTCCTTCAACAAAAACACACATAAAACAAGGTTAGGTATTGACTGATGGGTGGAAATGTGACCAGAAGCTCACAGGAACCTAACTCGTATTTCCTCTCGGAGCAATGGCTCAATGTTCACTAATTCAGTGTTCACAGCAACTTCTTAGAATGTAACCACAGTGAGAAAAACCGTAACTATTATTGGTAGCTTTTCTGTTTCCCAAAATGCATATTCCTGCTTCTTTTCTTTTTTTTAAGATTTTATTTATTTATCTGAGAGAGAGAGAGAATGAGAGAGAGAAAGCACGAGAGGGAAGAGGGTCAGACGGAGAAGCAGACTCCCTGCTGAGCAGGAAGCCCGATGCGGGACTCGATCCCG